>NC_087279.1:847500-1147500 GCF_015220805.1 Pogoniulus pusillus
CCAAGGCCCTCAGCACCACAGCTCCAGGGCTTTCAGCCCCCCAGGGATGGGGACTGCACCACTGCCCTGGGCAGCCTGGGCCAGGCCTGGACAACCCTTTTGAGCAAGAAATTGTTCCTTCCCTGGGGCAACCTGAGGCTGTTTCCTCTTCACCTATTCTCTTGTCAGGAGAGACCAACCCCAAATTTGCTCCAGCCTCCTCTCAGGGAGCTGCAGAGAGCAGTGAGCTCTGCCCTCAGCCTCCTCTTCTCCAGGCTGAACACCCCCAGCTCCCTCAGCTGCTCCTCTCCAGACCCTGCCCCAGCTTTGTTGCCCTTCTCTGGACCTGCTCCAGCCCCTCGATGTGCTTGTCCCGAGGTCAGCAGACAGAGCAGCTGCATGAGGGAGAGGAGCTGAGCAGCAGGCAGCTCCATCCTGCTTCCTTACAACAGCCACCCTGGCAGCTCCAGGGCTCTGAGGGCACCTCCCTGGGGATACGGCTCAGAAACACAACTTCAGCCAGATCACAGAGCCCCAGCAGGGAGCTCTGCAGCTCAGCCAGCCCAGCCCCTGCCACAGCAGGGCACCCCCAGCAGCCTGCCCAGCAGCACAGTGCCCAGCTGGCCTTGGCAGCTCTCCACACCAGGACCCTCCACAGCCTCTCTGGGCAGCCTGCTCCAGGCCTTCAACACCCTCACACCAAACAACTTTCTCCTGGGCTCCAGTCTGTGCCCAGTGCCCCTGGTGCTGTCCCTGGGCACCACTGATAAGGGACTGGCACCTTCCTGCCCCTGCCCTGCAGACAGTTCCTGCTCTCCCTCCTGAGGGGACCTGTCTGCACTTCTCCCTGGCTCCTTACTGCTGTGTTCCACTCGGAGGGCTTGGGAGCAGCTGTCCCTGCCCCCAGCACCGGCAGGCTGCTGGCACCACTCGGCAGTGCTCAGAGGAGGTGTCTCTGGCTGGCCTCAGAAGCCACCATGCCAGCCTGAACATCCACCCTACTCCTCTCACTGCCCCTCACCCTCTGCCACCTCCTGATGCTTCTCTTGTCATAGACAAAGTGACTGGATTCTGCTTAAAGGAGTCATCCAGAGCTTGCTGGCTGCTGCCTGGGACAGCCTCCTGTGGCAGTGGCAGCGGCAGCCTGGTCTGAAGCCCTGGGACAGTCTCCTGTGGCAGTGGCAGCCTGAAGCTCTGGCTGCTTTTTGGCACGGGCAGCCTGGCCTTTGACCCCACACCCTGCAGTGGAGCAGCAGCACTTGCACCCTGGCACCTGGCAGGGACAGGAGCAGTGCAGTGAGGACCATGCTGCTCCTCCCCACCAGCAGGTCACCATGCCCAAACCCCCATGGCACTGCCACTCAACCTGCCTCTGGCTCTGCCCAGCACTCAGCATCGGGCAGGAGGTGAACAGCAAACCAGGCTGTGCTCCCTGCCACCCTGCACATGCCAGACAGCAGCACCTCAGCAGGGCTCACAGAGTGCATGGGGTTGGGGCTCCCAGAGGGCATCTTGGGCAACTCCCAGCAGGCAGCAGGGACACCTCCAACCAGAGCAGGCTGCCCAGGGCTGTGGGTGAGGCAGTTCCACCACTCTCTTATCACATTCTGTGCTTCTGTGCTCCACAACCCTGGAGGCGTTCAGGACCAGGCAGGATGAGGCCCTGAGTGACCTGTTCTAGTGGGAGGTGTCCCTGCCTACGGTGGGGGGTTGGAACTGGCTGAGCTTTGAGCTCCCTTCCAACCTAAACCATTCTCTGGTTAACTCATGGCACAGCTGCCACAGCCAGAGCAGATGACACAGGGAGATGAGAAGGAGCTGAGGCACTGCAGGGAAATCGTGGAGACAGCTATGGGAAGGAGTCCCAGGGAAGGTGATGGAGAGGGCTGCTGGGCTGGGCAGGAGACAAAGCCTTGGGTAGAACAAGGCTGAACAGTTTCCCTGGGATCGTTTGTACTTGGATGCTGACAGCTGAGGCATGCTCACAGAGCTTCCAGTGTGAAAGCAGAACAGAGCTGGGGCCTGCTGAGCTCCTCTGCACAGAGAGAGAAGCAATCCTACCAAATTCCCCAGGAGAGCCTGCAGCTCCTGCAGGACTCATCCATCCCCTTCCCCTTCAGGCACATCAGCTCCTCCAGCA
Source organism: Pogoniulus pusillus (assembly GCF_015220805.1). NCBI lineage: Eukaryota > Metazoa > Chordata > Aves > Piciformes > Lybiidae > Pogoniulus > Pogoniulus pusillus. The sequence goes on from NC_087279.1 coordinate 849,620, forward strand.
CAGATGTGTTCTGCTTTTGTCAGGCACCTCCAAGCCTCAGAGGCTGCTTTCAGAGAAGCCAGCTCTGTGCTGGGGCTGCTCAGGCAGCTCCTTCCACTTCCCTCCCCCTGTAGCTGCTTTCCTCCTCCTCAGCAGCAGCACTTTTGGCTGGATCCAGGCTGAGCAGTTCAGCCTGGTGGCACTGCCCTGCAGCACCCCAGCGGCCCCTCAGGGCCAGCACAGGAAGCCGAACCTGGCTTCAGAGGCCAATGCTGTGGGCACCACTTCCAGGGGCTGGTGCAGGAGTCCTTTGTTTCCACTCAGTCAGCTCTGGGGGGGTCACAGGATTCCAACAGCTGCAGCTGGCCAAATTTCTGCTCCCAAGGCTCAAAGCACTGCAGACTCAGCAGGCCAGGAGCAAGCAAGTACCTCCCACAGGATCTGCACGCAGGGGGCTGGGAAGGGGCTGGGAGAGCTTGGTAGAGCCTTCAGCCAGGAGAGAGGCAAAGGAGGAGGTCTCCCAAGAGCTCTTACAGGGGTGAGTGGGCACCTCACAGTCACGACCTCCCTGCAGGGGGGAACAAAGCACTGCAGTGGTTTTGGAGTGGAATCCTGGCCAGGAGCTTTGCAATTAGACATCTGCTGCTGCCCTGCTCCCGTGGGCAGCTGTGAAACATGCCAGAGCTGCTGTCAGGCTCACAGTGGGCACCAGGCAAGGCTGGGCTAGGATACATCACTGAGGTTGGAAAAGCCCAACCAACAACCCAACCCTACCCCACCATGGCCACCAAACCATGGCCCCAGTGCCACGGCCACAGCTTTCTGCAACACCTCCAGCGTGGGCACTCCACCACCCTCCTGGGCAGCCACTGCCAGTCCCTCACCACTCTGGCAGCAAAGAAATTGTTCCCCATCTCCAACCTAACCCTCCCCTGGTACAATTTCAGGCCACTTCCTCTCCTGTCACCTGAGACATGGCAGAAGAGGCCAAGAGCAGCCTCACCACAGCCTCTCTCCAGGGAGCTGTGCTTGCCAGCAAGAGCAGAAGCTTTCTCTTTCCTGACTGAGGGGGCCCAGACACAGAAGCCAAGCAGACCACCCACGATGACAAGTCTCCTGCACAACAAAACAGCCCTTCAGCACCTCCCAAACCAACATCAGCACCCTGCCCAGACAGCCCTGGGGTTCCCCTTGGTACTGCCACAGCAGGGCAGGGGGTGGAAGGGGCCTCTGGAGATCATCCAGCCCAAGCTCCCTGCCAAGGCAGTGTCACCTAGAGAAGGTCATACAGGAGGCTTTGGAATGTCTCCAGAGCTGGAGACTCTACCACCCTCTGGAGACAGCAAAGAAATTAAAGACACAGACCTGGGGAAGTTATCCTGAAGGGTTTATGTCCACAGGAGTTACTGAAGGCAAACTGTGGCCTTTGGTGCCTGTCCCTAGGGCAGTTAAGAGCAGCCCTCCCGGGGTGGGCAGTTAAGAGCAGCTCCCCTGGGGTGGGCAGTTAAGAGCAGCTCCCCTGGGGTGGGCAGTTAAGAGCAGCTCCCCTGGGGTGGGCAGTTAAGAGCAGCTCCCCTGGGGTGGGCAGTTAAGAGCAGCTCCCCTGGGGTGGGCAGTTAACAGCAGCTCCCTTAGGGGTGGGCAGTTAAGAGCAGCTCCCCTGGGGTGGGCAGTTAAGAGCAGCTCCCTTAGGGGTGGGCAGTTAAGAGCAGCTCCCCTGGGGTGGTTATTTGAGGGGATCCTCGCTTCACAGGTTGATAGAAAGGTCTGAGTTGGAAGGGACACAGAGGTCACCTTTACTGTGCTTTAAGAAGCCCAAGCCACGGGCAGGGACACCTCCCACTAGTGCAGGTTGCTCAGGGCCTCAGTGTCTCTGATGTCCACATCTTGTCTCTGCACTCCTCACTTCTCCTTGCTGCCAGAAAGCACAAGCAAAGGCTACCACAACCCTGCCTGAGAAGCTGGGAGCAGAAGGGAAGTGGTGAGACAGTCCCAGGCACTGCTGTCCTGTGGCTGCAGGGGTGATGAGAGTGAGCTTCTCGTGGCAGCATTTAGCAGCACAGCAGGAGCCTAACTCAAGCTCTGTTAATTCAGCTTTAAATTTTCATGAAGCAGGCTGCAGAGTTTACACAAAGAAGGATTTACTCCATAAAATATTCATCTCTTTTTTTGGCTGAAAGAAGTGTAAATTGCCAGTTAATAGAGGTTTGGGGCTTTTCCTCCTTAATTAGAATGTCAAACGCTGAAAAAACCAAGCCTAACACACCAGTACCCAAAGAGCAGCACCCAAATGAGGAGCAAGATCTTGAGGTCAGTCTGCAGGGCTGGGCCCTGGGCAGCCCTCCTGAGTCCTCCCAGCTAGCACAAGACACGGGAATGGGAAGTGTCCTGCACTTGGTTACACTCCAAACGATGCTGTTTGCATCCACCCAGGACCTACAAGGCAGCTGAGGAGCTGCTGGGGCCATAGCTCCAACCTCCCCATGATCAAACAGCCTGGATGAGGCCTCGGGCAGCTGAGTCTAGCTGAGAGGTGTCCCTGCCTGTCTGGGGAGATCCCTTCCAACCCCTCCCATTCTATGACTCTGAGATCTGGGTGAAGGTTTCACTGCTTTTTATCCCATATCCTGCCCTGGAGGTGTTCAAGGCCAGGCTGGATGAGGGCTTGGGCAGCTGAGTCAGGCTGAGAGGTGTCCCTGCCCATGGCAGGGGAGGTTGGAGTAGATGAGCTCCGAGGTCCCCGAGGCAGGCTGGGATTCTGTGTGGCCCAGCACAGTGCTCCTGCACTCAGCAGAGGACAGCATCAGCACAGAGCCATGGTGCTGGGGCCACACAGAGCTGTGGGCACACACTGCATGTGCTGGCTGCCTCTTGATGCTGGAATGCACCCAACAAGTGCTGGCAGCCCACAGAATGGCAGGGGTTGGAGGGGACCTCCAGAGATCACCCAGCAGGGGTGCCGAGAGCAGGGCACCCAGGAGCACATCCAGGTGGGTTGGGAATGTCTCCAGTGAAGGAGACTCCACAACCTCTCTGGGCAGCTCCAGGCCTCCAGCAGCCTCACACCAAACAAGTTTCTCCTCAGGTTGAGCTGGAGCCTCCTGGGTTCCAGTTTGCTCCCCTGCCCCTTGCCCTGCCACTGGCATGCCCACGCAGGGCCTGGCTCTGTCCTGCAGACACTGCCCTGCACATCCTTACACTGAGCTCAGCACTCAGGCTCCCCAGGCCAGAGGCCAGCTCTAAGCTGGCTCCTGCTGCTTTCTCATTTTCCATCGTCTTGGAAAGGCCATGGAGAACAGGAGAGCAGCCTGAGGGCTGGAGCAAAGCCAATGTCCTTCTAATCCTCCAACAGGGCAAGAAGGAGAACCCAGGCCAGGCAGCCTCACCCCCATCCCTGGCAAGCTGATGGCACAGCCAAGTGTGTGTCAGGCCCACCCTCTGCAGCCTTCCCTTCTGCCCTCTACCCTGCTTGCCAAGGCAATGCAAGAGGGCAGGAGCACACCAAGGATGGACTCTGGGAGCAGGGGGAGCTGACAGACCTCTGGTGGGAGCTTGGACCGGGACAGCAAAGCCCCTTTGTAGCTGCTGGGGTTTCACCTCACAACACCTGGATTTCATCCAGGCTCCACAGAAGAGCAGCCAAACCAAGCTGAAAACTTCACCCTGGTGCATGCACAACCACCTGCAAGCAGCCAGAGAACTCTGGGGCTGAGCTAGCACCTGAGCCTCAAGCCACCTGCACAAAGTCAAGCAGGAAGCCCTGAACCCAGAGCTGCCACACAGGGGGCTGCAGCTGTCTCAGCCACCACTCACAGGGGTCTTTCTCCACCTGGGAGTGCACCCTGGAGGTCTCTGACCACCTGCTCTAGGGTGCTTGTTTCTCTTGAGGCATCGTGACAAAAAGGCCAACCCCCTCCCATGGATCTCTCTGCCACCTGCTTACCAGGGAGGCACTCAGCCCCCATCCAGCTCCAGCTCCCCCAGTGCCAGAGACACAGAGAAGCAGCTGCAAAGGAGAGCCTGGTGGCTGCAAACCACACCGCTGCTGCCTTGCCCAGCTGGCACACAGAAGCCATGGGGTTTGCTCCATCCCCGATGGCTCTACCAGCTCCAGGAGCTCGGGCACAACAGGGAAGAGGCAGCAGGACCAAGCCAAGCAGTCCCAGCACGCCAGGCTGGAAGGGACCCCAGGGACCCTGCAGGCTGCAGCGAGAGGCAGCCGGGGCTGAGCAGAGCCGGCAGCTCCGTGCGCACACGGGGCCGGGGCACAGCGCCCAGCCCGGGGAGAGAGCTCTGCCAGGGGGCAGGGCAGAGCAGGGACTCACGTTGAGCTGGAGGTCGTCTGCCCACTGTCCCACCAGGCGGTAGCCCGGGCTGCTGGTGTTGGTGCTGTGGAACTGGAAGATGTCGTAGCGCCCCGGCGCGTCCCCGTTCCTGTTGAACACCACCGGAGTGCCGGCGCTGCCTGCGGGGGAGAGCAGACACAGTCCAAGCAGCCAGGGCCTGGCCAGGCTGGCAACCTGCTGCTGGCAGCGGCCACCTCTCCCTCCTGCCAGCCAGGGCACGCAGCAGCCCCCTCTGCCCTGCCCGCGGCTGCAGCGCCGGCTCCAGGTCTGGCCTCTGCACTCGACAAGGGACAAGGAACTGCTGAGCAGAGCCCAGCAGAAGGCACAAAGGTGCCGAGGGGCCTGGAGCAGCTCTTTACCACCTGGGAAGGTTGGACCAGATGATCCTTGAGGTCCCTTCCAAGCTGGCATTCCAGGATTCTGTGATCATCCTCACCCTCTCCCAGGCACCAATTATCACCTGCCAAAGCTTCTGACTAAGAATAAACCCCAGCCTTAGCTCCCCCTGGCTCAGTGCAAAGCCAGGCACACCAGCAGGCTCTGCCTCCTGCCCTCCAGCCTGCTGCCCACCTCCCGCTCCTCAGGGAGCTCTTAGAGAACATCACTCCCCTGAATGGAGCCTAGAAAGGATCTTTTTTCTGCCCAGAAAATGTTCCATCTGCTGTGGAGAGATCCTGCTGTCAGAAGTCAGCCTGGGTCTAGCATCCAGAAATAGCTTCCTCCTCCACAATATGTTCTTCTTCCCATGCCCAGCATGCAGTTGGGATGGAAAAGAACAACCCAAGCTCCAGGAGGACTGTGCCTTGTCTACTCCTTTATTTAGGCTCCAAGACATTGAGCCAGGCTGAGAAGTAGCTCAGCCAGGAACAGCTCAGCTTCAGCAGCCTCAATTGTTTGTCACGTACCACAGAATCAGAGGGGTGAGGGTTGGAAGGGGCCTCTGAAGATCACTGAGCCCAACCTCCCCTGCCAAGGAAGGGTCACCTAAAGAAGGTCTCACAGGAACATGGATTCAGGGCATGGAATCTCTCTGGAGATGGAGACTCCACCACCTGCCTGGGACAGGGCTCCAGCACCCTCACAGAAGCTCCTCCTCACCTTCGGATGGAACCTCTCACGCTCAGCTTTGTGCCCACTGCCCTTTGTCCTGTCGCTGGGCACCACTGGCTCAAGGCTTCACTGCTTTCTGACCCATGTCCTACCCCAGGGGTGTTCAAGGCCAGGCTGGATGAGGTCTTGAGCAGCTGAGTCTAGCCAAAGCCTGCTCCCATCAAAAAGCACTGGTCCCACCTTCAGGCACCTGCATGAAGGTGACAAATGCTGACGAGGAATCAGGGCAAGCAACAAGGCAAAAAAAGATCCTCTGCCAAGCCTGACTTGTGCCTGGTGCTGAGCAAAGCTGCAGGCAACCTGGAGGGGATGGGACAGGAGAATCCAGGCCCTCAGAGCAGCTCTGCCCATCTCTGCCCTTGATTGCCGGGGCACTGGCACCACAGACCTGCTTGGCTTGGCAAAGCCCTCTAAGATCAAGTCCAAGCACCCACCTAGGGCCACCATGGCCACTTAGAATCAGTCAGAGTCGGAAGGGATCACAAGAATCAGCCAGTTCCAACCCTCTGCCATGCCCAGGGACACCTCACACTAGAGCAGGCTACACACAGCCTCAGCCAGCCTGGCCTCAAACACCTCCAGCCATGGGGCCTCAACCACCTCCCTGGGCAACCCCTGCCAGCCTCTCACCACTCTCCTACTCAACAACTTCCTCCTCACCTCCAGCCTCACTCTCCCCACCTCCAGCTTTGCTCCATTCCCCCCAGTCCTGCCACTCCCTGACAGCCTCAGAAGTCCCTCCCCAGCTTTCTTGTAGCCCCCTTCAGATGCTGGAAGGCCACAAGAAGGTCACCTGGGAGCCTCCTCTGCTCCAGCCTGCACAGCCCCAACTCTTTCAGTCTGTGCTCACAGCAGAGCTGCTGCAGCCTCTGAGCATCCTCCTGGCCCTGCTCTGGACACTCTCCAGCATCTCCACAGCCCTCTTGTCCCAGGGGCTCCAGAGCTGGATGCAGGACTCTTGAAGGTGTCCCCAGTGCCATGCCCACACCTTTCCTGTGCAGCCCCAGGGGTGGTGACTCCAGCAGCTCCCTGCTGCAGCCATTCCATGCGGGTGTGAACCCTCCCTCAGCTGAGCACTGGAAGCAGAGCCGCAGGCCCTCAGCTCCCCAGGTGCCCCCTTCAAGCCTGACATTTATTTCCAGACACATGAAAGCAGGTTTCAGTGGGGTAGAGCAATATTGTGTCAAGAGTGGAGGCGATGACAGCACTCCAGCAGATCTATATTCAGAGCTTCCTCCTCCTGCCTTTCCCCCTCCCTCCCTACAGCAACGAGAAGCCTCTGCTGGGGTAGCAGTGCACTCTAAGCTGATGCTTTCCTCCACGCTTCCCATTCTTCACTCAATTCCAGGCAGTGGAAAACAAAAGCAGGTTTGAAGGAGGGAATTAGCACAGTCTCCACTCCGGCTCCGCTGAATTGTTTCCTGCCTACCCTCCCATCCGACCAGAAACGGCTTCAGTTCAGAGCCCGGAGGGGAAAACCTTCTGCCTGAGCCCAGGCGGATGCGGAGGAGCCACCGCAGGCTCACGGGGCCAGAACACGGCCAGGCAGGGGATGCCTGGAGGGAGGGAGCAGAAGTGGCTCCTCGGCCGGGGAGCACCGCTGGGAGAGGGGATTCAGCTCCTCAGCTCTTCAGCCGCATAGCCAAGGCTGGGGCTGACAGAGGCTGCGAAAGGCAAAGGGCAGTTCCGAGGGTGGCAGCTCAGGGAGGCTGCCCAAGGGCTGCACAGGCCCCCGGGGGCTCCCCACAGGCTGACAACCCTCAGCCTGGCCACAAAGCAGTGTCCATGGCAGCATGGCAGCCTGGGGGGACATCACCATCCTGGCCATGACAAAGTCACAGTCACAGAACGTGTGAAAGCTGATCCAGTGCCCACCCCTGCCATGGGCAGGGACACCTCCACCAGCACAGCCTGCTCCAGGCCTCATCCAGCCTGGCCTTGGGCACCCCCCGGGAGGGGACGTCCATAGCCTCCCTGGGCAGCCTGTGCCAGCGTCTAGCAAAGTGTGCAGTGAGGATCCACAGGTTGTGTCAGGTTGGAAGGGACCCTCCAAGGGCATCCTGTCCACCCCCTGCAGGCATCTCCAGCTAGAGCAGGCTGCCCAGGGATACAGCAAGGCTGAGCCCGAATGTCTCCAGGGACAGGTCTGAAGCACAGCCCCGGCCTGGCCTGTGGCTGCTTTCAGGCCAGTTCCCATTCGTGCCATAGCAAATTGCCTGGCAAAGAGCTGGGAGCAGCCTGGGCGCTGTGGGGAAGCAGCACAGCCACCGAAGCTCAAGGAGCTGCCAAGCCTCGGAGGCTGCAGTAGGAACTCCTGGCTGAGGAGCTGCTCAGCGAGTTCCAGCCTCCTGTGGCCTCTGTGTGGGCTCTGCTGCTTTTCTGCCCTGGTGCCCCTGGCTGTGAGGGCCCTGCCAGCCCTGCTGGCAGTTCAGGTTGCTTGGTGCTCTGCTGAAAGTCAGGAGGGGGAGAGCAGAGAAGCCTCAGAGATGAAAGAGAGTTTGCAGAACTGATCCTGCTTCTTGACTTCTTGGCCCTCTAATCACGGCGAGAGGAGGCTCTGCAGCTGGGCTGTAGGACACTGCAGCACTTAGCCTCTCTCTATTCATATTTAAATGAGGTGAGGGTTTTTTTGCTCAGCCCCAGCAAAAGAGCCTGACAGCCTCTGGGCTGCATCTTCTGCTCCCTCGGAGGCTGAGACAATGCAGATCATCTTCACCTTCCAGCGAACCACAGAATCACGCAAGGGCTCAGGTTGGAAGGGCCCTCAGAGCTCATCTGCTCCAGCCTCCTGCCCTGCCCAGGGACACCTCTCAACTACACTTGGTTCCTGAAGGCCTCATCCAGCCTGGCCCTGAACAGCCCCAGGCAGGAGGCAGCCACAGCTTCCCCGGGCAGCCTGTGCCAGGCTCTCACCACCCTCACACTCAACAGCTTCTGCCTCAGCTCCACTCTCAGCCTGCTCTGCCTCAGCTCCAAACCATTGCCCTTGGCCTGGCTCAGAGCCCCTCAGCACAAGTCCCTCTGCAGCCTTCCTGCTCAGGACCTGCCCCAGCACTTGAGCCTTCAAGGGCTGCATACTTGGCACCTGTGTGCAGGGACGTCCAGAGATGCCCACGCACGAGCTGCTGCTCGGCACTGCAGAGGCCACGAAGCTCACAGCTGCTGCACTTCTGCAGGAGCTTTGTCCTTTGTCATTAACCTTCTCAAGTGAGGAGAGCAGAACTTTCCAGACCTCAGATCATCCATCTCACAACTTGCTCCAGGCTGAAGTTGACACCACTGACATCAAGTAACTGAAACCTCCTCACGCTCACCTTGCTGCTGAGAAGATGACTTATGCAGGGAGGGGAAATAAATCTCTTGGGCACAAATCACAGAATCAGCCAGGTTGGAAGAGAGCTCCAAGCTCAGCCAGCCCAACCCAGCACCCAGCCCTGCCCAACCAACCAGACCATGGCACTAAGTGCCCCAGCCAGGCTTGGCTGCAACACCTCCAGCCACAGCCACTCCACCACCTCCCTGGGCAGCCCATTCCAATGCCAATCACTCTCTCTGCCAACAACTTCCTAACAACATCCAGCCTAGACCTGCCCTGGCACAGCTCGAGGCTGTGTCCCCTTGTTCTGCCCCTGTCTGCCTGGAGTGAAAAGATGAGCTTTAAGCTGCCTTTAAGAGTTCCCAGCACTGAGGTCTCCTCCAGACCCCCTGCAGCAGCCTCATGTCCTTCTTGTGAGGGCTTCACAGCTGAATGCAGAACCACAGGTGAGCAGCACTGCACAGAGCTGTCAACCTGCCCTGGCTGGGGCTGTCCCTCCTGCAGGCTTGGGCTGGGTGAGCTCTCAAGGTCCCTTCTCACCCAAAGCACGGCAGGGAGAGAAGTCCCCGGGGCTCAGCTCCCCGCCCCCGGGGCTCAGCTCCCCGCCCCCGGGGCTCCGCTCCCGGCCCCCCCGGGGCTCCGCTCCCAGCCCCCCGGGGCTCCGCTCCCAGCCCCGCGGGGCTCCGCTCCCAGCCCCCCGGGGCTCCGCTCCCAGCCCCCCGGGGCTCCGCTCCCAGCCCCCCGGGGCTCCGCTCCCAGCCCCCCCGAGGCTCCGCTCCCAGCCCCCCGGGGCTCCGCTCCCAGCCCCCCGGAGCTCCGCTCCCAGCCCCCCGGAGCTCCGCTCCCAGCCCCCCGGGGCTCCGCTCCCAGCCCCCCCGAGGCTCCGCTCCCAGCCCCCCGGGGCTCCGCTCCCAGCCCCCCGGGGCTCCGCTCACCGTTGAAGTTGACGCTGCGGATGTACTTGAGCAGCCTCTTGCCCCCTGCGTGCTCCATCTCGGGGCAGACCCCAGGGTAGTCGGCGCAGAGGTCCCTGCTCATGTGGTGCAGGGCGTGGGCCATGGCGTAGACGGCGTCGATGACGAACTGCACCTTCCCCTCCTGCTCGTAGGGAGAGTCCTTCCCGATCCGCTCCTGCCCTGCGGGAGCAAGCACACGCCCAGGCGGGCACGGCAGGGCTGAGACCTCCTGGCACCAAGGACTAGCGAGCTACAGAGTCGTTAACACAGGAGGAGACCCCCCGGGAGCACCCGGCCCGGCCAGCAGCACAGCACCTCCACGGCCACCAAACCACGGCCCAGCTGCCATGGGCGCCCCTCCCGGCACGGCCACTCCACCACCTCCCTGGGCACAGAGACTGCTCCTCAGCTCCAGCCTAACCCTCCCCTGCTACAACCGCAGGCCATTGCCTCCCCTTCTATGCCCTGAGCCTAGGGAGGAGAGCCCAACCCCACCTGGCTACAGCCTCCCTGCAGGCAGCTGCAGGCAGCAATGAGCTCTGCCCTGAGCCTCCTCTGCTGCAGGCTGCACACCCCCAGCTCCCTCAGCTGCTGCTCATTTTGGGCAATGACTTTACCAACCAAAGCCCACCCAGCCCCTCTGGCCAGCAGGGCCATCGGCAGCTCCTCCTGTGTGCCACTGCATCCTGATGCAGAGAGACAAAGCACAAACCTCCTGCCTTGGAGCTTCACAGACCCTGAGGCTGCTCTGGCTTGGAAGGGACCTTAGAGATCAGCCACTTCCAGCCCCTGCCATGGGCACAGACACCTCCCACTAGCCCAGGCTGCTCGAGGCCTCATCCTGCCCAGCCACAGCCTGGCAACAAGGCTGTAAAAGCAGGCTCCGAGGTGGCCCTCTTGCTTCTGTGGCTGCTCTGCTGAGACTCCACCTCAATCCTGCCTGCAGTGCTGCTGCCCCAGCAGGAGGAGGACACAGAGCTACTGGAGAGAGGTCAGAGGAGGCCACAGAGGTGCTGCCAGGGCAGGAGCAGCTCTACTGTGAGCTCAGGCTGAGGGAGCTGGGGGGGTGCAGCCTGCAGAGGAGAAGGCTCCAGAGGCACCTCAGAGCTGCTGCCAGTGCCTGAAGGGATCCTGCAGGAAGGCTGCAGAGGGACTTGTGCTGAGGGGCTCTGAGCCAGGCCAAGGGCAATGGTTTGGAGCCGAGGCAGAGCAGGCTGAGAGTGGAGCTGAGGCAGAAGCTGTTGAGTGTTAGGGTGGTGAGAGCCTGGCACAGGCTGCCCAGGGAGGCTGTGGCTGCCTCGTGCCTAGGGGTGTTCAGGGCCAGGCTGGATGAGGCCTTCGGGAGCCAAGTGTAGTTGAGAGGTGTCCCTGGCAGGGCAGGAGGCTGGAGCAGATGAGCTCTGAGGGCCATTCTCTGGCAGTCTCTGGGTGTCTGTGCAATTAGCAGCACTCCAGGAGCGTGGGGCAAGACACAGCAGGTTGAGAGTCACAAACCTTTGTTTTCCTTTGTTTTTTCCCCATGAAATTGTCCACCAGCTTCTTGTTTGGCCTTGCCCAAGTCACAGCAGCAGGACTCAATCTGCCCAGCTGCAGAAGGTGTGATCCTCTCTCCCTACCTCCCCCGGGCATCCTCCAAGGCAGTTACCGCTTGTGAAGAGCTCCGAGCTGCAGCCCAGGAAGCAGCAGCAGCACCAAGCCGCTGCTGTTCACGGGTGGCCACACCACTGCTGCAGCAGGCTGCTCCCTAACCACACCTCAGTCCTGGGCACCATCCAGCAGCACCTGCACGCTGGATGTAGGGGCCCAAACCTGAACCCAGGACTTAAGGTGTGGCCTCAGCAGTGCTGAGCCCAGGGCACCCTGACACTGTTCCTGATCCAGGCCAGGATGCTGGTGACCTCCTTGGCCACCTGGGCACACCCTGGCTCACCTTCAGCCAACTGCCAATCAACACCCCTAGGTCCCTCCATGCTGAGCAGCTCCCCAGGCACAACCCCCGAGCCTCTGCTTCTGCTGGGGGTTGTCAGCAAGGGCAGAACCCAGCATATGGCCCTCCTGAATCTCACACCCTTGGCCTTGGCCCACAGATCCAGCCTGGCCAGGCCCCTCTGCAGAGCCTCCCTACCCTTGTCAAATGGGCACTGCCACCCAGCTTGGTGCCAGCTGCTCAAGCCCTGCCCAGGGATCACTGACACCGTTTCTGTGTCCTCACTGGAAAGCAGAGGCTGTGAGCACAGCAGCAGAAAATGAAGCCAGAAAGGAGGCCAAGGAGACACTTTTAGATCCTCTCCTGAAGATCTCTCAGCAATTTTTAGTCAAGTGGCAGCCTTTGGGGGAGATTCCAAAGGCCAAATTTAGCAGGCTGTTCCCAGGGGTAACCAACACAGCATTCCTCCTCCTCCCACCCAGCAACTCAAACCAAGAGCAGAAGACATCAAATATGGGAAGCTTCCACCCATTTCCTTGATCAAAATCCCAGGCAATTCCAGGCAGTTCCACAGCCCACTCTTAAACTGCTGCTGTGGAAAACTCAGCGGAGAGGGAAGGCGAAGCAAAGGGTGGCAAGAGCAAAGTGGTGCTGGCTCCACCACCAAGAGCACAGGAGATGTGCTCATGGCAAGGGCAAAGGGGATGTGGTGGTGCAGGCTCCACCACCAAGAGCAGAGGAGATCTGTTCATGGCATTGTGGAGTGGTTTGGACTGGAAGGGACCTTGGATTTCATCCTTCCAAGCTCCCTGCCACAGCACTCTCAGCGAGCCCAGGTTGCTGAAGGCCTTGAACCCCTGCAGGGGGAGCATCCACACCCCCTTGGGCAGCCTGTGCCAGTGCCTGCCCAGCCTCACTGTGCCACTTCAGTTCCTGCCTCTGGGCGTGAAGCTGCAGAAAGCTTCTTTAACCCCAATTTTTAGGCAGCAAGAAGAGAAATCTGAGCAGGTCAGTAACTGGATGCTGCCTGAGCTGGAAGCATTTCCCCTGTGCTGCTGCTTCCCTACCCACCCATGGTCTTCCAGAGCCAAAGTGGCACACGGAGGGTCAGTGACCTTCAGCTCCAACTCAGCTGCTGGCCAGGCTGGGACCTGCGGGTGGGTGGCAAGGCATGAGCTGGGAAAGAGTCCCCATCTAAGCTCAGACAAGCAGCTCAGGCCACCCTGCTCTCAGCAGCAGCACTTCTGGGCCCCGTGGCTGGCACCTTCCCTGCTGGGGGGGAAGCCAGAAAGAGGCCAAAACAGGAAGTTGGGATCTTTGCTCTTCCCACCTGCTCCTCGTGCCCTGCACGCCTGAGGCTGCTCTTCTTAGTAAGCTTGCAGGTGACACCAAGCTGGCAGCAAGTGTGGAGCTGTGAGAGGGCAGCAGGGCTCTGCAGAGGGACCTGGGCAGGCTGCACAGATGGGCACAGTCCAGCACCAGGAGTTTGAACAAGGCCAAGGGCAGGGTTCTGCACTTTGGCCACAACAGCCCCAAGCAGCACTGCAGGCTGGGGCCAGAGTGGCTGAGAGCAGCCAGGCAGAGAAGGAGCTGGGGGTGCTGGGAGAGAGGAGCTGCAGAGGAGGCAGCAGTGCCCAGGTGGGCAGCAGAGCCAATGGCATCCTGGGCTGGCTCAGGAGCAGTGTGGGCAGCAGGACAAGGGAGGTTCTTGTGCCCCTGTGCTCAGCACTGCTCAGGCCACCTCTGGAGTGCTGTGTCCAGTTCTGGGCTCCTCAAGAATGATGTTGAGGTGCTGGAAGGTGTTTGGAGAAGGGCAGCAAGGCTGGGGAGGGGCCTGGAGCACAGCCCTGTGAGGAGAGGCTGAGGGAGCTGGGGGGGTGCAGCCTGCAGCAGAGGAGGCTCAGGGCAGAGCTCATTGCTGTCTGCAGCTGCCTGCAGGGAGGCTGTAGCCAGCTGGGGTTGGGCTCTGCTGCCAGGCAGCCAGGGACAGAAGAAGGGGACACAGGCTCAAGCTGTGCCAGGGCAGGTTCAGGCTGGATGCTGTTAGGAAGTTGTTGTCAGAGAGAGTGATTGGCACTGGAATGGGCTGCCCAGGGAGGTGGTGGAGTGGCCGTGGCTGGAGGTGTTGCAGCCAAGCCTGGCTGGGGCACTGAGTGCCATGGTCTGGTTGGTTGGGCAGGGCTGGGCTGGCTGAGCCTGGAGCTCTCTTCCAGCCTGGTTCATTCTGTGATTCTCCTCTCCATGCCCACAGCCCCCCAGTGTCTTCCCCAGTGCCCAGGGCCCTGCAGTGCCATGCCCGCAGCCCTCACCGGTGCACTTGCGGTCGGTGTCCTCCTTCTTGGAGCCGCTGATGGTCAGCTTGCAGTTGAAGTTCTCCTCCCAGTACTCCGCGAACCAGACGTTCCTCCTGTTGTTCTCCAGCGTGCGCGACGTGAAGTAGGCGTCGAAGCCTGCGGAGGACACAGCCACAGCTCAGCCTGCGGCGCCGGCGCCAGGGCTCAGGGCAGCTCCAGGCACCACCCAGCCCAGCCCCGGGCTCGCACACAGCGGCAGCACGCCCAGGCAGGGCTTGAAGGCTGCCACACGAGGAGACTCCACGCTCCCCCCAGGCAGCCTGCTCCGGGCCCCCAGCACCCTCACCACAAGGAAGTTCCTCCTCCTGCTCAGATGGAACCTCCTGGAGTGTCCTGTCCACGCCCCCCAGCACAGGCACATCCCCACTGGAAGGTGATGGAACCTCCTGGTGTGTGGACAGGACAGTCTGTAGCCACTGGTCCTTGTCTCATCGCTGGGCACCAGCAGTGGAGCCTGGCACCCTCACCCTGACACCCACCCCTCAGATGCTCACAGACCTGCAGCAGATCCCCCTGAGCCTTCTCTCCAGACTCAGCAGCTGCAGGGCTCTCAGCCTGGCCTCACAGCAGAGGTGTTCAGGTCCTTCCCCACGCTCAGAGCCCCCACTGGACCTCTCCAGCAGGTCTCTGTCTCCCTGCAGCTGGAGAGCCCCAAACTCAGGCTGCAGCCTGGAAGCTCTCCTGAGCCCTTCTTCAACAGCCAGCCCACGTTCAGCCCTCAGCCCACAGCAGCTGGACTGTGCAAAGGAGGAACCTGAACCTTTTATCTGATCAGCTGCATCTTGCAAACCAATTCTTGTGCCCCTGAGAGCGAGGGATGAAAGTATGGAAAGTATCTGTGAGGCAGAGGATTAAGAGGGAAGAGTTCAAAGCAGAAGCCATGGATTAGAGGGAAACCAATCAGGAATCAAAATGAGTGACCTGATGCAGCTGATGTGAGGCTGAGCTCCACACAACTAATTTAGCAATTAACCTCCCCAGACCTCCAGAGGAGGCACTTTCAGCTGCCCTGCCCTTGTCTGCACACCTGGGTGGCTCTGGAGCATTTCCTCTCCATCTCATTCCACAGAGGTGCAGAGAAGCTTGGGGGCAGCACTGCCAAAAGGCAGCTCTGGAGCAGCAGGACTGAGCAGGCCTTGGGACTGGATGGGGAAAGACCTGTGAGGGTCACCTCCTTCCCAAAGCCACCAACAGCTCCTGGTGGCACAGAAGTGGCAAGGGGCAGGGCTGGGCTGGGCAACAGCTGAGTGCCAGGGGCTGGCCAGGAGCCCCTCTGCATTCCCACAGGGAAGAAGGGAGAGAGGCTGCTGGGGTGGGGAAGAAACTCAGCCAGCTGGGATGGAAAGCAGAACAGTGCCATGGGAGAGAGACACAGACAAAGCAAGAGCCAACCCCAGCCCAGAAGGCAAGGAGGGCACCACTGGCACCACTGATGCTGGGGCAGGCACTGGGCAAGGCCCAGCCTGCACTCAGCAGCAGGTGGGAAGCAGATTCAGGAGCTGGATTCTGGCAGGGGGCTCAGGAGCAGAGGGATGGGGATGGGAGGCAGAAGGGACAGAGTCCTGCTGGGACACAGCCAGGGAAGAAGAGGCTTGGCCCTGGGCATCCCTCAGCTGGCTCCTGGAGGTTGATGGAAGGGTTTGGGTTAGCAGGGACATTTCAGGGCCACCTGGTTTAGCCCCCACATGCTTCCAGGACAACTCAAAGAACATTTCCAAGGGGATACTGTGGCAGGATCTGCAACATCCAGATGGCTCAGGCAGAGAACAGCTCTGTGCCAATGCACCTCTGGGGATGCTGCTCCACAGCCTCCTGAGATGAAAATCAATAAAGCCTCGATCAAACTGTAAGAGAATTCCTGCAGAGCTGCTCCAAGGCTGTGCAGACCTAACACCAAACAGCAGCATCCTGATTGCTCTGCTCTGCTCCAAGGACCCTCTGCACTCTCAGAAGGAAGCCAGATGCCCACGGTGGGCCCCCTGGGATCAGCATCTGCTGCTGACCAAGCAAGGGGCTGGGAGAGGGATGGAGTGGAGGGCCAGGCCAGCTCTCCACTCACCCCTTGCTGGTCTCAAGCACTGGGCACCTGCCTGCTGTGCTGCAGGGCACAGAATGGGTTTCATTGGAAGGGACCTGAAAGCTCATCCAGTGCCAACCTCTGCCATGGGCAGGGACACCTCCCACCAGCACAACTTGCTCAGGGCCTCATCCAGCCTGGCCTTGGACACCTCCAGGCAGGAGGTATCCAGAGCCTCCCTGGGCAGCCTGTGCCAGTCCCTCCCCACCCTCCCTGTCCAGAATTTCTCCCTAGTCTCCACTCTCAGCCTCCCCTCTCCCAGCTCAAAGCCATTGTCTCTCATCCTGGCACTGCCAGCCCTTGTCGCAGCAGAGCCCTCCCCAGCTCTCCTGCAGCCCCTTCAGGCACTGGCAGGCTGCCCTGAGCTCTCCCTGGAGCCTTCTCCTCTCCAGGCTGCACAGCTCCCTCAGTAACTTCTAATTACAGTCACTTAATTACTTGTTAAGGGCTGTCCTGCTCAAGGGGGTGCTGGGGCTGGGAGCACCTCACTGAGAGAAGCAGGGAAGCAACCAGAGCTGCTCAGGCTGGCACTGGCCTGGACTTCTCCATCCCTCTGAGTGCTTGGGGCTGGGTCTCTTCCTTTCCTTCCTCTCCCTCTTTTTAAGTTGATTTCCTCCCTGAATGGATCCTGGGGTGGAGAACAAACGAAGCTGTTAGGTGGCATCACCTCTCTGTGTGCCAGAGGAAGGGTTTAATCAGAGCACTGTGATTTAAAATGGGGCATCTGTGAGCCCTCCTGAAAGAGAGCTCCCTCTCTTCCAGGTGTCTGGGGGGAGAACCTGGAATCTCCCAGCCTAACTGTGCCTCTCCCAGGCCCCACTCTGCAGCCTGAGCTCTGGGCAGCCCTGGGCAGTCACTAAATCTTGGCACACAAGGGTAGCTCTGGGCCACCTACAAGGGTAAGCAGAGATTATTGTGACTGCTGCAGTTCCGACTGCAGCTCGTGGGGGTCTGGTTTCTTTGGCTTGGGTCACTTAATTCCCTGAGCCCCTGGCCCCAGAGCTCTTGTGTTTAGCAGCAGACATCTGAAGTTGTCTTCACGTCTGCAGTTCAAGCAGATTAGGCTTAAGCGCAGGCTCAGGTCTGTCGTTATCAGGGAGGACAGAGGGGGCCTGGATTTCAGCTAACTCCCCACAAGCAGCTAAAATTAGGCAGGCACTGAAGGTGTCCTCCTGAGCCAGAGCCTCTGAGGACAGCTTGTTTGTGCTAGCTGAGGAGAAATGGGCAGTGCCAGCCCCTGCATCCTGCCCTCTGCTCTGCTCAGTCCTCCCCTGCAGCACTGCCTCCAGCGCTGGGCAGCCAGCACCAGAGGGACCTGGAGCTGCCGGAAAGAGTCCAGAGGAGGCCACAGAGATGATCAGAGACTGCAGAGCCTCCCCTGTGGGGACAGGCTGGCAGAGTTGGGGCTGAGCAGCCTGAAGAGGCAAAGGCTCCAAGGAGAGCTCAGAGCAGCCTGCCGGGACCTGAAGGGGCTGCAGGAGAGCTGCGGAGGGACTTGTGACAAGGGCTGGGAGTGGCAGGAGGAGGGACAAGGGCTGTGAGCTGGGAGGGAGGACACCGAGAGCTCCCTTCCAACCTTCACCCTGCTGGGGCTCTGTGGCCTGGGTAAAACCCCACTGGCACCAGTTGCTGCCAGCCAGAGCACAGGAGTTTGGGCACAGACACCAAGCTGCACTCTGCAGCCCTTCTTATCTTGGGGATAAGCCTTGACTTGTTCCAGCCCAAAGCTCCCTTTTGCCCCCACTCTGCAGCTCCTCTGTGGCCACCTCCTGCAGAGGCAGCTCTCAGCCTACACCTGAGCCTCCTTCCCCTTTCTCTTCTTTCCCCTGCTCTTCCTTTCCCCTCCCATTTGATACCTGCATCACTGCCTGCCACTCTTCCCTGCTCTGAGGGCTCCAGGAGCCAGCTAAGGCTGGGGCTGTGTGGAGTAGGATGCAGGTCCTCACTGCCAGCTGCTCCAGAGGGCAGAGGTGCCCAGGAGGAGCTCTTTCCCAGAAAGCCAAGGAGTGGAAGAAAGGCAGCAGCAGTGAGGCCCCAGCATGGAGGGGCAGGCTGCAGTGTGGGAGGTGAGCTGTGGGCAGGGGCAGCAGCTCGGTGGGGCCCTGCTGCTGGCAGCAACCCAGCAGAGAGCTCTCAGGGAGATGCAGATGAGGAGAGACTTGTGTCACTTCTTGTTTACCAGCCCCTGGCACAGGCTGAGCAGCAGCCACTGCACATGGCAGCAGCACTCCCAGGGCTCAAATAATTAGGCCTAATTAAAAGACAAAGTTGGTGACCTGCTGCATTCCTCCTGTGCCTGCAGTCTTTGCCTCCCCAGCCCACATGGCACAAGATACTGACCCAATTCCACAGCATCAAAGCCTCCAAGACCATCCAGGCCAAGCAGAAACCCAGCCCCACCATGGCCACCAAACCATGCCCACCAAACCCTGGCTCCAGTGCCATGGCCACAGCTCTCTGCAACACCTCCAGGGGTGGGCACTCCACCACCTCCCTGGGCAGCCTCTGCCAGTCCCTCACCACTCTTGCAGCACAGAGACTGTTCCTCAGCTCCAACCTCACCCTCCTCTGGCACAGTCCCAGGCCTTTTCCTCTCCTTCTGTCACCTGAGACAAGGCAGCAGAGCCCAACCCCATCTGGCTGCAGCCTCCCTGCAGGCAGCTGCAGACAGCAATGAGCTCTGCCCTGAGCCTGCTCTGCTGCAGGCTGCACACCCCCAGCTCCCTCAGCTGCTGCTCCCCAGCCCCTCCCCAGCTCCCCTGCCCCTTCAGTTCACACGGAGCAACCTCAGCAGCTCGGAGCAGTTTCAGTGCTCTGCTCTGTCCCACAGACAGCCTCCTGCAGTCACCCAGGCAGTCACCCAGCCCTGCCTGTATGGCTGCTGCCACAGCAGCTGGAAGCAGCCACTCCAGCAGTTCCCTGATTTTGGCAGCACTGGAGCCAAAAGAGTTTAATTTGCTGCCATTAAAGGCAGGCTAACAGCAGTAGGTGTGGAATGAGATGATCAATTTCAGAGCAGCTAGTGCCTTCTGCAGCTTTTATTGTGCTGCCCAGGCACGGTGCTATGGAGCTGTTGTGATAGCCTACAGACACCTCCTTGACCTCCTGACTCAATAAAAAGGCCATCACATGGAGTGATTTGATTAACTCCCCTCCTGCTGCACCATCCTCTGTCAGTTGTTTTCTGCTGTAGCAGCTGCTGCTTGCAGCAGACTAAACAGGGGCAGGGGAGTGCCTGTGACATCTGACACAGGCCCCTGGCACAGCCACCACTGCCACCTGATGGAGCAGGTCCAGAGGGCACCAAAACGCTCCGGGGGCTGGAGCAGCTCTGCTGTGGGGACAGGCTGAGGGAGCTGGAGGTGGTCAGCCTGGAGAAGAGAAGGCTCTGGAGAGACCTCAGAGCTGCCTGCCAGTAGCTGAAGGGGCTGCAAGCAGTTGCAGAGGGACTGTTTGCAGAGGCCTGCAGGGACAGGGCCTGGGCAGTGGCTTGGAGTGAGAGCAGAGCAGATGGAGATTGGATGTGAGGAGCAAGTTCTGCAGCAGGAGGCTGCTGCAGCATGCAGCAGGTCGCACAGGGAGGACGTTGAGGCTCCACACCTGCAGACAGTCCAGGTGAGGCTGGACAGGGCTGTGGGCAACCTGCTCGGGTGGAGGTGTCCCTGCTGAGTGCAGGGGGCGCTGGGCGAGCCGCGGAGGTGCCCTGCATGGCTGCAGGAGGCCAGGCGTGTGCGCAGGACACCGCCTGCTGGCCCCGGGCAGCGCGGGGGGAGGCTGCAGCCAGGGGCGGGCAGGTCTCCTGCGGACCACTTCTGTCACCCGCTGCAGCTGCCAGAGCAGGCAGGTGTGTCCGGGCAGCGCTCATCTGGATGGCACCCTACAGCTGGGTGCCCCCAGGCACGTCCTGCTGCCACACAGCTCTGTCACAGCAGCAGCAGCAGCAGGAGCAAGCTCTGCAGCAGCTCTGCCTTTGGGGGCTCCTATCCCATGGCAGCTGGGGCTGAGCTGCTCCTCGCCCCCCGCTGCAGGCTGCACACAGGCAGCTCGGCCCCAGCCCTGTGCTGCTCACTGGTGCCCAGCAGCAGGATGCTTGGGCTCTGCCCTTGGACAGCTTTGCCAACCCAAACTGCTCCATGCTTCTGTGACACAGGGCAAGGAGCACAGAGTGGAGCCCAGGAGGTTGCATCTGAGCAGGGGAGAAAGCTGTTTGTTGTGAGGGTGCTGCAGGCCCTCCTGGGCTCCAGTTTGTGCCCTCTGCCCCTGGTCCTGTCCTTGGGCAGCACTGAGCAGAGCCTGGCCCCTTCTTGCCCTCCACCCTTCAGATACTGACATTCATCAATGAGGTCTCCTCTGAGCCTTCTCCTCTCCAGGCTCAGCAGCCCCAAGCCTCTCACAAGAGATGTTTCCTTCCCCTCAGCATCTCAACCATCTCTGTGGCCTCTAAGGGGACCTGAACACCTCTTAGCTCATCCAGTCCAGGCAGCAGCCCAGCCCCACCATGGCCCCCAAACCATGGCCCCAGGTGCCATGGCCACAGCTTTCCTGAACACCTCCAGGGCTGGGGACTCCACCACCTGCCTGGGCAGCCTGTGCCAGTGCCTGACCACTCTGGCACCAAAGAAAATGTTCCTTATCTCCCACCTAAACCTCCTCTGGTGCAACTTGAGGCCATTTCCTCCTGATGGACTTGATGACCTTAGAGACCTTTTCCAACCAAAACAATTCTCTGATCCCATCCCTGGCTCCTTTGGAGAGGAGACCAACCCCTGCCTGACTGCAGCCTCCTTTCAGGGAGCTGTGGAGGGCCAGGAGGAGTCCCCTCAGCCTCCTCCACACTCAGCCAGGCTCACAGTCAGCACAGCTGCCATGCCTCCTGCGGGGCTGCTGATCTGCTGCTGCACACAGGGCAGCTCTGCCTGCATCTCACTCTCCTGAGAGCCCAAACCTGCTCGGGTTTGCTTTGCTTGCAGGATCCTGAGGTCCTCTTTCTTTCTGGCTTGCTAATAAAGAACAAATAAGCCACAGAGGATTTCAGAGCCTCGTTTGAAGTGGCCTGCAGAGGCTCTCTGTGAGTTGCAGTTACTTTAATTTTTTGGGTTGCAAACAAAGAAGCCTTGCAGGAAGGGCTGAGGAGTGGGGGTTTGGTTCCTGCCCCCACCTTATGGCACAGGCAGGCTCAGTTTGTATTCTCTGCTTCACTGCCCCCAGCAGCAGTCCCTGAAGCTTCCCAAATGAAACCACTCCAATAACTGTGAAAGAAAAGAGATGGGCCCCTGGGATCCACAGTCCTCACTCAGAGCTCCTCCTTGAGCCCATACTCATCACAGGTGTGGAGAGACACCAAGAGACAGCCTCACTCCTGCTCAGACAAGGCTCACAGCAGTGCTTCAGCTGGAAAAGGCCTCCAGGATCACCCAGTCCAGCAGCAACCCAACCCCACCACAGCCACCAAACCATGGCCCAGCTGCCATGGCCACACAGTTCTGGAACCCCTCCAGCCATGGGCACTCCACCACCTCCCTGGGCAGCCTCTGCCAGTCCCTCACCATTCCTGCAGCACAGGAATTGTTCCTCAGCTCCAACCTAACCCTCCCCTGGTACAATCCCAGGCCTTTTCTTCTCCATCAGCTGATCCTGGGGAGCAGAGCCCAACCCCACCTGACTGCAGCCTCCTCTCAGGGAGCTGTAGAGAGCTCTGCCCCCAGCTCCCTCCGCGGCTCCTCCCCAGCTCCTGGAGTTCCTCCCAGTTTGCCTGCCAAACAGCAAATGAGTTCTTGCCACCACCTAAAGGTTGGAACTCTGTGCAGAAGCAAGGATGGCCACCAGGAGCTCCCAGTCTGGAGCAGCCTGGGTAGCAAACCCTCCCTCTCCTCCTGCATGTGCTGTCCACCAGCTGCTCTACACCGCTCCCAAGGATGGGAGGTTTGGTTGCCAGCCCAAGCTGCCCTTGGCTCTGCTGCCTTGCCAAGCAGCATTTGGCTGCCTGCTGTGTGAGGAAGGAACCCTCCCTGTGAAGCTTCTCCAGCCTTGGACACCACCAACACCTCCTGCCCGGAGCGAAGCCGCGGAGGAAGGCTTGGAGGTTCCCAGCAGCTGCCAGGCAGCTCGGGAGCTGGCACTCAAGGACAGCAGGCTTTCCAACAGAAAACCCTTCCCTTCTGGATGGAAATCCTCTGCCCAAAACGTGTCCAAAAGACAGCTCAGATGGCTCCAGGGTTACAGCACCGAGAGGAAATTCACCCTTCAGATGATGCAGCTCCAAAGCAGGGCCCAGAGCTGATGCATCTGAATGGTGACCAACAGCCAACGCTGCTCTCTGAGTTCCCTCTTCCTGCAGCAGGAAGCCTTCCCCTGGTGCCTGTGTGCACATCTCTCACAGCAACCACCCACACAGCCTCCTGTGCCCTGGAAAAACAACAGCTCTCTATGAACATCAGAGGGAAAATGCCAGCACAAGCCCTGGGAGCAGCAGGCGGCAGCCAGGAACCAGGAGAGACACCCACAGGGCCCCATGGAGGCAGCAGCAGGAGGTCAGGGCTGCTGCAGGTTGGGTGAGCCAAGAGAAGGCTTTCTAAGTCTTCACTTCACAGCCCTTCTGCATGCTCCAGTTAGAGTTCAGGGAGCCAGAGAAAGAGTTAGGTTGGAAGGGAGCTCAATGCTCAGCCAGTTCCAAACCCCTGCCATGGGCAGGGACACCTCCCACTAGAACAGGTCACTCAAGGCCTCATCCAGCCTGGTCCTGAACACCTGAACACATCAAAGATCACATTGGGTGCTTCTGTGCTCCACAACCTCCCTGGGAAACCTGTGCCAGTGTCTCACCACCCTCAACCTGTGCCAGTGTCTCACCACCCTCACCCTTTCCTAACATCCAGTTTCAATCTCCCCTCTGCCACTTCAAACCCATTCCTCTCCTCCTGTCACCACCAGCCCTTGTCAATAGTCCCTCCCCAGCCCTCCTGAGACCCTGCAAGGCCACTCCAAGCTGCTCTCCTGAAAGCCTTCTCCTCTCCAGGTTGCACAGCCCCAACTCTCTCAGCCTGTGCTCAGAGCAGAGCTGCTGCAGCCCTCTCAGCATCTTGGTGGCCTCCTCTGCACTGGCTCCAACACTTCCATGTGCTGCTTGTGCTGGGGGCTGCAGAACTGCCACCAGGGCTGCAGGTGAATTCTCCACCTAATTCCTCTCCTCCGGAGCAGCAAAGCTGCTGCAGTGCTCGGCACTGCTGGCGGGGTTATGAGCTGTGTCCTGCCTGGAGCAGCAGCAGGTACATCACTGAAACCACCTGCAGAGATGGCACTGTCAGGCTGAGCAACCAGAGCATGGTGGGGTGGTGAAGGGACCTCTGGGGATCATCCACCCAGCCTCTGCCAAACAGGGCACCCCCAGCAGCCTGCCCAGCAGCACAGTGCCCAGCTGGCCTTGGCAGCTCTCCACACCAGGACACTCCACAGCCTCTCTGGGCAGCCTGCTCCAGGCCTGCAGCACCCTCACAACAAACAACTTTCTCCTCCTCTTCTCCTCCTCTTGAACTGGGGAGTCCAGAACTGGACCCAGCACTCCAGGTGTGGCCTCACCAAGGCAGAGTGGAGAGGAGAATCTCCCCTGTAGCCCCAGCAGAACTCCAGTGTGTGCACCCCACAATGCAGGCAGCAACCAGGCTGCATTTTAGGCTGCTGTGCATGGAGCAGCTGCAGAAGCTCACTGCTGGAGCTGAGGTTCTTCTGGGCTGCTGCTTCGCAGGAGCTGAACCTGGCTGCAGGGAGCAGCCTTTGAGCCTGGCGATGCAGGCAGATTACAGCTGGGACTCAGCTTCTCAGTGACTGAAGCCTGCAGAGAGCCTTAAACAAAAGGCAGAAAACAAAGCCAGAGGCTTCAGAGCCTTCCTTTAGGAGACAGCCACAAAAGCAAGGCTGAATTCACATGGCACAGGGAGCCTGGTTCTGAACCAGCTCTGTTTGTGTCTGGCAGTGCTGCCCTTCAGCTACCACCCCTCTGAGCATGCTAAAGCTCTCCCCAGACCCTTCACTCCCACCCTTTGAAGTCAAGCACAGCACTGCTGCAGCTACAGCTCTCTCCCAGCTCTCTCCTGTCCCTTCTGGAGTGAGCCAGAGCTGAGCTGGCTCTAGGCAGGCCTGGCATTGCCCAGCTCAGCCTCTGCTCATGAAGCCCTTGCTGAAGTCCAGGGCAGCTTGGCACAGCCAGGGGCTGCTGCCAGCAGGCAGAAGCTGATGGGCAGAGCTCCTGCCAAGGGCTGCCATGCACAAAGCCTCTGCCCCACACTTGCTGCTGGCCACACCAAGGGCACTGCCACAGCTATGGGAGCAGGAAGGCAGAGCTGGCACCTGTGGGGAGCAGCAGCCAGGACAGGTGAGCCTCAAGGGCCCACCAAGGGATTGCAGCCTTTTCCCTTCCTTCCCTTTCTCTTCCCTCTGGGAATGAAGAGGGGCTCCTGAAGAGCCTCTGGCACTCAGCTGGTGGCCAGCCCCAGGGCCTGAGAGGGGACTAACACTGGAGCCCTGCAACCACACAGCAGGAGAGTGCAGCTCAGGGGGTGGAGGCCAGAGGAGGCCAGGAAAATCCAGAGTGGGCAAAGGGAAGGGTGAGTCAGTTCCAGCTGCTTCCTCTCTGTGCCTTCCCTTCTGATGGGTGTCCCCTCTGGCTCTTGGCCTCCATGGGCTCTGCTACAGTGAGGCTGCAGAGGTCTCCTGCTCTCAGCAGCCTCGGATGAAGCAAATCCCTCCAGCCAGAGCTTTCCACCTCACTTACTGCCTCAAAAGCACAGGCTCACACCACAGGGACATGGTGAGACAGCTTGAGAGGCTCTGAGCTGGATGCAAGCAGAGAGAATCCGACCCTGATCGTTTCCCAGAGCCTGCTGCGAGCCACAGAGCTGCTCTCTGCTCTTCAGGTGGGTCACAGCTGCACAGAGCTCATCCTCCCCTGGCAAACACCAATCCCTGGGGCAGTGCAGCCCCAGCTCAAGATGGAGCAGCCCATCCAGGTTCATTAATGACAGCATGGAAGGGACCTCTGGAGACCACCCAGTCCAATCCCTCTGCCAGAGCAGGAGAATGCAGGGCAGGGCACACAGGAACATACACAGGCAGGGCTTGGAAGTCTCCAGAGGAGGGTCCACAGCCTCTCTGGGCAGCCTGCTCCAGGCCTCCAGCACCCTCACAGTCAAGGAGTGTCTGCTCATGTTGAGCTGGAACCTCCTGGGCTCCAGATTGTGCCCACTGTCCCTTGTCCTGTCACAGGGCACCTCTGAACAGAGCCTGGCCCCCGCCTCTTGTGCCCACCCTTCAGATATTTATCAGCATCAATCAGGTCTCCTCTCAGCCTTCTCCTTCCCAGGCTCAACTGCCTCAGGGCTCTCAGCCTGTCCTCCTCACACAGATTTTCCAGGCCCTGCAGCATCCTCATAGCCTCCACTTGATTCTCTCCAGTTTCTCCCTGTCCCTTTCAAACTGGGAAGCTGAGAGCTGGACACAACACTCCAGATGTGATCTCCTCAGGGCAGAGCAGCAGGAGAAGAGAACCTCTCCTGACTCGCTGACCACTCTTGCATCATTTCGTTTCCTGGTTTAAAGCTGCCCAGAGCAGAACAAACCAGAAGCAACTCAGCCCTGCTCAGAAAGGAAAGCACAGCACTAGAGCCACCATTCACCTTCTCTGTGGAAGACAAACAACTGCAGACCTCAAGGACACTGATGCTGGTTTGCAGCTCCAGCACTGCTTCTGGCTTGTTGAAGAGCTGAGCATCTGCTGGTGCTGGCCCTGATCCA
Source organism: Pogoniulus pusillus (assembly GCF_015220805.1). Classification (NCBI taxonomy): domain Eukaryota; kingdom Metazoa; phylum Chordata; class Aves; order Piciformes; family Lybiidae; genus Pogoniulus; species Pogoniulus pusillus. The sequence goes on from NC_087279.1 coordinate 875,471, forward strand.
TCCTTCAACCATGGAGCTGGGAGCTCCAGGAGGCTGCACACCCCAGGCACAGCCATGGCTGCTGGAGTGGAATCACTCAGCTTCAGCAGGAGCAGAGAACCATGGAACTCTCTGGATGGAAAAGCTCTCTAAGGCCAGTGAGTCCAAGCAGCAAACCAAGCCATGGCCACAGCTCTCTGCATCACCTCCGGGCATGGGCACTCCACCACCTCCCTGGGCAGCCTCTGCCAGTTCCTCACCACTCTTGCAGCAAAGAAACTTTTCCTCATCTCCAATCTAAGCATCCCCTGACACAACTCCAGGTCACTTCCTCTCCTCCTATCACCTGAGACTAGGGAGCAGAGCCCAGCTGCAGCCTCCTCGCAGGGAGCTGTAAGCAAGAGACAGCAGGCAGAGCACCAGCAGGCTGAGGAAGGTTCTGCTCCTCCTCTGCTCTGCTCTAGCCAGGCCACATCTGGAATACTGAGTCCAGGTCTGGGCTCCCCAGCTCAAGACAGGCAGGGAATTGCTGGGGAGAGGCCAGGGCAGGCTGCAGAGCTGCTGAGGGGCCTGGAGCAGCTCTGGGAGCAGCACAGGCTGAGAGCCCTGGGGCTGAGAGCCTGCAGAAGAGCAGCCCCAGAGGGCAGCTGAGCAATGCTCAGCAAGAGGGAAAGGAGCTGTGGGGGGCAAGAGGCTGGGGCCAGGCTCTGCTCAGTGCTGCCCAGGCACAGCACAAGGGGAACTGGGCACAGACTGGAGCCCAGGAGGTTCTAGGTGAGCAGGAGGAGAAAGCTGTTGGGTGTGAGGGTGCATTGTGCACTTGGGGTGAAGGCCTTGGAGCTGCAGTGCCCTCTGCTCCCAGGGAGCTCCATCAGGAGTCTTCTGCTAACCTGGCACAGAGCCTACTGACCACGGAGGGAAGTAAAGCACAAAGAGATGCCTTTGAGGAGTGAAAGCAGAGCAGGCTCCGAAATCAGGAGGGATAGAGAAGTTCTCACAGCTCCCCTGAGCGTTCAGCTGGTGGTTACCTGCTGCCCTGCCCCACACCCCGCACAGCAGGCAGCCTGGGCGGCTGGGCTGCTGCTCAGGCCATGCTCCTCTGGGGCTAATTGAGTTCCACTCTGCTAATTGAGTTTGTTTGCATTGATTTATAGAGGAAATCAAGGCTCCTGATTTCATGGAGTTGATGTCATGGTCCGAGGCAGTGCGGGACGCAGGAGGCTGGGTGCTGGCTGATGAAAGGACAGCGCTCAAATGCGGCTCCCAGCTCCCTCCCAGCCGCGGCCAGACGCAATTACCACATCACAGGCGGGGAAGGGAAACAAAACAACCCACAGCAGGCTAAACGCAGGCAGGCAGACAATCCATACGGATAACAGCCTCGCTGAGCAAAGAAATGCTCATTCCTGAGGATTACTTACTCCTGGAAGCCACAGGCTGCACTCCTGCTGCTCGGGGTGGGGGAGAAGGAAGCAGAACTGCTGTGGAAGGGGAGATGCTGAGGGCTGAAACTCCTGGAAGCCACAGGCTGCACTGCCTGCTGCTCGGGGTGGAGGTAAAGGAACCAGATTTGGCCTAAAGGGGGAAATGCTGAGGGCTGGAAACTGCTCTAGAAGAATGGGAATTTGCTGTGTGTTCTTCCCCATCCCCTTCCTCCTCCTCCTCCTCAGAGGCCTGAGCAGATGGTGGCTACAGATGGCAATTAGGGATGGATGAACAAGACTGAAGAAGGTAAGAACCAGCCTGAACCTTCCAGAGCAGTCAGAGCAGCCAGGGAACATTTGCTCTTGACAGCTCCACTGCTGCACTGGGCTGCTTTGCTCTGCCTCTGCTTCCACACCCAGGACAAGGCCTGCTGCTGCTTGAGTGGTTTCCCCTTTCTGAGAGGTAAGACACGACCCAGGGCCCTCAGGACAGGTATCTGCTGGGTGGAGCTGCTCCTGGAGAAGGAATACGATGACTTGTGCAGGCCAAATGTTGCTCCAGCCTGTAGCAGGCTGCCCAGAGAGGCTGTGGAGTGTCCTTGTGTGGAGAGCTGCCAAGGCCAGCTGGGCACTGTGCTGCTGGGCAAGCTGCTGGGGGTGCCCTGCTGGGGCAGGGGCTGGGCTGGCTGAGCTCCAGAGCTCCCTTCCAACCTGGATGATCTCAGAGGTCTTCTCCAAACAGAACCTGACTCTCTCCCTGGCTCTGACTTAACTGACTCCCAAGCTGTCTTCTCAGCTCTTTGCCAAGCTCTTCCTTCCCCCCACCCCTTTCCAAGTGCAGGGGAGAAGCTGCTGCACATCACTAAAGCAGAGCAGGAGAAGCAGGGAGCTGCAGCAGGTGATGATCCCCAGAGGTCCCTTCCCACCCCCCATGCTGGCATCTTCGTGTGGGACACTTCTGCAGCCACCGATACCTGCAGCTGGTACTGAACCGAGTCCCTCCCCCTGAACCCTCTGTTTTGCTACCATCGCTGCTGCTGGCGTCCCAGAGCACAGCTCCTGCCTCCCTCCCTGCCCGTGGATGGGTAATGGAGAAGGAAAACATTGGCAAATAAACTTGGGAAGTTGCTATTTCGGAGTGCTTTTAGCAGATGTTTGTGTTTCCGTGTCAGAAACCCTCGGGGATGAATAGAGTGTGAAGAGACTATAAAAACCTCCTGCTCGCAGAGGCAGAAAGCTTCATTGTCTATCAACTTTACCTATTTATGGGGAAATAAGGCAGGAAAGTGCCTCCAGGGCTTAGAAAAACACCTAAATGGATGAAGCATCTCAGGGACCTGAGGAGAATGAGTGATGAGGGGAGACAGAGGCACAGGGAAAGGCAAACGTTTGGTGCTCAGGTGAGTGGAGACACCAGAAACACAACCCGGGTTGGCAGGGACCCTAAAGCCTGTCCAGTGCCAACCCTCTGCCAGGGGCAGGGACACCTCCCACCAGCACAGGCTGCTCAAGGACTCATCCAGACTGGCATTGGACACCCCCAGGGAGGTTGTGGAGCACAGAAGCACAGAATGTGATCAAAGATCACATTGGGTGCTTCTGTGCTCCACAAGCTCCCTGGGCAACCTGTGTCAGTGTCTTACCACCCTCAACCTATGCCAGGGTCTCACCACCCTCACTGTCAGGAATGTCTCTCTCCTCTCCACTCTCAGTCTCCCCTCTCCCAGCTCAAAGCCATTGTCCTTTGTCCTGGCACTCCCAGGCCTTGTCACAAGTCCCTCCCCAGCTCTCCTGGAGCCCCTTCAGGCCCTGGCAGCAGCTCTGAGGTGCCCCTGGAGCCTTCTCCTCTGCAGGCTGCACCCCCCCAGCTCCCTCAGCCTGTGCTCACAGCAGAGCTGCTGCAGCCCTGGCAGCATCTTTGTGGCCTCCTCTGGCCTCTCTCCAGCATCTCTGTGACCTCCTCCTGCTGGGGATAGCAGCACTGGAAGCAGGACTGGAGGTGAGGTCTGAGCAGAGCCAAGGGGCACCATCCTCTCTCCTGCCCTGCTGCCCACACTGCTCTGGCTGCAGCCAGCACTTGGCTGCCTGCTGGGCTGCAGGAGGGCACTGCTGGCTCCTGTGCAGCTGCTCAGCACCCAACACCTTCAGGGCTGCTCTCAGCCCTCTCTGCAGCCAGCCTGGATTTCAGCCTTGGCTTGGCCTATCTTTGTGAAGCAAGAGGCAACAGGGCTAAAGATCTGACCAAAGTTAAGAGGTGAAGCCAAGTTTAAAGCTGGAAACTGCTGATTTCACCAGGAAACTGTACTGCAGGAGCAAACTTTTCCTGCTGCTGCTGCTGCTGCTTCAGAGCTGATGCTTAAATTGCAGATTATTTCCTCTTGCAGTGTACACAGATGATGTGTTAAGATGTTTTTCATTTAGTTTCTATTAAGTGATAAAAGCCCTGTCACATCAGCACAGCCTTAATATCAGCTCTGGGAGCCTGCCTCTAATAAGGAACTGCTCAGCTGGGCTGGCAACGTGGAGCTTTCAGGTGAGGACTTTGCCCTTGAGGAGTGGAAATCAGGGTGGGGAGACACTGGCACAGGTTGAGGGTGGTGAGACACTGGCACAGGTTTCCCAGGGAGGTGTTCAGGACCAGGTTGGATGAGGCCTTGTGCAGCCTGTGCTGGTGAGAGCCCCATGGCAGTGGGGGCTGGCACTGGATGATCCTGAGAAGTCCCTTCCAAGCCAAGCCCATGCCCTGACTCTGTTCCAGGGCTGCACACAGTCACCCCCAGCAGGCGCAGACTCACTGTGAGCCTCACTCCTGCACCAGCAGCGTTGAGGAGGCAGGGCAGAGGCCAGCAGCTGAAGTCTTACCCTCTATGGTGGCCCTCTTGGGCAGGATGGTGATGGCTCCCTCTGCCACGTCCTCCTGCTGCAGCAGGGGGCTCACCTTGGAGCCCCACGTGTCCGAGCCCACCCAGAGGAAGTGGCCAACTTGATCTGCTCTCTTGGCCGCCGCCAGGATTTGCCTGTGGAGAAGAACATTCTGGTCACAGATTGGTTTCAGCTCAGCACAGAAACTGCCTGGGGGGAGTGGTGCAGGAAGAGCAGAAAGAGCAGAGCCCTGCAAGGCCCAGAGCTCAGAGCTGCCCTGTCCCATGCAGCACTGACTGAAGCTCTGCTACCTCCCCTGCCTCCTACGACTCAAAGCCTGACTCCACTCAGGCTTTTTCACTGAAGCTTCCTCCTGACCTCTTCCTGGGCAGCCTGCTCTGGGCTCTTCACTGAGAGGGCTCCCAGACACTGGAATGGCCTGCCCAGGGCAGTGCTGGACTCACCCTCCCTGCAGGTGTTTCAGCAGCACAGGGGCCTGGTGCCTAGGGGCATGGGGTAGTGCCTTCGGCGCTGGGAGGAGGCTTGGGCTGGCTGACCTCAGAGGTGTCTCCCAACCGGAGCTGCTCTGTGGTTTCCTCTTGTGCTACCACCTGACACCAGGCAGAAGAGACCAACCCTGACCCACCTGGCTCCAACCTCCTCTCAGGGAGCTGGAGAGAGCAGTGAGCACAACCTCCTCATCTCCACACTGCTCTTCCCAACAGGCACTTCCACAGCACAGGCTCACAGGCTCAGAGGCTCACAGGATGTTAGGGATTGGAAGGGACTCAAAGAGTTCATCCAGCCCAAACCCCCTGCCAGAGCAGGACCATCCAGTCTAGCTCAGGGCACACAGGAACACATCCAGACAGGCCTGGAAAGGCTCCAGAGAAGGAGACTCCACAACCTCTCTGGGCAGTCTGTGCCAGGGCTCTGGGACCCTTCCAGGCAAGAAGTTGCCCTTGTGCTGAGCTGGAACCTCCTGTGCTGCAGCTTCCATCCACTGCTGCTTGTCCTATCCCAGGGAGCAGTGAGCAGAGCCTGTCCTGTGTCCCCTCCACTCCTCCACTCCTCCTTGCTTGCTCTCTCCTCTCTGCACGCCCACGGAGCCCGAACGAATCCCTCCCTGGAGGCGCCCAAGGCCAGGCTGGGCTGGCAGAGCTGTCCCTGCCCGCGGCTGGGGGCTGGCACTGGACGAGCCCAGCCCTGCCGCGGCTCCCCGGCAGCCCCTGCCCTCCGGACCTGATGTCCTCGTCGCTGGCGAAGGTGACGACGGCTCTGGCGTTGGGCGTCTCCAGCAGCTGCCTGATGATCCTGTCGAAGTCGATGCTCCTGTCCTTGCGCTCCTGCGGGATCTTCAGCGACTGCGCGATGCAGAGCCCGCCTGGGGGGCAGAGAGGAGCGCTCAGCGCCGGGCACCGCGGCTGGCAGCGCAGCCCGCAGCGGGCAGTGCCTGCTCTCCGCGGGGAGCGTCCCGGGGCAGCCATGCAGCTGCTGCCCACCCGCACAGGCAGTCTCGCTGCTAGGCCACCTCGTGAGTGCTGTGCCCATTCTGGGCCCCTCCACTGCAGAGAGCTGCTGAGGTGCTGGAAGGTGCCCACAGCAGGGCAGCAAGGCTGGGGAGGGGCCTGGGGCACAAACCCTGTGAGGAGAGGCTGAGGGAGCTGGGGGGGTGCAGCCTGCAGCAGAGGAGGCTCAGGGCAGAGCTCATTGCTGCCTGCAATGTTAGAAGCTGTTCACAGCAAGAGTGATTGGCACTGGAATGGGCTGCCCAGGGAGGTGGTGGAGTGCCCATCCCTGGAGGTGGGTAAGAGGAGGCTGCATGAGGCACCTAGTGCCAGGGGTCAGCTAACAAGGGTTAGGGGACAGCCTGGACTCAGTGATCTCTGCAGCCTGCTTCATTCTGTGTGATTCACAGTGGGTAGGGTGGGGGCTTGAAGAGGGCAAAAACAGCAGAGAGAAGCATGTCCCAGACACAGCCTGCAGGCTGCTGAGCTGCTTTCGTGCTGGCACGGAGGGAGAGCAGAGGAAGCAGAGGGTGGATGTGGCCACAAGAGCAGTGCTGAGGCTCTCAGCTCTCCATCACTCCTGAACCAAAGCCTCTCTCTCCTAGGCCGTGCAGAGAACTCTGCCACTGGCATCTTTCTCTTCCTTTCCTGCTGCCAGAAAAGGCTTTTCCAGCAGCATCAAACCCAGGATGGGAACAGCAGGAGCAGGTCTGGCAGCTTCAGCCTCTCCAGCTGTGCTTTTAGCCAGCAAGGAAGCTGTGAAGCCCCACAACAACCCAAGGCTAAGGATGAGCCAACACAACAAATCAGGTCCTCAAACAAGCACTTGGCAATGATTTGGGTTTCCAGCCTCCAGTTCTCCCAGAGGTTGGGGGAACTCTGGCAAAGTGACCCAGCTGGTTGGGACTGCTCCCAGCATTAGAGTTCCCAAAGCTGGCAGCACTTGGAGGAGACACAGGAACATTCCAGCCCAAATCCACAGCAACCCAGACTGGGCAAGCAGGGGCAGTGCAAAGGCAACTTTGGGTCTCCCCTTCCCAGCACACTCTGAACCTAAGCCCACCACAGCCACCAAACTATCAAAGCACATCCCCAGATCCATCCTGATGCCCCCAAATCCACTCACCATGCCCACAACCATCAGACCACATCCCCAGATCCATCCTGATGCCCCCAAATCCACTCACCATGCCCACAACCACCAGACCACATCCCCAGATCCATCCTGATGCCCCCAAATCCACTCACCATGCCCACAACCACCAGACCACATCCCCAGATCCATCCTGATGCCCCCAAATCCACTCACCATGCCCACAACCACCAGACCACATCCCCAGATCCATCCTGATGCCCCCAAATCCACTCACCATGCCCCACAACCATCAGACCACGTCCCCAAAGTACCAAAGCATGCCCCCAAAGCCACCAAACTATGCCCCCAAAGCAGCCAGCCTTAAACCCCACTCCTGGCTGCCCCCCTGGGCTGCTGCCAGCTTCAGCTGTGCCTCTGGAGGGGCAGAGCCTGGGAGGAGCTGCCTGTGCCAGCTCCAGCAGCCAGGTGCCCAGCAGCTGGGGGGCACGAAGCCCCCAGCCCTGGTCTTTGGGGCTGTGGATGGATCTGGCCATCAAAGTGCTGCTGCAGTCTCCATGGCTACCCCTGGTTATCTGCTGATTCTGCTCCCCTACAACACTAAGTCCATTATTCTGCTTGCCTGCACTTCTCCAGCAGCTATTTCCTGCCTTATCACCACTTAATTGGATTATCAGGTAGCAAAAGAGACAATTTAACACTTTTCTGTTGTTGTTGTTGTTCCTTTCAAGATGCTTTATCTACAGAGAGGCACTTCCAGCGCTGCCCCCAAAGCATCCCCTTCTGAACGCTGGGCCTGCCCTGCTGCTGCCTGCTACCAGCAGCTCTCAATTAAAGCTCATTAAGAGGTTACCTTCGAGAGGAGCAGCTGCCGGGCGCTGCCTGCAGGAGGCTGTGACACCGCTGGGAGCACCGCCCGCAGCCAGGGGCCCCCGCGGCTGCTGCTGAGAGCCAGCCTGAGGGCTCCCCAAGGCTGCCCCAGCCAGGGCTCCGCGGGCTCGGGGGGCTCCCCCCAGGCTAACTACCAGGTCTGGCACTCGGCCTTGGGCCAAAGCAAAGCTCAGCCTGCAGCTCCTCCGACCCCCCTGCTCTCCCCAGCCCACCCCCGATGCCCTACTGCACAGACGCAGCCCATGGCTCAGCCTGGCATGGCTCAGCCTGGCATGGCTCAGCCTGGCACAGCTGCTCCTCCTCTGACAGGGATCTGCTGCCCACAGAGAGCATCCCGGAGCTGTGTCCTGGAGTGAGCCAGAGCAGAGCTGGGGCTGGGCAAGGCTGGCACTGCCCAGCTCAGCCTCTGCTCATGAAGCCCTTGCTGAAGTCCAGGGCAACTTGGCACAGCCAGGGGCTGCTGCCAGCAGGCAGAAGCTGATCTGCCCAGACCAAAGCCCCTCGGGAGCCAGCGTGGTCCCACCGTGGCCCTGCCCAGGGATGCAGGATGCTCAGCACAGCCTGAGCTGCAAGCTCTGTGACACAAATGCAAGCAGGAAACCTCAGACTGCACAAGGGGAAATAAATCAAAGAGTCTGACAGTTTGGGATTGCCCAAAGGAGAGGAATTAATTGGGGAGGAAGCAAAATAAACATCAAAGGCATGGAGCAGGTTTTTTTCCTTTCCCACCCATTTTGTTGCCCATTTTCTGTGTCACTGCTGGGAGTTGGACAGGCCTGGAGGTGCTGCACATGGAACTTATCAGCTGCTGGGAACTGGACTGTGAAACCTCCATGGTCCTGCAGCAGAAACAGCAAGCACAGAGTCACAGAGTGCACTGGGCTGCCCCCCAGGCTCCAAGGGCATCCTGCCCAAGCCCCTGCAGCAGGGACACCCCCAGCCACAACAGGCTGCACAGGGACACATCCAGCCTGATCCTGAATGCCTCCAGGGATGGGGCCTCGAGCACAGCCCTGGGCAGCCTGTGCCAGTCTCTGCCCACCCTCTCTGTGCAGAGCTTCCTCCTGCTGCCCAACCTACCTCTGCCCTGCTCCAGTTCCAAACCACTGCCCTCGGCCTGTCCCCACAGCCCTGCTGAGCAGCCCCTGCCCAGCTGCCTGCAGGTGCTGAAATGCAGCTCTCAGCTCTCCCTGCAGCCTTTGGCAGGCTGAACAGCTCCAGCCCTCTCAGCCTGTCCCCACAGGGGACACAGCCCCCAGCTGTGCAAGGGCAGGTTCAGGCTGGATATTGATAGGAAGTTGTTGTCAGAGAGAGTGATTGGCATTGGAATGGGCTGCCCAGGGAGGTGGTGGAGTGGCCATGGCTGGAGGTGTTGCAGCCAAGCCTGGCTGGGGCACTTAGTGCCATGGTCTGGGTGGTTGGGCAGGGCTGGGTGCTGGGTTGGGCTGGCTGAGCTTGGAGCTCTCTGCCAGCCTGCTGGTTCTGTGATTCTAAGCACAGGCATGGCCTAGCTCCTGGCTGCTGCTGCTCTCCAACAAGGCTCTGCCACAGCTCACAGTGACCTCATCAGAGCTGGCAGCAGACTCCGGAGCTGGCCCGGGCCCAGCAAGTGCATTTTGGCTCTGCAGTAGGTCTGTAACCCCACCCAGGCAAGCCACAAGTCTGGGGGGGCAGCTTCAGGAGCAGCAGAAGCTTCCTCAGCACACAGTGTGCCTGACCCAGCAGCTGGGAAGCCACCACTGCTCCGCAGCCTTCTGCACTGGCTGCAGGCAGAGCCCTGGCAGGTGGCTCCCACCTGCTGGACCTGAGCTCCCGCAGCACAGAGCTCTTCGACCAGAGCATGCCACCTCCAGAGACCAGCAGCCCAAGCTCCCTGCCACAGCAGGGTCACCTTCAGCAGGGCACACAGGAATGCACCCAAGTGGGTCTTGAAAGCCTCCAGACAGGACACTCCACAGCCTCTCTGGGCAGCCTGCTCCAGGCCTGCAGCACCCTCACACCAAACAACTTTCTCCTGCTGCTGAGGTGGTACCTCCTGGGCTCCAGTTTGCATCCACTGCCTCCTGTCCCAGCAGAGCCTGGCCCCTTCTTCTTGCCCCCCACCCCTTGGATATTTGTAGACATCAATGAGATCTCCTCTCAGCCTTTCCTTCTCACACACGTTCCAGGCCCTTCAGCATCCTCACCACCTCCACTGGGCTCTCTCCAGTCTATCCCTGTCCTCTGGAACTGAAGAGCTCAGACCTGGACATGCTGCTCCAGCTGTGGCCTCAGCAGGGCAGAGCAGAGGGGGAGGAGAAGCTGCTTTGCCCTGCAGTCCTCACTGACTGTCTTCTGAAGGGGCTTTTCAAGGCCCAGCCCACTCAGGACAAGGTTCTGCTCTCTTTAGTGCTGAGCTCCAGAGGTGCAGGCAGCATTGGTCAACATTTAGACTATTTAGTGGCAGAAAGGGGGGGGATGGCTGCAGAAATCATCCCTCCAGGAAAGCCCACACCACCCTGCAAGGCACCCACAGACACCATCCACCTGTAAAGCCTCCACTTGCACCCCTACAGCTGGAGTTAGAGGCGCAGAGGAGAAGGAAGGCAGCAAAGCTCCTTTGCCTTCAGAGCAGAGGAGCAGAGGGGAGCCAGGCTTTTGCTTTCCCTTTGCTGCACACAACCAACAGCCCAGAGCTGAGCACTGCAACTTGTGGGAATCAAACACACAGACCAAAGCCCTCCAGGCTGTGGGAAGGGATCTTGAGAGCTGCTGACAATTCCTGGCTGGAGGGGACACAGGGGAGAGGGGCAGGAAGGCTTCACAGGAGGTGCTCTTCAAACCTACAATTTGCAGGCTCAAGAGAGCAACTTACCAAAGTCACTGAAGCAGAGTCAGGAGACTGGGTTGGGTTGGGAGGGACCCTCAAAGATCAGCCAGTTCCAACCCCCTGCCATCACCCCTTGTCCTGTCACTGGGCTTTGAGCTGGGAGGGCAGATTGAGACTAGAGAAGAGGAAGAAACTCTGGGCAGTGAGGGTGGTGAGACCCTAGCACAGATTGAGGGTGGTGAGATCCTGGCACAGCTTGCCCAGGGAGGTTGTGGAGCACAGAAGCACCCAACGTGATCAAAGATCAAAGATCACGTTGGGTGCTTCTGTGCTCCACAACCTCCCTGGAGGTGCTCAGGGCCAGGCTGGATGAGGCCTTGAGCAAGCTGGGCTGCTGGGAGGTGTCCCTGCCCATGGCACTGAGCTTTGAGGCCCCTTCCAACCCAATCCATTCAGTAGTCTCTGAGCCATCTGAAGCTTGCACTCCTGCAGCCAACAGCTCACGGCAGGAGCAGTGCAGCAGACACTTCCTCTTCATCTTATTAACCTGAAGTTCATTTTCTCGTTAATTAAATGTTGTTGGCACTAATTGAATGTTCCTCTCATTACCACCAGGAGGTCCTCTGCTCCTCCGGGAGTGGCTTTTGCAGGGACACAGACCTGCAGACTCCATCGGTCTCACCGTGTGAGCAGGAGGAGGACTCAGTGTCAGGTTTGGCTGAGCTCTGTCTCCTGCAGTCTCACCTCACTGCACTCTGCCCCCAGACCTCTTCAGGCTGCAAGCTAAGGGAGAATGAGAAGGCAGAAAGAAAGACGTGGGAGAGTGGGGCTGGTTTGGTCCTCCAGCCCCAGGGCAGGGCTGGCATTGCCAGAAGGCATAAACTCAAGCTAAGGGGGACAGCAAAGTGCAGGGCACTGCTGCAGAAGCTGTCAGACAGAGCCAGAGATCACAGGATCCAAAGGTGGTGAGGGCTGGAAGGGACCTCTGCAGGTCACTCAGTCCAACTCCTCTGCTCGAGCAGGGCACCCACAGCAGGGCCACAAAGGCCTTTCTCAGACCATGCAGGCTGGATGAGGCCTTGAGCAATCTGTTCCAGTGGGAGGTGTCCTGCCTGTGGCAGGAGGTTGGAACTGGATGAGCTTTGAGGTCTCTTCCAACCCAAACCATTCCATGACTCTGTGGCTCTGTGGCAAAGCCTCTGCACAACAAGAGGGCAGAGGAAGACTACCTCCATGATGGCCATCAGCCCTCTTTAACCTGCTTGGCTCTGCACTCTGATGTGGCTTTGCTGGAGGTGGCTCCAGAGCTGCCCAGCTGGCACCTGCCACCGTGCTGCAGCTCCTCCCCAGCAGCTGGAGCTGGCTGTGCTGAGGCAGTGTGTTGAGTCATGACTCTTCCTCCCCAGCCCAGCCCCACTCCCCAGGCAGTGTCACTTCTCCATTTGTTAATCCATAGTTAATTCCTAAGTCACAAAACACTGTGGCTCTCCAGATAAGCTCTGCAAATGCCCTCCTACACAGAGCCTTCCTGGCTGTCTCCTGGGATACTGCTGATAACAAGCAAGAATTGTCTGCTTCAAATATTAATGAGGGAGCTGGAGGGCAGGGGATGATGCAGGGGAGCTGGGGTGGGAACCAAGCCCAGAGAGGGGTGAGGCAAGGGGGAAAGAGGATGAGAGGCAAGGTGGAGGCTTGCAAGGGTCAGGTAAGAACTGGTGAAAACACCACTGAGAATCCTAGACCAGGTTGGGTTGGAAGGGACCTGAAAGCTCACCCAGTGCCAACCCCCGCCACAGGCAGGGACACCTCCCACCAGCCCAGGTTGCCCAAGGCCTCATCCAGCCTGACCTGGAACACCTGCAGGGAGGGATGCTCACAAGCTGAGGGAGCAGAAGCAGCTCTGCTCTTGTGGCTGGGAATGGGAAGCCCACAGCAGGAAGGTCTACAAATGTCTCATTTGAGAAGCAGCAGAACAAACCTGCAGCATCTTCATTTCTCCTCCCTGGGCAGCTCCTGGCACACAGAAGCAGCTCACAAGATGAGATGAAACCTTTCCTAAAGCCACAAAATCACAGGGCCCAGCTGCCTGCTGGGGAGGGACAGGGAACTGCTGGGCACAGGCCAGCAAAGGCTGCAGAGCTGCTGAGGGGCCTGGAGCAGCTCTGGGAGCAGCACAGGCTGAGAGCCCTGGGGCTGAGAGCATGCAGAAGAGCAGCCCCAGAGGGCAGCTGAGCAATGCTCAGCAAGAGGGAAAGGAACTGTGGGGGGCAAGAGGCTGGGGCCAGGCTCTGCTCAGTGCTGCCCAGGCACAGCACAAGGGGCACTGGGCACAGACTGGAGCCCAGGAGGTTGCATGTGAGCAGGAGGACAAAGTTGTTTGCTCTGAGGATGCTGGAGGCCTGGAGCAGGCTGCCCAGAGAGGCTGTGGAGTGTCCTGGTGTGGAGAGCTGCCAAGGCCAGCTGGGCACTGTGCTGCTGGGCAAGCTGCTGAGGGTGCCCTGCTGGGGCAGGGGCTGGGCTGGCTGAGCTCCAGTCCAGGCCCCCCTGGGACTCTGTGATCCCTTTGGTTTCGAAGATCCTTCTTTTAAATGACCAGCTCTGGCCCCTTCGCCTCTGCCTCTCACTGGGGCTGAGGTCACTGCCTCCAGACTCTTTTCTCTTCCAAGCATCAATCCAGAATTATTTAATTCTCAGCTCCTTCATTAAAAATTCAATATTAATTTGCTAGGAGGAACAAAAAGAAGCCTTCCATCCTTTCAGCCTGCTATTGATGTGTCTGCCAGGACACTTCTGTTTGGCCATGTCACCTGCTCACCACTCAGTCACCTCTGGAAAATAGGGATGCATTTATCTCCCTCTGCTTGGCATCAGCAGGCAGTGACCTGCAGAAGATCTGCAAGGCAGGATGGCACTGCCACCCTTCACAGCTGGGTGCCTGGAACCACCATGACACAAAGAATTCCATCCAGCAGGGCAAGGGAGGGGATTCTGCCCCTTGGCTCTGCTCTCCTCACACCCCACCTGCAGCCCTGGGTGCAGTTCTGCAGCCCCCAGCACAAGCAGCACATGGAAGTGTTGGAGCCAGTGCAAAGGAGGCCACCAAGATGCTGAGAGGGCTGCAGCAGCTCTGCTGTGAGCACAGGCTGAGAGAGTTGGGGCTGTGCAGCCTGGAGAGGAAAAGGCTTCCAGGAGAGCTTGGAGTGGCCTTGCAGGATGTGCAGGGGGCTGCAGGAGGGCTGGGGAGGGACTAGTGACAAGGTCTGGTGATGGCAGGAGGAGGAGGAATGGGCTTGAAGTGGCAGAGGGGAGGTTGAAACTGGATGTGCAGAAAGGGCTCTTGGCAGTGAGGGTGGTGAGACACTGGCACAGGTTGCCTAGGGAGGTTGTGGAGCACAGAAGCACCCAATGTGGTCAAAAATCACCTGCAGCCAGGTGGGGTTGGGCTCTGCTGCCAGGCAGCCAGCAACAGAACAAGGGGACACAGCCTCAAGCTGTGCCAGGGCAGGTCCAGGCTGGCTGTTACACAGTATCACAGTATCACAGTATCACCAAGGTTGGAAGAGACCTCACAGATCATCAAGTCCAACCCTTTACCACAGTGCCCAAGGCTAGACCATGGCACCAAGTGCCACATCCAACCTTGCCTTGAACTGCCCCAGGGACGACGACTCCACCACCTCCCCAGGCAGCCCATTCCAGTGCCTAATGACTCTCTCAGTGAAGAACTTTCTCCTCACCTCGAGCCGAAATTTCCCCTGGCGCAGCCTGAGGCTGTGTCCTCTTGTTCTGGAGCTGGCCACCTGAGAGAAGAGAGCAACCTCCTCCTGGCCACAACCGCCCCTCAGGTAGTTGTAGACAGCAATAAGGTCACCCCTGAGCCTCCTCTTCTCCAGGCTAAACAACCCCAGCTCCCTAAGCCTCTCCTCGTAGGGCTTGTGCTCAAGGCCTCTCACCAGCCTCGTCGCCCTTCTCTGGACACGCTCAAGCATCTCAGTGTCCTTCCTAAACTGGGGGGCCCAGAACTGAACGCAGTACTCGAGGTGTGGTCTGACCAGTGCAGAGTACAGGGGCAGAATGACCTCCCTGCTCCTGCTGACCACACCACTCCTGATACAAGCCAGGATGCCACTGGCTCTCTTGGCCACCTGGGCACACTGCTGGCTCATGTTCAGGCGGGTATCAATCAGTACCCCCAGATCCCTCTCTGTCTGGCTGCTCTCCAGCCACTCCGACCCCAGCCTGTATCTCTGCATGGGGTTGTTGTGGCCAAAGTGCAGCACCCTGCACTTTGAGCTATTGAACCCCATCCCATTGGCCTCTGCCCATCTGTGCAGGCGGTCAAGGTCCCGCTGCAGAGCCCTTCTGCCCTCCAGCTCAGTCACATCTGCCCCCAGCTTAGTGTCATCTGCAAACTTGCTGATGACTGACTCGATGCCCTCATCCAGATCATCTATGAAGATGTTAAAGAGGATGGGGCCCAGCACAGATCCCTGAGGGACACCACTAGTGACAGCTGCCAGCTGGATGTGGCACCATTCACCACCACTCTCTGGGTCCGGCCCTCCAGCCAGTTCCTAACCCAGCACAGAGTGTTACCATCCAAGCCGCGGGTTGACAGCTTAGCCAGCAGTTTGCTGTGGGGGACAGTGTCAAAGGCCTTGCTGAAGTCCAGATAGACCACATCCACAGGCCTCCCCACATCCACCAAGCGGGTCACCTGATCATAGAAGGAGATCAGGTTAGAAAGGCAGGATCTGCCCTTCCTAAACCCATGCTGGCTGGACCTGAGATCTTTGCCATCCCTCAGGTGCGCAGTTATTGGCCCCAAGAGAACCTGCTCCATCAGTTTCCCTGGCACTGAGGTCAGGCTGACGGGTCTGTAGTTCCCAGGTTCCTCCATCCGACCCTTTTTGTGGATGGGGACCACGTTGGCCATTTTCCAGTCTCCTGGAACCTCTCCGGTGAGCCAGGACTGCTGGAAAATGATGGAGAGTGGCTTGGCCAGCTCAGCTGCCAGCTCTCTCAGCACCCTGGGATGGATCCCATCTGGTCCCATGGACTTGTGGGTGTCCAGATGGCTCAGCAGGTCCTGAACTAATTCCTCATGAATTTCCAGGGGAACACACTGCTCCCCGACCCCATCCCCCAGTTTAAGAGGCCATTTGCATCCTCCTCCTCTCTCCTTACTGTTGAAAACTGAGGCAAAGAAGGCATTCAGGACCTCTGCCTTTGCTTCATCATCAGTTATAGTGTTCCCCTCCTGGTCCAGTAAGGAGTGGAGGGTCTTCTTGCCCTTCCTTTTAGCATTGATAAATTTATAAAAGTGTTTTTTGTTAAATTTCACGGAAGTGGCCAGCCTAAGTTCTAGCTGAGCCTTAGCCTCTCTAATTTTTCTCCTACATAGTCTGGCTACCTCCTTAAACACATCAGGAGAAGCCTTCCCCTCCTTCCAGAGGCGATACACCCTCTTTTTCTCCCCCACTTCCTTCAGGAGCTCTTTGCTCATCCAGGCTGGTCGCCTCCCCCTGCGGCTCATCTTTCGGCATGTGGGAACTGCCAGTTCCTGTGCCTTCAAGAGCTCCTGTTTAAAGTAAGTCCAACCATCCTGGACCCCTTTGTTCTCAAGAACTGCTGCCCAGGGGACATTGGAAATAAGTTCCTTGAGCAAATTGAAGTTTGCCCTCCTAAAGTCCAAGGTGTAGGTTTTGTTGAGGTGCCTCCCTACCTCCCTGTATATTGAAAACTCCACTAACTCGTGGTCGCTACACCCTAGGCAGCCTCCCACTATCACATCTCCTACCAGCCCTTCTCTGTTGGAGAGCAGCAGGTCAAGCTGAGCTTGACCCCTAGTAGGCTCGTTTAACAGTTGAGTCATGAAGCTGTCCTCCATGCACTCCAGAAATCTCCTGGACTGCCTCCTCTCTGCTGAATTAAGTTCCCAGCAGATATCTGGCAGGTTAAAGTCACCCACAAGGACAAGATCTGAAGATCTTGAGACAGCCTCCAACTGTTTGTAAAATATCTCATCTGTTCCCTCATCCTGGTTGGGTGGTCTGTAACAGACTCCAACCAGGATGTCAGATTTATTAGTCCTACCTCTGATTTTAATCCACAGGGTCTCTACCCCTTCATCCCTCACTTCTAGCTCAATGGCATGGAGTGACTCTCTAATATACAGGGCCACCCCTCCTCCTCTTCTCCCTTGCCTATCTCTCCTGAAAAGGTTATATCCCTCCAGTATAACAGCCCAGTCCTGTCTGTCGTCCCACCAAGTTTCTGAAATGGCAACTACATCGTAGTCCCCCTGGTGGACCAGGACTTCCAATTCCTCCTGTTTGTTACCCAAGCTGCGTGCATTGGTGTAGATACACTTCAGCTGGGCTCTCGATTCAATTGTCCTTAGTTTCCTTCCATCTCTCTCCTTCTCAGAGAGAGTAATTTCCTCACCCACCCCCTTCAGACCTAGTTTAAAGCCCGCCTAATGAGCCCTGCCAACTCCAGTGCCAGGACTCTCCTGCCCTTCCTAGATAACTGCACCCCATCACAAGCCAGCAGGTCCGGCGCAGTAAAAGTTCCCCCATGATCAAAAAACCCAAAACGCCGCCGCTGTTAGGAAGTTGTTGGCAGAGAGAGTGATTGGCATTGGAATGGGCTGCCCAGGGAGGTGGTGGAGTGGCTGTGGCTGGAGGTGTTGCAGCCAAGCCTGGCTGGGGCACTGAGTGCCATGGTCTGGTTGGTTGGGCAGGTCTGGGTGCTGGGTTGGGCTGGCTGAGCCTGGAGCTCTCTCCCAGCCTGGCTGGTTCTGTGCTTCTATGACTTTAAAATCCTTCTTTCACTCCTAAGACACAGAAGCTGCAGGGCTGCTGCTGGGAACAGGAGGAGAAAGCTCACAGCAAGGATCCCATTTCCCAGCTCATCATTACCTGCCCATCCCACTGCATAGCAGCAGCTGCTGGAGCCTGGTGTCAGGAGGAGGAGAGGACAGGAGAGGTTTAATCCTCTCCACTGCTTTGTGCCCTGTTCTGCTTTGTCACCGGGGAGCAGAGTGGTGCTGCAGCCCAGCTCCCGTGGCTGCTGCGGGGCTGTGCTGGGCAGCTCCACTGCCCCTCCAGCGCAGGGCTCAGAGGACTGCGGGCAGGAAGCATCAGCAGGGGATGCGCTGCTGCCGCGCTCAGCTCCTGCGCCTCGGTGCGCCCTGAGCAGAGCACCCCCCGGACGCCCCATCCCAGCTGCCTCCTCGGATCGCCCCCGGCCTCAGCAGCGCCCCCGGCGGCTCTGCCAGCGCGCTGGGCGGGCACGGACACGCTGAGCTCCATCCATGGCTGATGCCCTGCTGCCGGGCATGGCACCGTGGGCATGGTGCTGCGGGCATGGCACCGTGGGCATGGTGCTGCGGGCATGGCACTGTGGGTATGGCACCCTCACAACAAACAACTTTCTCCTCCTGCTCAGATGCAACCTCCTGGGCTCCAGTCTGTGCCCAGTGCCCCTTGTGCTGTGCCTGGGCAGCACTGAGCAGAGCCTGGCCCCAGCCTCTTGCCCCCCACAGCTCCTTTCCCTCTTGCTGAGCATTGCTCAGCTGCCCTCTGGGGCTGCTCTTGTGCAGGCTCTCAGCCCCAGGGCTCTCAGCCTGTGCTGCTCCCAGAGCTGCTCCAGGCCCCTCAGCAGCAGTTCATGCAGAGCCCAGAACTGGACCCAACACTCCAGATGTGGCCTTCCTAGGGCAGAGGACAGGGGGAGGAGACCCTCCCTTGACCTGCTGGCCACACTCTTCTTCATGCACCCCAGGAGACCCCACAGGCCCACCTGCTCTCCCAGGTCCTTCTCCACAGAGCTGCTTCTCAGGGGCCAGCTCCTCACCTGTACTGCTGCAGGGGCTTATTTGTGGCCTTATTTCATAAAGCTTTGTCTAAACCTTGAGATGAAAACGAGACCTGGACTCTTGCTGCTGGTGGAACCTCACAGAGCTGCCTACAGACGCCTGCTAACACCCAGAGAGACGTGGGGTGGCACAGGGCCTCCTGCCACACTGCCTGCACAGGAGCCAGGAGGGTGGGCAGGAGCTGCTGCAGCTCTTGTGAGCCAAGCTGGGAACACAGTTTTGTGCTGCTTTCCTTCTTTCCCCCTGCAGGAGCAGAGCTCCAGAGCAGAGCACAAGAGCACCGTGGGGGGAAGCAGGAGTGCAGAGGCAGCTGAGATGATCACTGCCCACCCCCAGCCCACTGCCCAGCACTGCCCCTCCCTTGTCTGCCAGCCAGCAAAGCAGCTGGGCAGCAGCCTGGCTGGGGCAGACCAGCTCAGCTCCTCTCTCTTTACCTTAACAGGAGGCCTCACCAGGCTGAGGAGATGACTTCTAGAAGTTCATTTTCCCCAGGAGAATCTTTTTGAGCAGAAGGCAGCTAAAGGCAGCATTTTGTCCTCCAGGAATATGATTTACTGGGCTGATCCTCATCAGGAAAATCATCCCTGGCAGATGAATGACTTTATCTCCTGCTGCCTCACCAGGAGATGCTCTAACAGGGCTTCCTGGCACCCTCCCCTCATGTCCTCCCTGCTAGGAGCTTGGCATCTACCACCTCCAGCCTGCTAACAGATCTTTGCTTAGGGGAAAACACCAGGATAATCTGATCATGGAATTAGGAAGGCTGGAAGAGACCTCTAAATCATCAAGTCCAACCAGCAACTCAGCACCACCATGTCCGTGGAATTATTAAGGTTGGAAAAGACCTCTAAGAGCATCAAGTCCAAGCACCAGCCCAACACCACCATGCCCACAGACTCACTGAGGCTGCAAAGACCTCTAATCATGAAGTGCAACTGCCAACTCAGCATAAGAGGACAGTATCATAGAATCAGCCAGGCTGGCAGAGAGCTCCAAGCTCAGCCAGCCCAACCCAGCACCCAGCCCTGCCCAACCAACCAGACCATGGCACTAAGTACCCCAGCCAGGCTTGGCTGCAACACCTCCAGGCACAGCCACTCCACCACCTCCCTGGGCAGCCCATTCCAGTGCCAATCACTCTCTCTGCTAACAACTTCCTAACAGCATCCAGCCTGGACCTGCCCTGGCACAGCTTGAGGCTGTGTCCCCTTGTTCTGTTGCTGGCTGCCTGGCAGTAGAGCCCAACCCCAACTGGTCACAGCCTCCCTGCAGGCAGCTGCAGACAGCAATGAGCTCTGCCCTGAGCCTCCTGAACTTCAAAGCCTGCAGGGCACAGCTTTGCTTTCCAAGACAGAGCAATCCCAGCCCCACCTGGCTACAGCCTCCCTTCAATCTTAAAGGCTGGAAAATCTTTAAGGTTTCCAATCTTTGAGGTTGGAAAAGACCTCTAGGATGCAGAGATGGCACTGGGTTGGAAAGGACCCTCCCAGTTCACCTTGGCCACCCCCCTGCAGCAGCAGGGACACCTCCAGCTGAAGCAGGCTGCCCAGGGCCACATCCAGCCTGACCTTGAATGTCTGCAGGGATGTGGCCCTGAGCACAGCCCTGGGCAGCTGCAAGAATTCTAAGCCTTGGTGGTTCCATGGCTTTGGGTGTCCAGACCTTTTCTGACTCCTGGAGCTATGAAGAGGCTCCTTGCCCTGAGCAGCACAGTCACTGCTCTGCTGCTGGGTGGCTTGGGTGGTTGGTCTGTGTCCTGAAGATGACAAAGTGCCTCCTGCAGTCTCTGGAAGAAATAATGGGTTTAAATCTGCTGTAGTAACTTCCTGCTAACAGAGTTAGTGCCTGGGAATGGAACCAGCCCTCCTGCATGGCAGCCTTCACAAAAAGCAGAGCAGCAGAGCCAAGAAAGCATCTTCATCTAGACCTTGGAGAGGTCCTGGGCTGGTGCCCAGCAGTATGGGCAGCAGGAGCAGGGAGAAGATTCTGCCCCTCTGCTGAGACCCCCCCCTGCAGTGCTGGGGCAGCTCTGGAGTCCTCAGCACAGACAGGGACCTGTTGGAGCAGGGCCAGAGGAGGCCACAGCAGTGCTGGCAGGGCTGGAAAGGCTCTGCTGTGAGCACAGGCTGGGAGAGCTGGGGGTGAGCAGCCTGGGGAAGAGAAGGCTCCAGGGAGAGTTCAGAGCAGCCTGCCAGTACCTGAAGGGGCTGCAGGGGAGCTGGGGAGGGACTTGTGACAAGGGCTGGGAGTGCCAGCATGAGGGACAGTGGCTTTATGCTGGGAGAGGGGAGAGTGAGATGAGATGAGATGAAGAAGAAATTCTGGACAGGGAGGGTGGGCAGACACTGGCACAGGCTGCCCAGGGAGGCTCTGGATGTCTCCTGCCTGGGGGTGTTCAGGGCCAGGCTGGATCAGGCCTTGAGCAAGCTGTGCTGGTGGGAGGTGTCCCTGCCCATGGCAGGGGTTGGCACTGGCTGAGCTTTCAGGTCCCTTCCAACTCAAGCCATTCCATGCAGCTGACACTTCTGGAGCTAGGTTCTGTGCCATTAGCACCTCCTGGGTCATTTGCTTCCTCTCCTCCTGCTCCTCCCAACAGCTGCATGTGGAGAGCCACATGGAGAGGCTCAGGGTGAGAATAACACCCGGAGACTCTTGCTGACAGCGAGGGAGAGGCCAGCTGCAGCCAAGTGCTGCTGCAGACTGCAGCAAAGTGCTCTGTTCTCCACTGCCTTCATGGATGAAGGAGCCCCTGAGAAGGCCCCCGTGGGCTGCTGCCTGCCCCCTGGCACGGCTGTGCCGCTGGCACGTGTTGGGCAGAGCAGCCACGCGTGGGGCTCACTGCCCAAGGTGCCAGAAAGCAGCAGCAGGAGCCTCTTCCCTCTCTGCTTGCCCTCATTGAGCTCTATGCACAGAAAAGCTATCAGGGACAGCTCTCTGCTACCTCCCAGCTCCAAACGACTCCAGCAGCAGTCCCCAGGCTTCCCCTGACAGATGTCCAACAACCTCCTAAGCTCTGCAAAGAGGCGGCAAGAGCTGCTGAAACCAGGCTGCCAGCAGCCTCTGTGCTCCTGCTGCAGCTCCACTGCATGCCTCTGCCTGCTGAGAAGGGACCCCTGCAGCCAGCTGCTGGGGTAAAGGCAGCGCTGAAGACACCAACCACAGCTTCATTTGCTGAAACTCAGCCCCTCCAGGAGCTGAAGACACCAAGCAGAGCTCTGCTTCAACCAACTCAGCCCCTCCAGGAGCTGAAGACACCAAGCAGAGCTCTGCTTCAACCAACTCAGCCCCTCCAGGAGCTGAAGACACCAAGCAGAGCTCTGCTTCAACCAACTCAGCCCCTCCAGGAGCTGAAGACACCAAGCAGAGCTCTGCTTCAACCAACTCAGCCCCTCCAGGAGCTGAAGACACCAAGCAGAGCTCTGCTTCAACCAACTCAGCCCCTCCAGGAGCTGAAGACACCAAGCAGAGCTCTGCTTCAACCAACTCAGCCCCTCCAGGAGCTGAAGACACCAAGCAGAGCTCTGCTTCAACCAACTCAGCCCCTCCAGGAGCTGAAGACACCAAGCAGAGCTCTGCTTCAACCAACTCAGCCCCTCCAGGAGCTGAAGACACCAAGCAGAGCTCTGCTTCAACCAACTCAGCCCCTTCAGGAGCTGAAGACACCAAGCAGAGCTCTGCTTCAACCAACTCAGCCCCTCCAGGAGCTGAAGACACCAAGCAGAGCTCTGCTTCAACCAACTCAGCCCCTCCAGGAGCTGAAGACACCAAGCAGAGCTCTGCTTCAGCAAAGCATAAGGCAGGAGAGACAATCTGAACACAGTGCCTTTGCCATCCAGCGCTCGAGGAAGTTGTCCCTGTTCCTGCACCCAGCCAAAATGACTTCCTTGGTGCAACTGTCAAAGCCTTTATTTTTGTTTCAGATGAATTAACTGAACTAAAGCCAAGCCCCAGGCCCCTCTCACTGCAGCTCTCCAGCTGCAGGCTGGCTCAGTGCCTGAACCATGGAGCCACAGAACCACTGAGGCCAGAAAAGCCTTCCAAGGGCCTCGTGCCCAGCACTGCCGGGTCACCACCAAACCATGGCCCTCAGCACCACAGCTGAAAGTCTCTGAACACTTCTGAATGGGCACTCCACCACTGCCCCAGGCAGCCTGTGCCAGGGGTTAACCACTCTACCAGTGAAGAAACTGATCCTCAGCTCCAACCTGAACCTCCCCTAGGGCAACTTCAGGCCTTTTCCTCTTCACAGAATCACAGAAGGATGGAGGTGGGAAGGGACCTCTGGAGATCATCCAGTCCAAACCCCTGCCAGTGCAGGAGCAGCCAGCGCAGGGCACACAAGAACACATCCAGGTGGAGCTTGAAAGTCTGCAGAGAAGGAGACTCCACAACCTCTCTGGGCAGCCTGCTCCAGGCCTCCAACACCCTCCCACCAAAGAAGTCTCTCCTCATGCTGAGGTGGAACCTGCTGGGTTCCAGGTTGCAGCCACTGCCCCCTGTCCCAGTCATCTTTCCTGGAGATGGCCTGCTCTAGGGTAGGGTGTCCCTGCCCATGGCAGGCAGGGTGGAACTAGATGGTCCTTGCAGTCCCTTCCAACCCTGACTGACTCCATGACTCCATGGTTTGGGGGGGGGCTAAGGAGAGCACAGTGAGCTCTGCTCAGTGCATCTGCTCCACAGCTGAGTGTCTGGAGGTGAGGTCAGTGAGGCCAACCCAAGCTGCACACGGGAAAAGGTTCTGGACTGTTCCCGAGGGCATCGTCCAAGCAGCTCCTCCTGGCAGAGCTCAAGAGGGGACGTCAGCAGCAGGTTACTGCAAACATTTGGGCTGCCTTTACAGCTGATATAAAGTTTATTGCCTCCACTCATGCTCAGAAGTGATCCAGCTGGGCTCCAGCACAGCTCCTGCAGCCAGCAGGAGCCGCAGCTAACAGCACCTGGAGGCCAGCAGCGCCATCAGTCCAGCTTTACAACACTGGCACCAGCAGGCCCCACCACAGACAAATGAGAGGTTTATGCCACTCCACAGCAGCTTGGCACTCATTGAGAGCTTCTCCCTTAAGTCCCAGCACAGAACGATGACACAGGAGAAGCTGTTAAAGCCAAACCCAAGGAGCCTTTAAAGGAGCCCTCCTGTCCCTGCAGCAGAGTTCCAGCGCTCTCACGCAGCAGCAGCTCCCCCAAGCCTGCACTGGGGGTAAGCTGAAGGACTCACAGTGCACAGAGGCACCCGAGGGGAGCTTGCAGCTGAGAGCTGACTGCTCTGAAGCTGAAGGGAAGGTAAGAAGTGAAGAGGTTCTCCCTCTCTGCTCTGCCCTAGGGAGGCCACACCTGAGTACTGGAGCCAGCTCTGGGCTTTCAAGGTTGGGTGAGCAGAAGGAGCTCTGCTCTCATGGCTGGGCATGGGAAACCCTCAGCATGGAGGACCCCAAACCTCCCCTCTCTGAGACCACAGAGCAAGCAGAACCAGCCACCAAGATCATGGAGTCTCTTGCTTGGAGAGCCCTTAGCACACACATGAGACTCACAAGAGGAGACAAAACCTTTCACAGAGTCATGAGATCCCAGCTGCCCAGATTGGGAGAGGCAGGGAACTGCTGGAGACAGCCCAGGGCAGGCTGCAGAGCTGCTGAGGGGCCTGGAGCAGCTCTGGGAGCAGCACAGGCTGAGAGCCCTGGGGCTGCTGAGCCTGCACAAGAGCAGCCCCAGAGGGCAGCTGAGCAATGCTCAGCAAGAGGGAAAGGAGCTGTGGGGGGCAAGAGGCTGGGGCCAGGCTCTGCTCAGTGCTGCCCAGGCACAGCACAAGGGGCACAGACTGGAGCCCAGGAGGTTGCATGTGAGCAGGAGGAGAAAGTTGTTTGTTGTGAGGGTGCTGGAGGCCTGGAGCAGGCTGCCCAGAGAGGCTGTGGAGTGTCCTGGTGTGGGGAGCTGCCAAGGCCAGCTGGGCACTGTGCTGCTGGGCAGGCTGTTGGGGGTGCCCTGCTCTGGCAGGGGTTGGAGTGGATGATCTGCAGAGCTCCCTTCCCACCCCACCACGCTGGGGCTATGTGAAGCAGAGGTTTACTCACTGGATTAGGCATCAGCATATCTGACATGGCCAAGTAGCTGCTCCAGCTTCTCCAGGTGAGACCCCACAAACCTTCCCCTTGTCCTCAGAGCATCTCCTGAGGCCACCACCTTGTCCCTGACCCAGAGGCAAGCAGGGCCCACGTCCTTCCAGTCCTGTCTCACACTGCTTGATAGCTTCCAGAAAGATCAGATCCTTTCCCTCTGGCTTCTGAGGGCTCCCAAGCCCAAACACTCAGACCTGAGGAGCAGCAATCTTCAGCAATCACACTAAATTCCCCCTCACTCCCCAGCATTACAGCACTTGGCTATTTTTTGTGCTACTTTTACACTTCTGCTTGTTTCAGGTGGAAGGGAAATTGGTATTTTTATCACCATTATTTGGTAGAGAGAGCCTGGAGGGAAGGGGAGGAAAATACAGCCTTGAGCAGCACCTCAGGAATTGCTTCTGGATGAAACTCAGAGTTGGGATGTGTCATATCCTCCCCCACTGCATCTTGTACCTGCTGCTGATTGCTCTGTGGCCATGGCACTGGTGACAACAGAGCCAGCTCCTGGCTGCCCTGCACAACAGAAGGCACACAGGGCCCTCCTCTGCTGCCGCAGGACATGGAGGTGAAGGTGCAGTGGTTTGCCACTGCAGAGATAAAAGCTGAGTCTGAACCAATACTCCACATCTGTCCAACCTGCAAGTCAAGGGTCAAAGCTGGGCTGGCCACCAGAGGAGTGCCAGAGGGTCTCCAGGGACTTCTCTGCATTCCTAAAGGGAAGAGCAAGGGAAGGAGGGAGAGAGACTGATGGAGTAGGAAAGATACTCAAGCAGCTGGGCTGGAGACTCTCCTACCCCTCTGTGCAACCTAGGCCAGGCTCTCACCACCCTCAGTGTCAAACACTTCTCCCTTCAGGGACTGGCACAGGCTGCCCAGGGAGGTGCTGGAGTGCTCATCCCTGCAGGGGGTCCAGAAAGCTGTGGCCATGACACCTGGGGCCATGGTTTGGTGGCCAGGGTGCGGTTGGCCTTTTCCTGCTGCAAGAGTTGTGTGGTTCTAGGATTTAGCTGACTCCTACCTGATATAAAAAGGTCCAAGAGGAGCTGCCCAGCTGCAGCCCCCCCAGGCTGTTCCCAAAGCACTCATCTCCACAGCAATGCTTTGCCACCTCCTCCTCCCCACGGCCTCCACTGCCACAGAGCCACCTCCCCCCTGCAGCATCCTGTCGGGAAGGACACGAGCAAGGTGAAGCCTCCTCCTTGGCTGGAGAGGGACAGATCGATGAGGCCTGTCCCTGAGGCTGGAGGCTCGGGCAGGGGTGCTGAGCAGAGCCAGGATCCTGCAGCCCCAGCAGGAGAGCAGTGTTCTGCTGGGGAATTAGCCCAAACTGCAGGTGTGAGGCTGGCAAGGAGCCTGTCCTCTGCAGCTCGCTGCCCACGCTCATTATTCCTCCCCATTTGAAGCCTTGCAACTCTGACCCCAACTCCATTATTCCTCAGGCAGCAGGCACCATCCCCTGGCACCAGCCCAGGGTGGCTCTGTCTGAGCAAGACACCCTCCAGTGACCTGCAGAGCTGAAGGTGAGTCCTGCCCAGGCGCCAGCCCTGCGCTGCTGCCGCTCCTCCCGCAGTGGGCACCGTGGAGAGCTGCAGCAGGACACCAGGAGGCTCTGCTGGTGCCCACTGGCACCAGGGCAGCATGAGGGGAGCCTCAGGAAGCTCAAGGAGGACAAGTGTAGGGTCCTACACCTGCCAGCAGTGCAGGTGAGAGGTGACCTGGGAAGCTCATCTGAGGAGAAGGCCCTGAGAGACCTAGGGGACAAGAAGCTGCCCATGAGACACAGTGGGTGCTTGTGGCCATCAGGGTCAGTGGTTTCCTGGGGAGCACTAAGAAGACTGTGGCCAGCAGGTCAAGGGACCTCTGGAGAGCTTCCAACCCCGTCTGGCTGCTGTCATCCTGGGCAAGCTGCTGTAGGTGTCCTGCCGTAGTGGGGGTTGGACTGGGCGATTCCAGAGGTGCCTCCCAACCCCCATCACTCTAATCTGTGAGCACAGCAGAGGAGCAGTTTAAGGCAGGAGCTGCTTGAAATAACAAGAGAAGACTTCCCAAAGAAGGGCATCTCCCCAGGGATGGGGCACGGGGGCCCCCCACAGCCTGCTCCCACCGCCTGTGTCCCTCTCGGTGACCACACTCCAAGAGCAGGAAACAAGCCCTGAGTGCCAGAGGAGCTAAAGCTGCAGCCCCACAACCACGAGAGCTGAGTACCTGGCTCCCAGCCCTCTCTCCCTGCCCAACCTGCTGCCATTCAGCCGGCAGGATGAGGGCTGCTGCCTGCCTTCAGCAGCCGAGGGCTCAAGCTCCACCTCACCCTTATTCTGGATGTCACCTCCTACAGTGCTTCTGCACGATGCCACTTGAGCTGCTGCCCCTTCTACCCGGGCTGACACCACTAGATTCATGAGTCTGGCATCACCAGGGGAGCAAGGAATGGCCCCAGACAGCAAACTGCAGCTGAGCAGAGAATGATGAGACCAGGAGAAAACCATTACCTGCTGTCAGCCAAGGGATGTTTTGTTTGGGAAGAGAAAAGCCAAGGGGATAGAACAACTCAGAAGCAAGCCTCCCGAAAGCAGAGGCTGCCCGCAGAGCACACGCCCCTGCCACACCGCACAGCTTCAGCGCCTCTCTGCTCACCTCCCGGCCCTTCCCCGGCCACCTCCCGCCCCTCCTTTCAGAGCAAACCTTTCCCCCGTCACTAATCTCGTCCACTGCAACAAAGGAGTCCCTAAGTGCCCCCAGATCCTGCAGACTGGCTGCTGACTCCACACCGAGCAGCAATTCCCAGGGGCACAGGGCTTTAGCGGCTCAAGTGTGACTAATGCAATTAACACCGGGCGGGAGGGGATTAGCTAAAGCCACCAAGCTCCGCAGCAGCACACCAGAGAGCAGCCAGGTGGGGTCTGAGTGTCTCCAGAGGAGACTCCACCACCTCCCTCTGGGCTTTGCAACCACCCCGCCGGGCAGGAAGGGGATCCCTGCAGACATGGGGTGGAGCTGGCACGCAGGGGCACGGCTGGGGCACCCTTGCACCAAAGACATCTTTACTAATCTCAGCCTCACCCTGGCACAGCTTCAGGCATTTCCTCTCCTCTCACCTGAAGGCAGGGAGCAGAGCCCACCCCCTGCCCTGCAGCCTCCTTCCCGGGGGCTGCAGAGAGCCAGGAGGTCTCCCCTAAGCCCCTTCTCTCCAGGCGAAGCAAGCGCAGCTCCCTTCTGGCTTTGGACAGTCCATGAACTCCTGCACAGAGCTCAGCTACATCCCAACCCAGCCCCGATCCCAGTCCCCACCTCAGCCAGAGTGGCCTCCGCCCGCACCCTGGGCTGGCAGCAGCTCTCGGAGCAGAAGCCCTTGGACAGGGAACATCCTGAGAGCTGCAGATAAGGCTGGAGGCAATTACCTCCTAATCGCTGCTTTCCATCTGCCGAGCCGATCGGGTGGCAGATCGCAGCCCCAGCGGCTGCCCAGGACGCGCTGCAGGGAGCGCTGGGCACGGCGCCCGGGAGGGCAGGGCACCGATGGAGCTGTCCCAGGGCACTGGCAGCACTCGGACAGGACGGGCAGAAAAATCAGGGCCCGAGGGGGCAAAGCCCCAAGGCCTGAGATGCCACTACATGGAACGGCTCGGCTTGGAAGGGACCTGAGAGCTCAGCCAGTGCCAACCCCTGCCAGGGGCAGGGGCAGCTCCGACCAGCACAGCTTGCTCAGGGCCTCACCCAGCCTGGCCCTGAACGCCTCCAGGCTTGGAGCCTCCACAGCTTCTCCGGAGAAGCTGCTCCAGTGCCCCAGCACCCCCCGGGGAAGAATTTCTGCCCAATTGCTTCTAATTGCCTTTTCCTTCCCTCAGTGGTTCTTGGGCACTGCCACTGCTGAGTTCTCGTTGCTAATCACCAGTGGCACAGACCCAGACCCAGGCTGTGAGGGGGAAGGAGAGCTGAGCTCTGACTGTCACCACCACAGCAGCCCTTGCCCTGCTCTCCCCTCTGCTCCAGCTCAGACTCTTTACCCAGCACAGGAAAAGGCAGACTGGAGGGCAAGAGGCAGAAAGAACCTTCCCTGGGGGCTCTCCCATGCAAGGAGGCAACCTGGCACTGCCCCTGAAAGATTCTCCCAAAGGCTTCACAAACCCAGGGCAGAAAGTGGCCAGCTCTGGGGGCTCAGAGCTCTGCCACAGAGCACTTCTGTCTGCTCCTTCTCTGGCTCAACAAACAGAGGTGAAAAACCCCATCCTGCCAGCAGGGAAATGCTTGGCACTGCCAAGCTGTGCCAGAGCCACAGCTACAGAGCGTGGCTTGGGGAGGGGACCTTACAGATCACTTCAGAAGGAAGGAGATGGAGAAGGGAGGAGAAGGGAGGAGAAAGACAGGGAAGGCAGGAGGAGAAGGAAGGAGATGGAGAAAAGAGAAGGAAGGAGATGGAGAAGGGAGGAGAAGGACAGGGAAGGAAGGAGGAAGGGGAAGGAAGGAGGAGGATCCACAGAGTCAAAGAATGGTTTGGGTTGGAAGGGACCTTAAACATCACCCAGTTCCAACCCCCCTGCCATGGGGCAGGGACACCTCCTTCCAGCCCAGGCTGCCCAAAGCCTCCTGATGCATTCAAGATGAAGGCAAGGCCAGGACTGGCTGCCAGGGCTGCCAGCTGGTGCAGAGAAGCCTGGGGCCCTGGCAGCTCTGGGCTTTATCACATCCTTCTTTCCCTTTGATCACTGCTTCCTTCCACCAGGCTGCAACCTGGAAGAGCCTCTCTGCCCTTTGTCTTCCCAATGTCTATTTGATTTGTTGGAGAGTAAATCGTTTATGGGAGATTTAATTTCTTGGAACTGATAATGAGGGGAGCTCGATATGGATCCTCTCATTTGAAGTCTGCTTTGCAATTTAATCAGCCCCACCAGCAGCTCCAAAGTGCTGTGAGAAGAGTTGTACTGGTGAAGGAAGGATGCAGAAATGAGACAGAAATTGGATTAATGATTTTATCGGGCTGCTGGGCTGCTCTCTCTAATCATGTTGAGCTCTGATGCTCTCTCTCAACACACTTGTCCTTCTCAGGGGAAGGTTCTGGCTCTGTGAGCAACCTGGGGCTAGTCTGGGGCTGAGTAATGACACGAAAGGGGCTGCAGGAGAGCTGGGGAAGGACTTGAGACAAGGGCTGGGAGTGCCAGGACAAGGGACAATGGCTGTGAGCTGGGAGAGGGGAGACAGAGCGGAGAAGAGGAAGAAGTTGTTGAGAGTGAGGGTGGGGAGAGACTGGCACAGGCTGCCCAGGGAGGCTGTGGATGTCCTCTCCCTGGGGGTTGAAGGCCAGGTTGGATGGGCCCTTGAGCACTCTGGGCTGCAGGGAGGTGTCCCTGCCCATGGCTGCCCATGGCTGCCCATGTCCCTGCTCCACAACCTCCCCGGGCAACCTGTGCCAGTGTCTGCCCACCCTCACTGTCCAGAACTCCCTCCTCATCTCCAGTCTCAATCCAAGCCCCACAGTGCCCTTAATTCCTAAAGCCACCCCTGAAGAAGGTCAGAGGTGATCCCCAGAGCTGGGAACTGGCTGCCTCATGAGCTAGCAGGGCACTGAGCACATCCAGAAGCATCTACTGCCCGTTCCTCCTCAAGCTTCTCCCTCACTGCCCTGAGCAGCTGCAGGCTCAGCACCCAGCCCTGCACAGCAGGCAGAGCGAAGCCCTGGCAGGGCTCAGCTTTCCTCTCCAGCCACTTGCTGAGCCCCTGAGCTGGGTCAGGAGAAAGCAGAAGGTAGAGGGGAATTCATCTGCCTCGCTTGGGCAGCCTCAGCTCCCCACAAAAGCTTCTCCCAAGCGCTTCCAAACCTGGCTCTCAGCTAAGGTAATGAGGCTCTGTCTGCTCCTCTCATTGGCATTCACTTTGCCTTGCAACAGGTGAGATTCTCTGCAGTCTTTGGGTTCTTCTCTGTGCCTTGATTTGCATTTTTGGAGCTGTCAGTCTTTTCCTGTTCCGGGGTGGGGGTGGTTTAATTCCCTAGCAAAGCTCTTCCCTCTGATTCAGCACACCGAAAGCCTGGAGCACAGCAAACGAACCTCCAGAGGACGCACTGCCGAGCAGCGCTGCCTCAGGAGGAGCCCTGCTGGGGAGAAAGGGAACTTTCTGCCTCTTCCATCCACTCCACACTGTTCTGCTTACAGCCAGGACCGAGATGTTCCCCAGCTGTGAATCCCACAGCAGGACATTCCAGAGTCTCCTGCAGGAACACGGAGGACTGCCCAACAAACACTGCCCTGCAGAGCTGCTGCTGAAGTGCAGCACAAAGTCATTTGTTTCAGAGGGTCTCTGCTTCGGGAGCAGAGAGGAAGGGAGGCTTTAAACCCAGGTAACTGTCTGCTTTCTGCTTCAAACTTGAAACTACATTGGAGGCAAATCCTCTAAGGGCTCCCTGAAGACCATGGCCAGCACCAGAGACCCAGAGAACCTCTGGGATCATCCAAATCCAACCATTAACACTACCCTACCAGGCCACCACTAAACCATATCCCCATGCAGCACATCTCCAGGGCTTCTAAACCCCTCCTGGCATGGACACTCCACCACTTCCCTGGGCAGCCTCTGCCAGTCCCTCACCACTCTTGCAGCACAGGAATTGTTCCTCATCTCCAACCTAACCCTCCCCTGGCACAATCCCAGGCCTTTTCTTCTCCTTCTATGACCTGATGCTAGGGAGCAGAGCCCAAACCCACCTGGCTGCAGCCTCCTCTCAGGGAG
Source organism: Pogoniulus pusillus (assembly GCF_015220805.1). Taxonomy (NCBI): domain Eukaryota; kingdom Metazoa; phylum Chordata; class Aves; order Piciformes; family Lybiidae; genus Pogoniulus; species Pogoniulus pusillus. The sequence continues at coordinate 906,755 of NC_087279.1, forward strand.
CTGTAGAGAGCAATGAGCTCTGCCCTCACCCTCCTCTGCTCCAGGCTGCACACCCCCAGCTCCCTCAGCTGCCCCTCCCCAGCCCTGCTCTCCAGACTCTTCCCTAGCTTAGCTGCTCCTCCCTGGACCCACCCCAACCCCTCCATCACTGTCTTGTAGTGAGGTGCCCCAAAATAACAACAAGGCAGCCCCTGACCTATGGGACCAGCAGAAGTGGAGAAGAGTGGTTGATACCCACTGGTTCTGGAGCATTCCCCACCCAAGCCAAGGGTCTCCAGGCCCCCTCTGAGCCCTTGACCAGTTTGGCCATCACCATGCAGGTGACATGGGGCTGGACTTGATGATCTCTTCGGGTCCCTTCCAACCTCTGACATCCTGTGAGCCTGTGGCATCCCATGGGTGCAACCTTCTGCTGACAGCAGGGGCAAGACTTCAGCAAGGATGCCTTAGATGGATGTCCAAGGCCAGGCTGGACAAGGCCTTGAGCAGCCTGGGCTGGTGGGAGGTGTCTCTGCCCACGGCAGGGGTTGGCACTGGAGGAGCTCTGAGGTCACTACCAGCCCAACCGAGGCTGTGGCTCTACAACTGGCAGCATTACAAGGAGAGATTGGTGACAAGGCAGAGAGCTGCTCTTGGCTGGAGCTCAATGCATGACACAAGTGCTGAGCTGAGCAGAGGACCTATCTGCAAAGCAGCTCCCAAGAGCAGCCAGCTCTAAGCATTCTGAAGCTGGGATGGGGCAGGAAAAGCAGCGGAGTGAAAGCAGCTGTGGGCACACCTGCGTGCATTCAGGCAGCCAGAGCTCTAATGACACCCAAATTGCATCTTTCCAGCTCTCATGTTTATGATGCTGGGCTCCCTTGTAAGGAAGAGATGGCATCAGAGCTTCATCAATAGCATTCTGCTCCAAGAAAGGCTTCCTGAAGCTGACAAACCCACCTAGGCTCTGCTCTGAAGCCTGCTCCCATTCCAAATGCCATCGAAAGCAGGCAGTTTGGTTTTGCTGCTAGGAGCCTGCTGAAAGGCCTCAGGAAAACCAAACAGCAGCTCCAAAACACTCACAGAATGTCCTGCTGGGCTGGGGCAAAGCAGGGCTGAAAGCAGGGAGAGGGTCAGTGGAGGGCCATGAAGATCTTGAGGGCCTGGAGCAGCTCTGGGAGCAGCAAAGGCTGAGAGCCCTGAGGCTGAGAGCCTGCAGAAGAGCAGCCCCAGAGGGCAGCTGAGCAATGCTCAGCAAGAGGGAAAGGAGCTGTGGGGGGCAAGAGGATCACAGAATCAGTCAGGGCTGGAAGGGAACACAAGGGTCAGCCAGCGCCAACCCCCTGCCATGCCCAGGGACACCTCACACTAGAGCAGGCTGCCCACAGCCTCAGCCTGCCTGGCCTTAAACACCTCCAGGGATGAGGCTTCCATCACCTCCCTGGGCAGCCTGTGCCAGCCTCTCAGCACCCTCATGCTGAACAACTTCTTCCTAACCTCCAGGCTGAATCTCCCCATTCCCAGCTTTGTTCCATTTCCCCCAGTCCCATCCCTGCCTGACAGCCTAAAACATCCTACAAAGGCTGGGGCCAGGCTCTGCTCAGTGCTGCCCAGGGACAGCACAAGGGGCACTGGGCACAGGCTGGAGCCCAGGAGGTTGCATCTGAGCAGGAGGAGAAAGTTGTTTGTTGTGAGGGTGCTGGAGGCCTGGAGCAGGCTGCCCAGAGAGGCTGTGGAGTGTCCTGGTGTGGAGAGTTGCCAAGGCCAGCTGGGCACTGTGCTGCTGGGCAAGCTGCTGGGGGTGCCCTGCTTGGGCAGGGGCTGGGTTGGCTGAGCTCCCTCTCAGCCTTCCCAGAATCACAGAAGGGTAGGGGCCAGAAGGGACCTGGCTTCAGGCACCACTTCATCCAGGGCCATGCCCTGCTCCAGCTCAGGCACACGCAGCAGGCAGCCTGCAGCCTCACTCTCTGCCTTGCTCAGCATTAATGAAGTGGCAAATCCAGCTCCACAGCTCTGGTGGGAAGTGTCAGCAGGTGCCTGGGGCTGCCAAGGCCATGTCAGCTGCTGCCCCTGCACAGGCAGGAGGCAGTCGGTGACCAACATGTTACATGTGCAAGGCATTAACATTCAGAGTGCTTCCTGACCCCACTGAGCACAGCTCAGGCCCTCCACTGCTCCTGAGCACATCTCCTGACCCCCAGCTCTGGGCATTTCGACTCAGCAGCATCAAGGGTCCTGCACAGCTAATCCTGTAAAGGATCATTAGCCCTGGAGACAGAGCACAACAGCAGAGTCCCTGCATGGCTACGGAGCACAACTGCTGCGGCAGAGCTCTGGGCTCAGGCAGGAGCTAAGCAGCTCCACAGCTCTCCCCAGGGCAAGCAATGCAGGATGGTTTGGTTTGAGGTTTAGGGCTCCTCACTGTTTGCCTGTGAAATGTGAGGAAGGGGCTGGGCTGCCCCAGATGTGTTTCCTTGACTGGCTTTCATGGGCACCAAAGTTCCTGCTGCCTTCCAGCCAAGCCTCGGGGGCAGAAAGGCAAAGGCAAAGGCAAAGGCAAGGGCAAGGAGAGGGAGCACAGAAGGCAGGAGGTGTGCTTCACAGAGAGGGGCTCTGAGCAGCCTGGGCTGGGGAGGTGTCCCTGCCCACGGCAGGGCTTGGCACTGGATGAGTCTTAGGGTCCCTTTCAACCCAATCTATGAACCTGTGAGTGCAAATCGCTGGGCTGACTGTTCTGTAACTCTCCTCTGCCTTAGTGAGCCCAGAGCAAGGGGACTGGGTCCAGTTCTGGGCTCCCCAGTTGCAGAGGGACAGGGAACTGCTGGGGAGAGGCCGGGGGGGGGGGCTGCAGAGCTGCCGAGGGGCCTGGAGCAGCTCTGTGGGCAGCAAAGGCTGAGAGCCCTGGGGCTGAGAGCCTGCAGAAGAGCAGCTCCAGAGGGGACCTCCAACCCTCACCGGGCTGGGACCCTGCAGCTCTTCCTCTCGCATTTGCTGTTTGGAAAGCCCGAGGGACGAAGCCCTGCGAGCAGCCCAGCCTCAGCCCCCACTCCTCGCCCTGGCCTCCAGGGGCAGGCACAAGGACAGCTCGCAGAGCACTCCCAGTGCCGACAGCTCTCCGCAGGGCACCTCAGTGCGAACAGCCCCCAGGGGCTCTGCTGCCTCAGACCCTCTGAAGGGAGGGTGCAGAAGCTGGGTTTGTGCAGGCACAGCCTGTTTACCACAGGCTTGGGCTGCAGCTCTGTGCTGCTGCTTCCCTCTGTTTTCCCTCCTGATGTTAATAAATAAAAGTTATTTGATTACAGCAATCAGAGGGCTGAGATCAGTCCTGGCTGTAATGAATATGTTAGGGAAGCACAGGAGCCAAGACAGAAACGATTAACTGCTTCAGGGAAGCACAAACTTGAAACTGAAATAACAGAATCCCAGCCTGGCAGGGACCTCTGGGACCATCCACTCCAGAGCCCCTGCTAAAGCAGGGACACCTAAAGAAGGTCCTGCAGGAGCACATCTGGGGGGGGAGGGCTGGAATCTCTCCAGAGATGGAGACTCCACCACCTCTCTGGGCAGCCTGCTCCAGGGCTCCAGCACCCTTAAAGAAGCTCCTCCTCATCCTCAGATGGAACTACTTCCCTCAGCCTGGCTGGGGAGGGGCAGGGCAAACCCAAACCTCCCTCTGCAAAAGCAGATTTTGGGGCCCTTTTCCTCTCAAAATCACAACTGGAAAAGCTGCTTCAGGCTTTGCTCCTCAGCTGCTGTTGCAGCAGCTCTGAATGCAAAGCACAAATGCTCTGGGGAAACAAAGCCACCCCATGAAGCCACTCTGGCTCCTCTCTGGAGATGGAGCTGTCCACAGGGTGTGAGTGGTGCTTGGGCTGGACTCTGAGCCAGCCGGACATGAAAACGCTCTCCTAGGGAATGAGAGAAGCCAGCCTGGGAGGAGGCAGGGGCTGGGGAGTGGGGGCCACAGGACACCCAGCAGTGATCCAGCAGCAGCAGCATCGTAATGAGCCAATAAAAGACTTTAGACAATCTGTCTAGACTTTGCTTCTGCCTGGCTGTAAAACTGGCCTTAAAAGAAACACACAAACAGCACTGAGGAGGCAGTGCAGAGCTGGGGGGAGGCAGCTTCCTGCTGGGGTGCATCTGCAGCCTGCACTGCTCCTCAGACAGCAGCACTTTGCTGAGATCCTTCATCTGCTAAGCAGCAAAGCTGCTCTCCTTGGGCCTGCTGCTCTGCAAGTTCAGAGGCAGCCTCCTGACTTGATCTTGTAGACCTTGCTCTGCTGAGACCTCACCTGCAGTGCTGTGTCCAGCTCTGGGGCCCCAGCACAAGGATGTGGACCTCATGGAGCAGGTCCAGAGGAGACCATAAAGATGCTCAGAGGGCTGCAGAACCTCTGCCACGGGGACAGGCTGGGAGAGTTGGGGCTGATCAGCCTGGAGAAGAGAAGGCTGCAGGGAGAGCTCAGAGCTGCATTTGAGTATCTGCAGGGGAGGAACTGTTCAGCAGGGCTGTGGGGACAGGCTGAGGGCAATGGTTTGGAACTGGAGCAGGGCAGAGGTAGGTTGGGCAGCAGGAGGAACTTCTGCACAATGCTGAAGTACTGGAACAGGTTGCCCAGAGGTGTGGCTGAGGCCCCAGGCCTGCAGGCATTCAGGTCAAACTTTATGGGATCCTGAGCAGCCTGACTGAGCTGGAGTTGTCCCTGCTGCCTGTGGGGGCTTGGCCAAGGTGTCCTTTGAGGGTCCCTTCCAGCCCGATGCAATCTGTGACTCCAACATCTCTCCTAGAAAGCTCTGAGTGACACAACTCAACCAGGGTCTTGGCCTTGAGGAAGCTGAGACACCTGAAATAGTCCTCAGTGAGTGGAATCATAGAACTGTTGGGGTTGGAAAAGACTTTTAAGAGCTCAGCCAGCCCAGCCCCTGCCAGAGCAGGGCACCCCCAGCAGCTTGCCCAGCAGCACAGTGCCCAGCTGGCCTTGGCAGCTCTTCACACAAGGAGACTCCACAGCCTCCCTGGGCAGCCTGCTCCAGGGATCCATAAGGGGAAGAGAGAGAGTTGAAGATAAAAGGAAAATAAGAAATCTGTGGGAAAAGGAAGGAAAAGGAAAAGAGGAAGGTAAGGAGAGAGCTGAGTTTAACAGGAAAGGAAGGAACAAATCTGCAGAAACAGAAAGACAGGTTTGAGGACTGGGAGATAGAGATGAAAAGGGAAGGCAGGGGCAGCAGGGAATAGTGCTGGCATGCCTGGAAGATCACTAGCAAGGCATGAAAGCCATCTTCTAGGGAGACCTGAGGCCGTTTGTCATCCTCTGTGTGTGAGGAAGGAGAAGGAAGGAAGCAGGCAGGGGAGGGTGCGTGATGGAAGAGGCAGCTCAGAATTATTTATGTGCTGCTACTCCCCCATGGCTCCCAAAGCTGTTCCCTGCATTAGCACAAGGCAAGAGGGGCCTGTGAAGTATGGAAGGTACAAGAGGAGGCAATATTTTGTCCTTCCTCCTGGGATGGAGGACTTCAGTGACAGCAGCTGGGCTAAGTGACGGCATCCCCTGATCTATCACCCCGCAGAGCCCGCACCGACAGGCTCCGCCTGCTTTGCAAACCAGACAGATCCCGTGGGAACAGCTCAGTGTAATCACAATATTTCTCTTTTCCACAGGGAAACCTCAGGATGACAGCAGGGCCTTCCTCTGCAGAAGGGCTTGATGAAATTCATGCCATCCCTCCAGGAAAGCTGACAGAGACTCTGCACCACGCACTGGGACAGGCGCCGGAGGCGGAGGAGAGACAGCAGCCAGGATTCGGGGCTCTGCTTCTCCCCCCACATCCAGGCAGGGAAAAGGCTGGGTGAGGAGCACAGGCACCGGGATGCAGCCATGGAGGAAGCCTGGACTCAGGCAGAGAAAAGGGACTGGGGAAAGAATTTCTGTCTTCCCTCACAGGCTTCATTTCCACAGCCACAGCCAGTTCTGGCTCTGAAATCACTCCCTTTGCTGGTCTGGGCTTTGGTGCTGGGTTTTGGTTGGTTGGTTTTTTTTTTGGGGGGGGGGGAAGTGATTTTCTAGGTCACCCTTCAGGGCAAATCTTCCTTATCCATGCATACCTTTTTACCCCTGCCACGCCTCAGTCTTTGCAACCCTACTCATCAGCTTCCATCTCCACTGCTCCTTCTCCCCGGCCCTGGCACTGCTGGGTTCATGGATGGACTCGGTGATCTGAAAGGCCCAAGCCTAAAAGATGCAATGTGCCAGGGACAGATGTGAGCTGAATATCTGAGCATAGGCAGAGAGAAAAATGAAAGCCCTTGAGGTGCTGTGAGATAAATGAGCTGATTTCATTAGCGGTGAGCTGTTTGTTTTTGCTAGCTGGGACGCAGGGAAGCAGCTCTCCAGCAGATGAATAAAGGCCATTCCCACCAGCCACTGTCAGCATTTAACACGGGCACAGCCCTGCTGCTTCTCCAGCCTGCCTCAGGCCTCCAGCCCTTCCTGCAGACAGGAGAGCACCGCAGCAGAGGGGCTGTGGGACCAGCACCGCACTGCGAGAGCTCCCAAAGCCTCAAACCACCTCTACACCCACAGACTCCACAGCAGCACAGCAGGCTGGGACCTGCTGCTCCTCAAGTGACAGCAGCTGAGGTGAAGCCCCACTGCCCCCTCCCTGGAGGTGCTGAGGGCCAGGCTGGATGAGGCCTTGAGCAACCAGGACTAGTGAGAAGTGTCCCGTCCATGGCAGGGGGGTTGGAACTGGCTGAGCTTTAAGGAGCGACCTGTTCTAGTGGGTGTCCCTGCCTATGGTGGGGGGTTGGAACTGGCTGAGCTTTGAGCTCCCTTCCAACCTCACCCACCCTATGATTCTCTGACCCTTCCAGCCCAACCCATCTGGAGAATCTATGAATGAGGCCACGAAGAAAAAGTTCTGAGGCTGCCTTTTGGGCTGCACTTCCAAAGCATATTTTTAGATCAAATTTGTCACCACAGAAGCTCAGCTGCTGGCTCAGACTGAAATGCTGTAGAAGGTTTGTGCCCCTTGGGTTATGGCAGTGGGAGATCCAGTGAACACCATGTGCCAAACGCTGTTCCCACAGCTCCATAAAGCAAGAGTCATGGTGGTGGGCAGGACACACCTCAGCCCAGGCCTCCCTGCAGAAGAGTGACTCACTCCAGTGAGTATCCAAGCGGTGACGCCAGAACCTGGGCTCTGTCAGCTGCCAGGGAGAGGACAGACCAAGCACAGAATCACTAAGGTTGAAAAGACCTCCAAGATCATCAAGTCCAACCTTCTACCCAAGCCCCCCAGGGCAACCAAACCACGTCCCAAAGTACAACCTGCTCACACTGCTGGGACGCCTGCAGCAACGGTGACTCCACCACCTCCCTGGGTGGCCTGTGCCCATCCCTGACTGCTCTGGCAGGACTGAAAGTCCTCCTCATAGCCAAGCTATGAGCTCCAAAGATTGTGACCTGTGGCCATCATGTGATGATGAAGACGTGAGGGATGTGGTTCAGTGTGGCTTGTAGGCAGGACTCAGCCATCGTAGAGGCCCTCTCCAGCCTGCAGGACTCTGTCTGCGGCACCAGCCCCTGCCAGAGCGCTCTGCAAAGCCTCCCCCCGTAAGTCAGCCTGGCTTGGCTACCACAGCCAAGGCAATCTCTGCCCACCACTGTGACATCAAAGGGCAACCAAGCTGGGGCAGGTCTGGAGAGGAGCAGCTGAGGGAGCTGGGGGTGTTCAGCCTGGAGGAGGCTGAGGGCTGAGCTCACTGCTCTCTGCAGCTTGCTGAGGGGAGGCTGCAGCAAAGGGAGGCTGCAGTTGGGCTCTGCTCCTTAGTATCAGGTGACAGGAGAGGAAATGGTCTGGGATTGTGCCAGGGGAGGGTTAGGCTGGAGAGGAGAAAAAAATGTCTGTGCTGCAAGAGTGGCCAGGGATTGGAACAGGCTGCCCAGGGAGGTGGTGGAGTCCCCATCCCTGGACGTGTTGCAGCCAAGCCTGGCTGGGGCACCCAGTGCCATGGTCTGGTTGGTTGGGCAGGGCTGGGGGACAGGTTGGGCTGTGTGAGCTTGGAGCTCTCTGCCAACCTGCCTGATTCTGTGACTGTATGAAAGGTGTGGCCATGGCACTCGGGGCCATGGTGAGGTTGGGCTGAGGTTTGGACTCAGCGATTTCAGTTTTTTCCACCCCAGACAATAGTTTCTTCGACTCAGTGACTCTATCAGTGATGTCTTTCACCTTCCCTTTTCATTTCTGGGCTGCCTTTAACCTTGGGCTATGCTGTCAAGCGACTGCTGCTTGTAATGAGGATTCCAAAGCCACTGAGCAGGGCTTTAATGGATCAAGAGCAAAAGAGAGATGTTTCATTAACAGCAGAATGTAAGGCACACACAAAAATTAGGATTTTCTACTTGGCAACAGGACCTGCTTCCATCTGACAGACACCCAGAAGAGTCTCCTCTGCCTCCTTCAAACAGACAATTGTACAACTCCCTGGCAGCAACGATTTAACTCTGTCCTCATTTGTGCTGCTAATGGAATCCCCAACAGACAGCAGCAAAATTAAGCTCCACTCCAAAATAAAATGCAGATTCAGGCTTGTCACAGGCAGAGGAAGAGACCTGTAGGAGCTGTGTGAATCACTGCTGGGTGATACAGCAGCTCCTGGCTTCACACAGGGTCAGCTCCCACAGAAGAGGAGAACTGAGTCACAGCACCAGACTCTGATCCTTCACGCTGAGGCTTTCACAGAAAGCATCAAGAGATGATTCAGAGCACCACAAGAGCCCAAATTAAGAGAGTCAGGTCTTCATAGAAACACAAGCCAGGGTAGGGAACAAGTATCAAGGTTTAGGAACAGCTCAGAAATGCAGAGTGAAGTGGCCCAAGGGGGTTAGAAGAGCTGCTACAGGTAACAAACCCACAGGGAATGATGGCTGCAGGAGGTACTGCACAGGATCCAGAGTCCCAGCGAGGTGGGGGTTGGGAAGGGAGCTCTGAAGATCACCCAGCCCCTGCCACAGCAGGGCACCCCCCACAGCTTGCCCAGCAGCACAGTGCCCAGCTGGCCTTGGCAGCTCTCCACACAAGGATGCTCCACAGCCTCTCTGGGCAGCCTGCTCCAGGCCTCCAGCACCCTCACAACAAACAACTTTCTCCTCCTGCTCACATGCAACCTCCTGGGCTCCAGTCTGTGCCCACTGCCCCTTGTGCTGCCCCTGGGCAGAGCCTGGCCCCAGCCTCTTGCCCCCCACAGCTCCTTTCCCTCTTGCTGAGCATTGCTCAGCTGCCCTCTGGGGCTGCTCTTCTGCAGCAGAGAGCTGCAGAACTGAAGTTTACACTGAGGGAGAGGAATGGCTCAGTGCTAGGCAGCTCTGCTGGGGAAAGCTTCTGCTTAGGAGGAGGAGGAGCAGCATTTCAAGGCTCTCTTTAAGCTGCAAGAGTGGAAATTTAGACTGAAGGCTGGCAGGGGGTTGGCACTGGGGGAGCTTTAGGGTCCCTTTCAACCCAACCCAGTCTATGACTCTTTGCCCTGGCAATGGCTGGGTCTGATGTCCTTGCTGTGTCTGAGCAAGCCCAGCTCCCGCAGGCCAGCCCCAGCTCCTGCATCCCAGCTCCTGCATCCCAGCCCCAGCTCCCACAGGGATCCTCCCTCTCCACCTTACGTAATCGGTGCCTGCGCGGCGCTGGAGGGTAGCAGGGACAGGAGGATTAAGGACTTCAATATTGCCAAATAAGAAAGTTTTCAGGAAGAAGAAAAGGAAGCCAAAAGGAGAGAAGGAGATAAAGAGACTGTCACAGGCGTTGTGCTTCCCACGCCGGGCTGGATTAAAGCTGATCCTGCCTTTTTGTTCTGCCAAGGTGATGAGAGCCTTACAACAAACAGGCACCGCCACCACAGGTCCTCAGAGGGAGCTCCACCAGATAGATAATCAGATCAGTCCCTGCTACAACAGCTTTAATCCCTCTTGAGCCTGTCTTGAGGACACAGAGAGAAGCATGCTTGGCCCATTTTTGAGTTGCCTCCTGCAGAGGGTGCAAACATCAGCACCCAAAGCCGGCGCGGATCTGCGCAACACAACTGCTCTGCCTCGGCCAGACCAGCTGAGCCAGGGCAAAGGAGACAAGGAATCACAGACCTGCTGGTGCTGGAACAGAGCTTGGAGCTCACCCAGCCCAGCTGCTCACCCAGAGCTCGCAAGCCTGCTGCTGCTGCTGCTGCGCCACTGCCACTGTGCCACATCCCACAACGCCACGGCCACGAGGCTCTGAAACACCTCCAGGGATGGGGACTCCACCACCCCCCCGGGCAGCCTGGGCCAGTGCCTGAGAACCCTTCTAACATCCAACCTAAACCTCCCCTGGGCCGACTTGAGGCCATTTCCTCATCCTGTCACTTGTTGAGTGAGCAGAGCCCAACCCCCACCTCACTGCAGCCTCCACCTCACTGCAGCCTCCTCTCAAGCAGCTGCAGAGGCTGAGGAGGTCTCTCCTGCAGCTGTTCCTCATATGACCTCTGCTCAAGGCCCTGCAAGGCCACCTTCTGTGGACATGCTACAACACCTCAATGTCCTTCTTGGAGTGAGGGGCCCAACACTGAACCCAGGATTTGAGGTGTGGCCTTACCAGTGCCAAGCTGAAGGGCACAGTCACATCCTAGGCCTGCTGGCACAGAGGTCAGGGTAGCAGAGGCACAGAACCATAGGGGGAAAAGAATCACTAAGGTGGGAAAAGGCCTTGAAGATCATCGAGTCCAACCAAGCCAACACCAAACCATGTCCTGAAGTCCTGTGTCTGTCTCCTGGGTTAGGAGATCTGAGCAGCCTCATCCTGGAGCAGGCTGCCCAGAGACACTGTGAAGTCTCCTTCTCTGGAGAGCTGCCCTGGGTGACCCTGCTCTGGCAGGGGCTTGGACGTGATCTCTGGAGGTCCCTTCCAACCCTTAACTTCCTGTGACCCTCTCAGGGTGTGGAAAATCACTAAGACTAGAAAAGGCCTCTAAGATCATCGGGTCCAACTGCCAACCCAACACCACCATGGCCACCAAACCATGTCCTGGAGAGCCACACCTGTGTGTCACAATTTCCATCTGGCCTTCCCCATCCTCCCAGGCTTTCTGCTTCAGCCTCTCCAGTGAGCACCGAAGGCTCCCCAGATGGGGAAGTGATCTGGAAAGGGTGATCTGGGCAGAGAAGAAGGTGGCTAAATGCCCTCTGAATCTTTTATTGATCCATTAGGAGGCCTCCAAGTGGTCTTTTTGCTAACAACTTCCATGCAAATCTCTTACAGACAGCAATTAACCTTCTGGCAGGGATTAATCTTCGAGAGAAGAAATGAAATCAAAGATTGATTAATCTTTGAAACTCCATCATCCAGTTGTTTAATTAATAATCTCAAACAGGCCCTCAGATTTTCTATAATTAGGCCATTCTCCTAATTTATTAATCCCACAGACTGCAGAGCAGGTTTCACATCTCCAGCTCCTGCCACAATGACATATTCAAAGCCTCTTCAAGTGCTCAGAAGGAAAAAAAAGTCACTTGGGGAAGAGTTATTAACTCAAAGGATCAAGCAAAGCCTTTCTGTGCTGAAGCAGGTTGGAACACTCAGCAAGGAGAGCACCTTCCACTGGTCCTCACCAGCTCACATTGGTCCCCTCCAGCTGCCTTGGCTGGAGCAGGCAGACAGAACACTGAAGTTAGGGCAGGTAGCTGCTGTGGCTTAGAGTCAGTGGTAAGGGACAAGCTGTGCCCACAGACAGGATCTGCCCCTCTGCCAAAACACAGCAGCCAGGGATCAGGGAATCAGTCTTAGGGGCTGGAAGGGAGCTCTGCAGCTCAGCCAGCCCAGCCCCTACCACAGCAGGGCATCCCCAGCAGCACAGTGCCCAGCTGGCCTTGGCAGCTCTCCACACAAGGAAACTCCACAGCCTCTCTGGGCAGCCTGCTCCAGACCCCCAGTACCCTCACAACAAACAACTTTCTCCTCCTGCTCACATGCAACCTCCTGGGCTCCAGTCTGTGCCCTCTGCCCAGTCACAGGGCAGCACTGACAAGAGTGGCCCCATCCTCTTACCCCCCCTGCCCCTTTAGTTCTTGCTGAGCACTGCTCGGACCCCCTCTAGGGCTGCTCTTCTGCAGGCTCAGCAGCCCCAGGGCTCTGGGGCAGGAGTTGACAAAGTTCCCTGTGGCCAGAGGGTGAGGAAGGAAGCTGTGGGTGTGCTGTGTCTCACACACCCAGGCTGTGTTCCTGTGCCAGGTACAGACCCTGAGAAACTATTCAGAGAAACAGGGAATTGTTTGGGTTGGGAAACCCTCTAAGGTCATCCAGGCCAGGCAGCAACCCAATCCCCCCATGGCCACCAAGCCATGGCCCCAGTGCCATGGCCCCAGCTTTCTGGAACACCCTCAGGCATGGGCACTCCACCACCTCCCTGGGCAGCCTCTGCCAGTCCCTCACCACTCTTGCAGCCAAGGAATTGTTCCTCAGCTCCAACCTAAGCCTCCCCTGGCACAATTCCAGGCCATTTCCTCTCCTCCTATCACCTAATGCTAGGGAGACAGCAAAACCTGACCCAGCACAGGACACATTTCCCCATCCTCCTGAAACATCTCTTCCAGGCCAAGTGACCTCATCCAAGACAGTTTGGCCTTCTTGGGCCACCACTAAACGAAAGCAGCAACCAGAATAGTGTGAGGCAGGCCAGCAGAGGTCTGCTGCACCTCCCCCTGAGCCTGTGGCTCTGCACCCCAGGTAGCTGTGCTCAGCTGGAAGCTGGCTGGGCCAGGAGAAAGGCTGAGGCAAGGGGACAGAGCCCAGGCAGGGAGCTGAAAGGTGAGGAGCCAGCAGCACAGCCCGAGGCAGAGCCTGGCACCCAGCAGGCTGCCCAGCCTGCCCAGCTGTGGGGAGAGCACAGCTCAGCACTGAACTGCCTCCCACCCACCTCACCACCACAGCAGTGGAGCAGCAGCTTGACAAGACCCAGAGCTTCCACTTCCCCCAGGAGCAACTGGACACTGTTAAGGTTTCCCAGTCTCTGGGGCTCCACAGGCAATTGAGGGGCACAGAGCCCAGGACACTCAGCACCCAAGCAAGCTTCCAGGGAAACACTCAGACACTGGGGTACAAACCAACATTCACCACTTGCACGGGGGGCTCTGGAGGGGGGGGGGTGTTGCCTACCTGCCTCTCTGGAAATTTGCATGAAGGACTCCACTCCTTTTTCTCCATAGTTCCCTTCAGATGCCAAGGTGGACACATAATTCCAGCCCAAAGCCTTGACAATGTCCACCATAGCCTGTGCCTGGAAGGAGTCAGGAGGCACCACCCGGGAGAAGAAGTCATAGCGCCTGTCGTCGCTCAGCTCCGGCGCGGTCGAGGCGTAACTGATCTGGGGGATCTGCGGGAGAGAACAGGCGCTGATGAACACAGCATCCACGGCCTCGGCACCCCGCTGGGGGCAGGCAGCCCCAGCAGCCTCCTTTCCTCTGCACCGCCTTCCCTGCCACGTCCTGCAACCACCGCGCGGACACAGAGAGGCAACCCAAGGCAGCTGAGAACCAGCACGGAGCCAGGGAACGGCTTGGGCTGCCAGGGGCCCCAGAGCTCGGCCAGCTCAGCCCCTGCCACGGGCAGGGACACCTCCCACCAGCACAGCCTGCTCCAGCCCTCATCCAGCCTGGCTCTGGACACCCCCAGGCAGAGGACATCCACAGCCTCACTGGGCAACCTGTGCCAGTGTCTGCCTACCCTCACTGCCAATCCTTCCCTCCTCCTCTCCACTCTCAGTCTCCCCTCTGCCACCTCACAGCCATTGTCCCTCAGCCTGCCACTCCCAGCCCTTGGCACAAGTCCCTCCTCAGCTCTCCTGCAGCCCCTTCAGGTCTTGGCAGGCTGCTCTGAGCTCTCCCTGAAGCCTTCTCTTCTGCAGGCTGAGCAGCCCCAACTCTCCCAGCCTGTCCCCACAAGGGAGTTCTGCAGCCTCTGATAATCTTTGTGGCCTCCTCTGACCCTCTCCAGCAGCTCCAGGTCCCAGAGCAGCAGGCAGTGCTGCAGGTGGGGTCTGAGCAGAGCAGAGGGGCAGGATCCCCTCCCTGTGCTGCTGCTCTCCCTGCCCTGGCTGCAGCCAGCACACAGCTGGCTCTGGGCTGTGACCAGTGCTGGCTGCTGGGCACTTAGGCACCAACTGACACCCCCAAGGCCTCTCCACCAGACTGCTCTCAGCCACTCCTCGCCCAGCCTGCATTCGTGATGGGTATGCCCATGCCCATTCCAGAGCTGTTCAAGCAACAGCCTGGGACTGCTCCTTCAATTAAGGAAGCTGCCAGAAGCCTCACTCGAGCTGCCAAGGAAGCAACACAGCTGCAGAGCACACAGCCAGAATCAGGCACCACCACCTGTGACTTCTGGACACCAAAGGGTCAGCATTTCATGCCTCAGTGCAAGCAGCTCCTGCACCCTCACCCTCTGCCTCCACAGAGTGTTGCTGCAAGCCCCCTTCGGCTCTGCTGCCTGCTGAGCAGAATGAAGCCTGCGCTTCCTTGGGCCCTGCCCAGAGCCCAGCAGCACAGAGCAAGCCCAGCGCCCCCCCAGAGGACAGGCTGGACCCAGGCACCTGCATGCACCCTCACACAGCTCCCACCGCACTGCTGGAGACCCAGCAGACAAGTGAACCTGGCCAAACCATCCCAGATTACCAAACATCAGTTTAGGCTGGGAAAGGCCTTTAAGGTCATCCTCTCCACCCACTGCCCCAGCACTGCCTGGGCACCACCAACCCACGGCCCTCAGCACCACACCTCCACAGCTCCGAAACCTCTCCAGGCATGGGGACTCCACCACTGCCTGAGCAACCTGGGCCAGGCCTGGACAACACCTGTAGGGAAGAAATTGTTCCTCATGTCCAAAGTGAACCAGCCTGGGACACCTTGAGGCCATTTCTTCTTGTTCTACCCTTTGAGAGAAAAGACCAACTCCCAGCTGGCTCCAAACTCCTCCCAGGGAGTTGCAGAGCACCAGAAGGTCTCTCCTGAGCCTCCTAAACAACACTGCTGAGCCACACTCCTCTTTTCCCAGCTAATATCCACTGCTTTAGGACAAGCCATAATCACCCTCAGCACATGAGTTATTTAAGACCTCTCTGGCTCCAACCAGCACCAGCCTAGAGCAAAACACAGCTCGTGGTGCAGGCTCAGAACCTGCTCCAGCAGGGCCTCGGCACAGGCTGCTTACTGAATCAGGGCCCAGACCCAGCAGCCCTCTTGTTTGCCATGAATTATTCAACCACAACAAGCAAACTGTCAGTGGGTGCTTGGCCTGGCTCTGTGGGGGCTGGAGAGCTCAACCTGCCAGCACTTGGCGTGGGCTCTCCTGCAGAGCCATCCTGCCTCTCTTCTGCTTCTCTGCTGGTTTTACAACCTGGCCTGGAGCGGGGCCAGGGGAGGCTCAGGCTGCAGAGGAGGAACAATTTCTTAGCTGCAGGAGTGGCCAGGGACTGGCAGAGGCTGCCCAGGAGGTGGTGGAGTGCCCATGGCTGGAGGTGTTGCAGAGAGGTGTGGCCATGGCACTGGGGCCGTGGTTTGGTGGCCATGGTGGGGCTGTGCTGACAGCTGGCCTGGGTGATCTCAGAGCTTTGCCAAGCCAAACAGCTCTGTGACTCTGCAGTCAGGGTGAAAGCCTCTCTGCTTTGGGGGCTGCAGGAAGGGCAGCAGTAGCCTGCAAAGCTGTTTGAGGTGTGTGGCTCGTGGGGAGCGCGGTGCCAGCGCGGTGCCAACGCGGTGCCAGTGCGGTGCCAGCAGGGCCTTCCAGTGCTGCAGTCACAGGCAATTAAAAGAGCTGCAGCTGAAGCTGTCAGGAAGAAGGCAGCCTGCTGCTGACCACTGGGCCCCGAGTTTCCTGCTCAGTGTTCCACCTAAGGGCCAGCAAGGCTTGAGGAGCGCTCAGCGAGGCAGAGATGGACGGCACCGATTTCTCAGGGCGCCTTCTGTCTCACCTGCCTCGGGGCCGTGCAGGCAGAGCAGGCAGGGCAGCGGCACAGCCCTGGGCAGCAGCACAAAGAGAAGTTAAACTCCTCACTTGCCTGTGCCTGCAGTGGCTCTTGTGACAAATGATGGGTGACATTTTAGGATCACTCTCTTCTCATTTGTGCACAGCAAGTTAATGGAGCTTGCTCAGACACTTAGCAGCTGAAGCCATCCCCTCCCTGCCTGCGACTGGCTTAAGTGGGGCAGCTCCCCAGGACGACTCGAAGGGTGCTGCTTAGCCCTTGTTAATTGGACAAGCAGCCCATACACAACACCCTGCCCCCTCCCTGCCCAGCCCTGCTGAGGTTTGCAGGCGTAAATCCAAGGAAAGGGGGAAATCACAGAATCAGGCAGGGCTGGAAGGGACCACAAGGGTCAGCCAGTGCCAACCCTCCCCTGCCATGCCCAGGGACACCCTACCCTAGAGCAGGCTGCACACAGCCTCAGCCAGCCTGGCCTCAAACACCTCCAGCCATGGGGCCTCAACCACCTCCCTAGGCAACCCCTGCCAGCCTCTCACCACTCTCCTGCTCAACAACTTCCTCCTCACCTCCAGCCTCACTCTCCCCACCTCCCAAGCCTCCTAAGCCACTCCTGTCAACCTCCAACACCTCCCAGCGCCAGCTTGGCACCTGCACCACAAACCTGTCGTTCCCATGCCTCATGCAAGATGATTTTTCACTACCACCTCATGCTGCATCCTCCTCCTCTGGCTGCTGGTCAGACCCTTCCACAGAGCACCACAGAAAGTGGGGAGCTCCTTGCTACCAGCCAAGTGTGTCAGCTGGGAAGCTCCAGGAGCCCGGTGCCAGGAGCTGACCCCAGCTGCAGTAGGTGCCAGGAGCCTGGTGGCTCTGTGCAGCGCCCAGGGCAGCACAGGCAGGAGAACACTGGTTGCTGCTTCAGGAGGCACTGACTCAGCTGACATCTCCTCGGCAGCTTATTAAAAGATCCATAAAAGGCTGCACCTGAAGCCAGCCTCTCACACACCAGAAACCTCCAGCACAGGCAATTTCCCCGGGGACCCTCAGCAATTAAGATAATGCAGGAGCCTACCTGTTGAGGCATTAATGAGCTCCCACCAGGGTAATACCGAGTTCACAGCTCACTTTTAGAGCCACAGAGTCCTGACTACAGGGGGAAAGAAACAACCTAATGGGCTCAGTTTTGGGCTACTCACTCCGAGAAGGACACTGAGGGATGACAGAGCTGGGGAAGGGCCTGGAGAGGAGCAGCTGAAGGAGCTGGAGAAGGGGATGCTGAGGGCAGACCATGTTGCTCTCTACAGCCACCTGAGAGTAGGCTGCAACTGGGCTCTGCTCCCTAGTCTCAGGTGACAGAAGGAGAAGAAATGGCCTGGGAATGTGCCAGGGAAGGGGTAGGTTGGAGAGGAGGAATAATTTCTTTGCTGCAAGAGTGGTCAGGCACTGGCAGAGGCTGCCCAGGGAGGTGGTGGAGTGCCTATGCCCAGAGGTGTTCAGGAAAGGTGTGGCCATGGCACCTGGGCCATGCTTTGGTGGCCATGCTGGGGCTGGGTTGCTGCTTGGACTCCAGGCTCTTAAAGGGCTTTTCCAACCCAAACAGTTCAGCCTGAAGAGGAGAAGGCTCAAGGGAGACCTTAGAGAAGCCTTCCAGTACCTGAAGGTGCTGTTTTCCAGACCCTTCTGCAGCTTTGCTGCCCTTCTCTGGACCTTCTCCAGCCCCTCAGTGTCCTCCTTGGAGTGAGGGTCTCCAACCAAACTCAGCCTTTGAGCTGTGGCCTCATCGGTGCTGAGTCCAGGGGGACAATCCCTGCCCTGCTCCTGCTGCCCCAAGCCAGGATGCTTCTGGCCTCGTTGCACCTCACACCAGTGGCCTTGGCCCATGCATCCAGCCTGTCCAGGTCCTTCTGCAGAGCCTTCCTGCTCTGGAGCAGCTCAACACCTCCACCCAACTTGGGGTCCCCACCTCCAAGCGCAGAACTCAACCTCCCTGCCCAGTCCAAGTGTCAGAGCAGGGGCATGGAAAGGCATCCTGAGGAATGCTGCCAAGCTGGGGGTATTCTCCACAGCTCCCAGGCCTCTCCTGCCTCCCTTCACGGAGGAAGACAGCACTTGTATGAATTATTCCAGAAAAAATAATTGTAGCAATTAAGGGAACAATAATGACAGCAATTAGGACTGTCCACATGGCTCATGGGAGCACTTTATCAACTCCAGACAGAAAGCAGGAAGGGGAGGAAAAAATGATGGAGAGGGAATAAAATGAGAAGTGTCCATAAATATGAATGTCCCAATGCTTCATCTTGATGAGCTGTGCCTGGAACCAGGACTGCCTGTGCCAACCATCAGCTGGTGGCACAGCCTGGGTGCTGAGAGCTCCAAACAGGGCCTGGGCTCTCAGCTTCTGAGGGCTACAGTTTGCCTGGGCAGACATCAGGATTGCAATGAAAACTGCCATGGAAGTAAGCACCTTCTGTCCTTCTAAGGCTGGGGAAGCCTTCTGAGACCATCAGGTCAAACCAGCAACCCAACCCCACCACGGCCACCAAACCACAGCCCCAGTGCCATGGCCACAGCTTTCTTGCACAGCTCCAGGGATGGACACTCCACCACCTCCCTGTGCCAGTCCCTCACCACTCCTGCAGCACAGAAATTGTTCCTCACAGCCTAACCCTGCCCCGGCACAATTCCAGGCCATTTCCTCTCCTCCTATCACCTAATGCTAGGGAGGCAGCAAAACCTGACCCAGCACAGGACACATTTCCCCATCCTCCTGAAACATCTCTTCCAGGCCAAGTGACCTCATCCAACTGCTGCCTACAGCTACCTGAAGGGAGGCTGTAGCCAGGTGGGGTTGCACTCAGCAGGCCTTTTCTGCAGCTACCATCTCCACAGCTCTTCCATGGGCAAAGAACCTTCTCTCTGGCCAAGCTCCTTGGAGCAGGCTCTGTGAACTCATCCAACAGGTTGTTGATGCTCTAAAACAATTGGTGGAAGCCTCTGCCCCGAGCTGTGCCAGCAAAGCAGAGCTCCCTCTGCACTGCTGCTGCAGACAGAGAACCCCTGCGAGGGAGGCAGGGCAGGAGCTCAGCACCACTCTCAACACCACACCTCGGCCACAAAAGCCTCACACATGCTGCAGGCTACTCCTGCAGGGGACAAAAATAAGCTCCTTTGTGTAGCAGGAGACATCATGTTCTTGAGCACTCCTTAGCTGTTGTGTTCCAGCACACCCACGGCCACACAAAATAGGCTCTTTGTTTGCAGGTGCTCTCGGGGAGCCCCCAGCAGCTGAGCTGTTCCTGTGCCCGGAATGACTCTTCCGTGGCACAGCTTCTAGCGCACGGACTCGCAGCATGGCTTGGGCTGCCAGGGGCCTGAAAGCTCAGCCAGTGCCAGCCCTGCCACGGGCAGGGACACCTCCCACCAGCACAGCCTGCTCCAGCCCTCATCCAGCCTGGCTTCGAGCACCTCCCCAAAACAGAATCCAGTCCCCCTGGGCAGCCTGCGCCAGTGTCTGCCCACCCTCTCTGCCAATACTCCCCTCCTCCTCTCCACTCTCAGTCTCCCCTCTGCCACCTCACAGCCATTGTCCCTCAGCCTGCCACTCCCAGCCCTTGTCACAAGTCCCTCCCCAGCTCTCCTGCAGCCCCTTCAGGTCCTGGCAGGCTGCTCTGAGGTCTCCCTGGAGCCTTCTCTTCGGCAGGCTGAGCAGCCCCAACTCTCCCAGCCTGTCCCCATAGGGGAAGTTCTCCAGCCCCTGATTGTTTTTGTTGCCTCCTCTGGATCCTTTCAAACAGTTCCATCCAGAGCTGGATGCAGTGCTCCAGGTGGGGTCTCAGCAGAGGGCCAGAATCCCCTCCCTCATCCTGCTGCTCTCACTGCATCCCAGCACATGGTTGCCTTCCTCTCGACCCTCTCCAGCCACTCAATGTCCTTCTTGGACCCAGAGGCCCAAAGCTGAACCCAAGATTTGAGCTGTGGCCTCACCAGTGCTGAGTCTAGGGCACAGACCCTGCCCTGCTCCTGCTGTCACACCACTGCTGACCCAGCTGGGCTGCTGGGGCCTTCTGTGCCCTACACACCACACCAAGGCACAGTCCACAGATTCACATTGCTGCCTCCTGCTGCCCAACCTACCTCTGCCCTGCTCCAGTTCCAAACCACTGCCCTCGTCCTGTCCCCACAGCCCTGCTGAGCAGCCCCTGCCCAGCTGCCTGCAGGTGCTGAAATGCAGCTCTGAGCTCTCCCTGGGGCCGTCTCTTCTCCATGCTGAACAGCTCCAACTCTCCCAGCCTGTCCCCACAGCAGAGCTTCTCCAGCCCTCATAATTACAAAGGGTTGGGTGAGAGAGAAGGAGCCAATGTCACAGGAGACACATTGTGACTTCCACCGCAGCCCCAGGAGCAGCCAGAGTGGCATCAAGCAAGGCACTGGCAATACCAAGACCACATTTTGCCACTTTAGGATCCTGTGACATCTCTCTTGGAGATGAGCATCAGGAACTGGCTGAAGATGACCCAGGCTGTGCCCAGCTGGCAAACAAGGCCACAAGCAACCTGGCCTGGATCAGCAATGGTGTGGCCAGCAGGAGCAGGGCAGGGACTGTCCCCCTGGACTCAGTGCTGACGATGCCACCCCTCGAATGCTGGGTTCTGTTCTGGGGTCCTCATTCCCCAGGAGCCAGCAATAGTTGCTGGCAGCCCAGCAGAAGGACCTGGAGCTGCTGGAGAGCATCAGAGGAGGCCACAAAGAGGAGAGGCTGGAGAACCTCCCCTATGGGGACAGACTGGGAGAGTTAGGGGTGTTCAGTCTGGAGAGGAGAAGGCTCCAGGGAGACCTCAGAGCAGCCTGCCAAGACCTGAAGGGAGTCCAGGAGAGCTGGGGAGGGACTTGTGACAAGGGCTGGGAGTAGCAGGCTGAGCGACAATGGCTGGAAGAGGGGAGACTGAGAGTGGAGAGAAGGAAGAAATGCTTGGCAGTGAGGGTGGGGAGAGATTGGCACAGGTTGCCCAGGAGGCTCTGGACTGCCTTTGTGGAGGTGCCCAAGGCCAGGCTGGATGAGGCTGGCGGGAGGTGTCCCTGCCCATTGGCACTGGCTGAGCTTTGAGGTCCCTTCCAGCCCAAAGCATTCTATGATGCTACGTCAGGGAAGGGCTCAGCAGCAGAGCAGCTCTCTGGCAGGAAGAGGCTAACCCAGACACATGAAGGCAGCAGAGTGGAAAGAACTCCAAACGTGCTCCAACATGCAGCACTTCAGAGCTGACTTATTAGACTAAATGAAAGCTGCCACGATGCTGCTTGGACATGTCTCAGATCTGCCTTTCCAGAGCAGCATCCAGCTTTATGCTGGAGAGAAGGAGGCTGTGCTTTGAATATTTATTCCTGAATCCTTGCTCTAGCAGTGTCTGACAGCCAAGGAGAATCAAGGCTGTGGCCACCTTGTCTCCAGAACAAGACATCTCTCCAGAGCAATCTCTCACCTCCGTACAGAGCTGCTCACAGCAGCTGCTTGGTTATGACTGCAGTGGGAAGCTGAGCTTCAGGCCAGCAGCACAGAGGGCACAACTCAGCCCCTGGGAACCTCTCTTACAAGGCAAAGCTGAGGGACCTGGGGCTCAGCATGCTGGGGTCGGAAGGGAGCTCTGCAGCTCAGCCAGCCCAGCCCCTGCCACAGCAGGGCACCCCCAGCAGCTTGCCCAGCAGCACAGTGCCCAGCTGGCCTTGGCAGCTCTCCACACCAGGACACTCCACAGCCTCTCTGGGCAGCCTGCTCCAGGCCTCCAGCACCCTCACAACAAACAACTTTCTCCTGCTGCTCACATGCAACCTCCTGGGCTCCAGTCTGTGCCCCTTGTGCTGTGCCTGGGCAGCACTGAGCAGAGCCTGGCCCCAGCCTCTTGCCTGCACCCTGGAGCTCTTGGTGAACATCTCCTCCAGCAAGGTGCAAGTAGGCACATGGACCTGAGCACCACTGCCTTCCCCTGGGACAGCAGCACCCAAGTGCTGAGGTTGGAAGGGACTTCAGACACCACCAGGTCCCTCTACTCACCCAGAGCTCACAATGCCACCACTGCTGCCAAGCCACTGCCACTAAGCCACGTCCCTCAATTCCATATCCACACAGCTTTGAGATGCCTCTGGGGATGGGCACTGCACCACCTCCCTGGGCAGCCTGGGCCAGTGCCTGAGAACCCTTGCTGGGAACAGAGAGATCCTAATGGCCAACCTGAACCTTCGCTGGCACAGCTTGAGGCTGTTTCCCACCACTTGTTCCTTGAAGAAGGGACCAATCCCACCTCACTCCAGCCTGCTTCCAGGGAGCTGTAAAGGGCAATGAGGTCTCCCCTCAGCCTGCTCTTCTCCACAGCAGGAGACCCTCCTATTACTGCACAGCCTCCCACTGCCTAAGTGCTTTTCCTTGGCTTTTCATCCAGGGCATCCCCTGCTTATCCCTCCAGGATGAGCAGAAATTCAGAGGGATAGGCAGGCACTGCCAAGGTGAGGCTCAGACAGCGTGAATCATAGAATCAACCAGGTTGGAAGAGACCTCCAAGATCATCCAGTCCAACCTAGCACCCAGCCCTAACCAATCAACCAGACCATGGCACTAAGTGCCTCATCCAGTCTTTTCTTGAAGACCCCCAGGGACGGTGCCTCCACCACCTCCCTGGGCAGCCCATTCCAATGGGAAATCACTCTCTCCACCTTCCTTACCCTCAAGGCCAAATCTTTCCCTCCTTGGAAAGCAGAGACTCCTGAGCAGCACCAAATGGTCCTTTGGAAAGCCTGAGAGCCATTTCTGAGAGACACTGTGGTGACCCAGGAGCTGTGGGGATGGCTTCAGCAGGGAGCCTTGGGGGGTTATATTTGGCCTGCCTTTCCATTCATCACTTCTCTAATCCCACAGAAAGATGGTGAGGAGCTAAAAAGGCACAAGAAAAACCACCAAGCTGCTCCAGGCCACAGATTCTGAGGCATGAAGGAGAGTGAGGAAAGGCAGCAAGAAGAGCTGTAAGTGAGGATGGATGATAATTATGGGAGAAGTCTGTGTTTGACATTTCTTGCACTGCATCCCCAAGAATTATGGAGCTGAGTGAAGTTCCTCTGAATATCTGCACCTTCTATTCCCTTATATTTCATCCCTGGCCTTTTCCAGAGCACATCATCACTCTGTAAGCCCACACAGACACAGAAATATTTATGCATGATGATGGGAGGGGAAAAAAACCACCAAACCAAAGACCACACACGAGGCAATCAGACTTCTACCTTCCCTGCTTTTCCTCACCTCAGCGTGCAGCCTGCCAGCTAAATAATTACACTGCTCCTTATCTAAACTGGGGGGGGGACACACAAATTTAATAACAGGAATACAGCTGGAAAAGGCAAATACTTAGGGGAGAATGATTCCCAGCCTGGAAACTTCACCAGCTCCATAGATTACTCTGGACACTGGGTAATTACTCGCCGTGTCTTTATCACCAAAGTGCCCAGACATCCTAATTAATCCAAATTACTTTCTAAGGGCCATGTTATTAGACACATGCAGAGGCCACCAGATAGAGAAGTATGTTCTGATGGGCTGTTCTAAAGGTCTCTGGCAGCTCTGCCTTTCAGCACCCTGATGGAAACCACACCACTGAGGCCAGCAGCTTCCTTCCCTCCCATTGCAGTGAGCACAGAGGATAGGAGAGAGAAGGAGCCTGCAGTAAGCTCTGCAGGTAAACCACAGCCAGAGCAGTGAGGGGCTGGTTTGACAGACACCACAACCACAGCTGAGGCAGCTGGGGGTGTTCAGCCTGCAGAAGAGAAGGCTGAGGGCAGACCTCATTGCTCTCTACAGCTCCCTGAGAGGAAGCTGCAGTGAGGTGGGCTTGGGCTCTGCTCCCTGGTCTCAGGTGATAGGAGGAGAGGGAAAGGCCTGGATTGCACCAGGGGAGGGTTAGGTTGGAGCTGAGGAACAATTTCTTTGCTGTAAGAGTGCTGAGGGACTGGTAGAGGCTGCCCAGGGAGGTGGTGGAGTCTCCATCCCTCGAGATGTCCATGGAATGTGTGGGAATAGCAGCTGGGGCCATGGTTTGGTGGCCATGGTGGCGTCAGGTGGAGGACTGGATGGTCCCAGGTCTTCTCCAAGCATAGCCACTCCATCATCAAAGGCAGGGTGCAGAGGCAGGAGGATCCTTCAGCCAGGTTCTCTGGAGAGCTCAGTGGCTCTGCAGGACCCACATGTCAGAATCCAGAGCACCTTTTATTCTTCAGCTAAATGCCCACCTGGGCTCTCTCTGTCCCTGGGTGGGGGTTTGGCAGGTTCACTTGTGCACCTCCAAGCTGGCTTTTGAGCTCTCAGAGATCAAACTAACTGGCTCACTGGACAGCCCTGTACTTCTGTGACCTTCCCTTCCATCTCTGCCTCTCTCAGTGGTGAGGATTTGGCTGGCAGTTATCTCTTGAAGTTCTGCATAAGATGTTTTCAGCTGATCCGTGCAGAGGGCACCTGAGCCGCAGCAAGATGAAAGAGATGGCTCTGACCCCACAAAGCTCCTGAGATAAAAGGTTCAGAAGCCATTTCTGGAAAGCACTAAATATTTCAGGATCCCAGCCCTGTGTAAGAGGCTGCTAATGCTGGAGGTCTCAGGGCTCATCATGAGTCAGGCTCTGATCCTGTAAGGTGCTAATGCACCGAAGCGACAGAGCACAGCAACCTGTCCACTGCCAGGACGTCGTGCAAAGGATGGAGGCAAAGCTGCAGGCCAGAAGGGCTGACACAATGCCACATGTTGGCTCTTCTGTGAAAGAAGAGAGTGGTCAGGGACTGGCACAGGCTGCCCAGGGAGGTGGTGGAGGTGTGCAAGAAAGGTGTGGCCACGGCATTCAGGGCCGTGGTATAGTGGCCATGGTGGTGCTGGGTCGCTGGTCGGAGTGGATGACTTCAGAGAGCCTTCCTGCCCAAACAGTCCTGTGATTCTGTGGAAAACTGTCACACTGCCAGCTGGTGAAACCTGCCACTGGATTCTGAGCAGCTGCTGCACACTGCACAGCATGAGGAGGGCAGATTGAGACTGGAGATGAGGAAGAAAATCTCGACAGTGAGGGTGGGGAGACACTGGCACAGGCTGTCCAGGGAGGCTGTGGATGTCCCCTCCATGGAGGTGTTCAAGGCCAGGCTGGATGAGGCCTTGAGCAAGCTGGGCTGGTGGGAGGTGTCCCTGTCCATGGCAGGGGTTGGCACTGGCTGAGCTCGGAGGTCCCTTCCAGCCCAATCCATTCCCTGAGTCTCTGATGCACAGAATGAAGGCATCCCTGAGCAGAGCTCTGCAAGCCACCAACTGTCTGCAGCCATCAGCCTCAAACAAGCAGGAAGGCTTTGGAGCTCACCTCATGTCCATGCACCTGCAGCCCAGACCCTAACTCGCTCCATTATGGTTATTTTTTGCCTCTGCTGGAGCAGATATTTCCAGGAGCAAGCTGACATCAGCTGTCAGGTGTCAGATCAGTGGCAGCGGCTGACTGGAACAGGTCTTCAGCTGCTAGCACCAGGACAAATGAAGCTGTGCTGGGAGGGCCATGGGCAGCAGAGCCAATTGTGGTGCTGGTGATGGGATCTGATCTCCACATTAGTCCCTGGCCAGCAGGGCAGTGCTCAGCTCATCATCCTCACTGGCAGCAATTAGACAAGCTCTGTGAGCCCTGCTTCCAGGAGCCTGAAGCCAGCACGGTGGCTGAGCTCCAGCCCCAAGTCCACCAAAGGAGGGGAGAGGAGAGGATGGGGAGAGGGAAGGGGAGCAGATGGGAAGGGGAGAGGGTCTTTACTCTCCTCTTGAAAGTATTCAGGGAGAGGATGGGAAGGGGAAATGGTCTTTACTCTCTACTTGAAAGTACTGTGAGGGAGGGACAGGGGAAAAGGAGGAGAAGGAGAGAGGACAGGGAAGGAAAGGGGCAGAAAAAGGGGAGAGGACCAGGAAGGAAGGGGGAAAAGGATCTTCACTCTCCACTTGCAAACCTCCTGAGAGAGGCTGGGGAGGTGGGAGGATCTTTCCTCTCCACTAGGAGTATTTTGAGCACTGGGGATGCAGAAAGGCTCTGCAGGAATGCTAAATGTCAGCGTTGCCACCGCCAGCTTCCCTAGCCAAGCAGCAAACGGCAGCCTCCGACTCCCGCCCCGCAAGCTGTACCCAAGCCTGAGTGACAAACCCCCGCCCAGACCTTCCCCAGGCACTCAGGCACAGTCCTGCTCCTTTGTGGCACCTCCTGCTCCAGCTGCCTGCCACAGCAGCCCTGGCAGCAGCATGCTGGTGGCTTTGAAAATGCCTCCTCCTTAGGCTGAGCCCTTACAAGCGCCTGCTGGACTCCTGGGCGTCAGCTTCTGAAGCGAGCACGGGAGGGTTACTGCCTCCTCCTTCATTCCCTTTTTATTCCTCTGCTTCCCTCCTGTTATTTATTCCTCTGAAGGGTAGCAGAACAGCACAGAGGAACCAGCCCCTTGTGCAGCCCTCCTTAAGGCCCAGAGACCCTCCTGCTCATTACCACAGTCACATCTCCCAGCCTTGCCAAGCAGCTGGCAAAGGGCAGGCCGTGCCCGGGCACTGCAGCACCTTGCACTGCCCCCAGCCTGGGAAGCACAGGACTTTGGGGTAGTGTTGCCTCCTGGCAGCACCAGCAACCACCAGGGAAATGAGCACTGGCAAACGGGAGCTGGCTGAGAAGGCAGCTCATTGGTGTGCAGAGCCACTAGATGGGCACAGCTGAGCGACTCAAGCCTCTTCTGGGCCTGACTTCCTTTGTTTCTCCCTCCCCCTGCTCCTAAATATGTGCCCAGGGAGCACCCCGGCTTAGCTGTGCACTGCTGCTAGCTGGCAGCTCACTGGCAGGCACTAACATGATTGTTAATAGCCCAGGAATGACAGCTGGCACCCGGGGAAGGAGGGGGCACAACAGCTCTGCACTGCTCCCAGGGACCCCTCCAGCAGAGCCAGGCCTGGCAGCCCCCATGAGGATGGTGACCACCTCCCAGGGCATGGAGACATCAGTGACGCCCCAAACGTCCTCTCTGTGTCTCTTACCAAGCTGCTTACTGGGGTCTGGGGAGCTGCTCGAGCTGGTTGGCAGCCTCTTTCCACCGATGCAGTATCTATGACTTGGATCTTCTCCTTCCTACGTGCCTGGGCACTGGGCAGGAGACCTGATCAGAGCTGAGATGGGTCCCTTTGAACCACAGATCTGTTGATGTTGGAAGAGACCTCTGAGACCACCCAGTTCAGCTGCTCCCCCAGAGCTCACACCCACACACTGCTGCCAAGCCAGTGCCACTAAGCCACATCCCTCAGCAGCACACAGCTTCAAAACCCCTCCAGGAGTGGGGAGTCCATCACCTCCCTGGGCAGCCTGAGCCACTGACACAGAACAAACTGATTCAGAACGAGCTGAGCCTTCTCTGGTGCAACCTGAGGCCATTTCCTCTCCTTCTATTATCTGATCTTAGTGAGCAGAGCCCAACCCCAGCTGGCTGCAGCCTCCTCTCCGGGAGCTGCAGAGAGCAATGAGCTCTGCCCTCAGCCTCCTCTGCTCCAGGCTGCACACCCCCAGCTTGCTCAGCTGCTCCTCCTCAGCCCTGCTCTCCAGACCCCTCCCCAGCTTCATTGCCCTTGTCTGCACCTGCTGCAGCCCCTCAATGTCCTTCTGGGAATGAGGAACCCAAACCTGAGCCCCTCTTTGAGACATGTCCCCACCAGTGCCAAGCAGAGGAGGACAATCCCATCCCTAGAGCTGCTGGCACCCATTTGCAGGCCTGTGGCTGCTTTGTCTCCAGGCTCTGTTTTGCTGAGGACCAGAAGATACTAACATCCACCCTGACAGCTTGGAAGTTACCAGACTTAAAGAGAAGAGCTGAAGGGAAAGTAGATCAGCAGAAAGACTTCCCCACTTGCACCCTGTCCTGGTCCATTGGCTGCCTGCAGACAGGCAGGAGATCTGGAGCTATCTAGGTGCTCACACCAACTCCATCACCATGGCACCCAAGCAGCCTGCAAGCCTTTAAAAATAGAACTAATAACAGTTGCTGCTTCTCCCTTCCTGGGGAGCTCGCAGAAGGGGCTGCCTTCGTTCAGGGCTCTGCTTCTTTGCTGAGCTTGGTTGTGAACAAGGTGGAGGGGAGCAGGCAGCCTGCCCCGTGTGCCCAGGGCAAGAAAAAGAGAGAGAAACAGAACTTGTAAGGACTGCCTGTGTGGTTGGCTGCAGAAGAGAACCATAGAACTGGCTGGGTTGAAGAACAGTTCTAGGAGAGAGTCCAACCAGTAGCCCAACCCCACCATGGCCACCAAACCATGGCCCCACGGTTCTGGAGCACCTCCAGGCACTGGGACTCCACCACCTTCCTGGGCACCCTGTGCCAGTCCCTGCCCACTCTTGCAGCAAAGAAATTGTTCCTCAGCTCAAACCTAACCCTCCCCTGGCACAGTTTCAGGTCATATGGGTGCAGGGACAGCAAAGGGACAGAGGATGTGAAGCCCTCCTGCCCTTTGAGGTCAGTCTTGATGAAAGAAACATAAACCATGGAATGGTTTGGGTGGGAGGGGACCTCAAAGCCCATCCAGTCCAACCCTTTGTAGCCACCAGAGACAGCCTCAGCCAGAGCAGGCTGCTCACAGACCCAGGTACCCTGACCTACAGTGCTGCCAGCCGTGGGGCAGCTCCCACCTCTCTGGGCAGCCTGGGCCAGGCTCTGCCCACCTCAGTGCCAAACATTTCTCCCTTCTCTCCACTCTCAAGCTCCCTCTTGCAGTCCAAACCATTCCCCCGTCCTGTCACCACAGGCCCTGCTCACAACTCTGGCCCCAGCTTTCTGCTTGTCTCCTTGAAGCACTGCAAGGCCACCAGCAGGTCTCCCTGGAAGCCTTCTCTCCTTCAGGCTGAACACCCCCAACTCTCCCAGCAGAGCCCCTTCAGCCTCCTATCATTGCTGTGACCTCCTCTTGACCCTCTCCAACAGGTCCCTGCCCTTCTTGTGTTGGCATCTCGAGCTCGTGGATGCATTCAGCACAGAAGATAACCTCTGAGATTTCCTCAGTCCCATTTTGCCACCGTAATAGAGAAGGAAGAAACACTAATTAGCTGGGTGCTGTGGCAGCAAGGCATGAATATTAATGAGCCCATCCAAACTAATTTCACCAATTACCACTCTTCCAGCAGCTCTATTCCAATCCACAAGCCAAGGACTGATATGAAGCTCACTCTTCGTAAGAGCGGAGCGCGACTGCCGGTGGAGCTCTGGCACGCCTCGCATGACACTAACAAGGTTACAAACTCATTTGCCTCCCCCCCCCGCATAAAATAATAATAAAGATCTCTAAATATTTTAAGGGTAAAAAAGTCTTCATCATTCACTAGAGAAAAAAAACCACATCCCATCTGTTTTCAGAGACGATGCTCTAGGTGAGACAGCAGAGCTGAACATCGTCCTTCTGCTTGTGTCACTGAGCGAGAGGAAATGGCCTGGGACTGTGCCCTGCAAGGGTGGTCAGGGACTGGCACAGGCTGCCCAGGGAGGTGGATGAGTCCCCACCCCTGGAGGTGTGCCAGAAAGGTGTGGCTATGGCACTTGGGGCCATGGTTTGGTGGCCACGGTGGGGTTGGGTTGCCGCTTGGACTGGGTGACCTCAGAGGGCTTTGCCAGCCCAACCAATTCCCTGATTCTATGGATAGCTTATCCAGGCTCTTCACCTGGAACATGAACACAGCCTGGACTTCTGTGACACGGCACACCCAGGGCCTCCTTCCTCAGAGTGCGTGCAGGGAAGGCTGTCACCTGCTGCCCCTCATCCCTCAGGCACAGAGCACTGCCCACCAAGGCCCACAGAGAGCCCTTAAACCACCCAACTGCTTCCTGGCTCGGGACCTTCCCTCTTTCCAGGGTTCAGATGGATCAGGCTCACAGAATGGTAGGGGTTGGAAGGGACCCCTTGAAACCAGGCCCAGTCCCCTGCCAAGGTAGGGCTGCCCAGAGCAGGGCACACAGGAACACATGCAGGATGGTTAAGCAACCTCTCCACACCAGGACACTCCACAGCCTCTCTGGGCAGCCTGCTCCAGGCCTCCAGCACCCTCACAACAAACAACTTTCCCCTGCTGCTCACATGCAACCTCCTGGGCTCCAGTCTGTGCCCACTGCCCCTTGGGCAGCACTGAGCAGAGCCTGGCCCCAGCCTCCTGCCCCCCACAGCTCCTTTGTCTCTTGCTGAGCATTGCTCAGCTGCCCTCTGGGGCTGCTCTTCTGCAGGCTCTCAGCCCCAGGGCTCTCAGCCTGTGCTGCTCCCAGAGCTGCTCCAGGCCCCTCAGCAGCTCTGCAGCCCTTTGCTGTCTCCTCTTCAGACGCTCCCTGTCCCCTTGAACTGGAGAGCCCAGAAGCAGCCCCCCCCCGCCAGCTGCAGCTCACTGTGGCCGAGCAGAGGGGCAGGAGAACCTCCTTGCCCTGCTGGCCACGCTGGAGGTGCTGGAGACAGGGGGGTGTGAAATGGCTGAGGGGCAGCAGGACAGGGCAGAGCTGAGCTGCACTTTTGTTATGCTCGCAGCATTCCAGCTGGGGATTTATTTCCTTCCAGAATGGTTTTTCCTCCCCCCTTGCTCCACAGACACTGCCGATACTTGGGAATTACAAAGCTAAACATCGCCTGCAATTACAAAGGAATTAAATCGTTTCCCGAGGGAGAAGCATCAGGAGATAGGCTGGGATGGCGTCGTGGAGCTCTGCTGCCTGCCGAGTGGAGGTGGCCATCGCGGGGTCCCTAGGCTGGCAATGGCCCAGCCTCCTCCCCGGCACCCCGCGGTCTGGCACCGTGCCCCCGGGTGCCACATCTACTCCTCTGCTCGCACACCTCCGGGCAGTCTGTTCCAATCCCCGATCACTCCTGCAGCAAGGAAACTGTTCTCACGTCCACCCTGACCCTCCCCTGGCGCAGCTTGAGCCCAGTAACTCCTCTGCTGCCGAGTAGCTAATGGCAGCAGAGGCCATCAGCAGCCTCACTGTGACCTCTGCACCGCGATACAGACAGCCACACACAGCCTCACCTACGAGCTCCACAGCACTAGGAGCAACCCCCAGCGTCTGGCACACGAACCAGCGCCCCAGAATTCACCTCCCCACGCAGAAAGCAAACTTGTGATGGCAACCAGGCTGCAGGGACGAGCCTCCAGCTCTGACCGGCCAGGCATACCTCAGCCCCGGGCACCACAACTCAGCCCCGGGCACCACAACTCAGCCCCAGGGACCACAGCTCTGCAGGGAGCCTCAGGACAGGGGGCAGGGGGTGAAAGCTGAGGCACAGGAAGCTCCATGGGAACAGGAGGAGGAATTTTTCCCCTTTGAGGGTGGCAGAGAACTGGAACAGGCTGCCCAAGGGGAGTCTTCTTCTCCAGAGCCTTTCAAGCACTGCTTAGGCCACCCCTGGAGTGCTGTGCCCAGTTCTGGGCTCCGCCATTGCAGAGAGATGCTGAGGTGCTGGGAGGTGCCGAGAACAGGGCAGCAAGGCTGGGGAGGGGCCTGGAGCACAGCCCTGTGAGGAGAGGCTCAGGGAGCTGGGGGGGTGCAGCCTGGCTGGGGCACTTAGTGCCATGGCCTGGTGGATTGGCCAGGGCTGGGTGCTAGGTTGGGCTGGGTGAGCTTGGAGGGGCTCTTGCAACCTGGCTATGGTCCTGTGCCCTTCCCTGCTGGCCAGCGCATGAGAGCTCTGTGCAGTGAGGGTGGGAGACACTGCAGCAGGTCCCCAGGGGGCTGTGTGTGACACTCTGCTGTCTGCCACCCCACAGGGGCCCTTGCCCCTTGGGGCTCCCATTCCTGCTGCTGGGGGGGCACAGTCTGTCTCCACCGAGCTCCTCCTCACGCCCCCTCGCAGGGGCAGCCTCCACGCTGAGCACATCCACTCCCACACAGGGCTTGTGCCTGCAGCCCCCGCGGCAGGGGAGAGGCTCAGAGCGTCCCTGCGCCCAGGGGCCTGGGCACCTGCCCCTTGAGGTGGCCTGGCACACACCAGGGCTTTGCTGGCAGCTTCCGACCCCGCAGCTCCTGCCCCCCCGATCCGCGAACCGCTTCCATGCCTGCTCCTACCCGCGGGGACTGACCCCGCAGACTGCCACCGCGGCCGCCCCTGGCCCGCAAATCGCCGCCACGGCCGCCCCTGACCCGAAACCACAGCCCCGGCTGCTCCTACCCGCGGGGACTGCCCCCGCAGACTGCCCCCACGGCCGCCCCCGGCCCGCGGAGCGCAGCCTCGGCCGCTCCCCGCCGTGCGCCGCAGCCCGCGGAGGGCCG
Organism: Pogoniulus pusillus; assembly: GCF_015220805.1. Taxonomy (NCBI): domain Eukaryota; kingdom Metazoa; phylum Chordata; class Aves; order Piciformes; family Lybiidae; genus Pogoniulus; species Pogoniulus pusillus. Next base: position 939,034 of record NC_087279.1, read on the forward strand.
CGCCGGGCCCGGCTGACTCACCGCGCCTGGGCCCGCTCCCGCCGGGCTCGCTCGGTGCGCAGGGGCCGCGGCTGCGCCCGGGCGTGGAGAGCCCTCCCGGGCCTGGGGCTCCGCCCGCGCCAAACCCTCCTCCCTCGGGAGGCAAATTAGCTCCCAGACTGGGGTGAGGTGGAGCGAGGCCAAGGGCAAGGCTGGGGCCAGAGTGGCCGAGAGCAGCCAGGCAGAGAGGGCCCTGGGGGTGCTGGCAGAGAGGAGCTGCAGAGGAGGCAGCAGTGCCCAGGTGGGCAGCAGAGCCAATGGCATCCTGGGCTGGCTCAGGAGCAGTGTGGGCAGCAGGACAAGGGAGGTTCTTGTGCCTCTGTGCTCAGCACTGCTCAGGCAACACCCCTGGAGTGCTGTGTCCAGCTCTGGGCCCCTCAGTTCAGGAGGGGGCTGATCAGCCTGGCTGGATCTGTGACTCACACCTGGCTCCAGTCTCCTCCCAGGGAGCAGCAGAGGGCCTGAGAACCTGCCCTCAGCCTCCTCCACACGAAACCACCCTCAGCTGCCTCTCTCCAGCTCCCTTGCCCTTCTCTGGACCTGCCCCAGCCCCTCAGTGTCCTCCTGCCCAGGGAAGGAGACTGATCCCTGCCCTGCTCCTGCTGCCCACACCACTGCTGGTGCCAATCAGGGTCCCTGCTGGCCTACTTGGCCACCTGGGCACACTCTGGTTCATCATCAGCTGCTTTTTGACCCCCACCTCAGAACCAGAGGTGCCACAAGATGCTAGAACCTTCTCCAGGTCTCTTTCCTGGGCGGCTCTGTGGCCGCTCGAGCAATGGCATTTGCTCTGCCACCGAGAAGGAACAGAGCAGCTAAAGAAACAGCTCAGCTTTGGGGTTTGGGAATCATGGAATCAGGCAGGGCTGGAAGGGAGCACAAGGAGCAGGCAGTGCCAACCCCCTGCCATGCCCAGGGACACCCTACCCTAGAGCAGGCTGCACACAGCCTCAGCCAGCCTGGCCTCAAACACCTCCAGCCATGGGGCCTCAACCCCCTCCCTGGGCAACCCATTCCAGCCTCTCACCACTCTGCTGCTCAACAACTTCCTCCTCACCTCCAGCCTCACTCTAACCACCCCCAGCTTCTCCAGGAGGAAACATCTGGAGTGCCTGAGGCCCCAGAGGCGAGCAGCCAGGCACGAGCAGCTCTGCTGGCACACTGTCACCGTCGCCGGGGGACATGGCTCAGTGGCCATGGCGCTGTTGGGCTGGCAGTTGGACTGAGTGATCTCAGAGGGCATTTCCAGCCCCAGCTGTTCTGTGCAACCCTCTTCTGTGCGTGGGCAAAGGAGGCAGGTCCCAGCAGGGCCTGACAAGGCTCCCTCCAGCTCCGTGGGTGTTCAGCTCTGCCTCAGGCAGCCACCAGAGCAACACTCACAGCGTCCTGACACCCAGCAGCTGACTTCACTGAGGGTCATCAACTATTTGTGCAGGTCCTCTGCCAAATGTGCTTCTGGACAAGGCTGGAAAGCATCAGGAGCACCTTGCTGGTGTGCTCCAGCTGCTCACACAGGCCCTCCTCAGCCTCTGCGTGAATAATTCAGTGCAGCTGTGGCACTGCACACATCCCACCAGAGGAGCTGAAACACCTCTGCAAGGGTCAGCTCAGAGCACTCACAGAATCACAGAACCCTTTGGGCTGGGAGAGACCTCTGAGGTCATCCAGGCCAGCCAGCAGCCCAGCCCCACCATGGCCACCCAGCCATGGCCCAGGTGCCATGGCCACAGCTTCCTGCAACACCTCCAGCCGTGGGCACTCCACCACCTCCCTGGGCAGCCTCTGCCAGTCCCTCACCACTCTTGCAGCAAAGAAACTGTTCCTCAGCTCCAACTTAACCCTCCCTTGGCACAATTCCTCTCCTTCTGTCACCTGATATGAGGGACCAGAGCTAAATCCCACCTCGCTCCAACCTCCTCTCAGGGAGCTGCAGAGAGCAATGAGCTCTGCCTCCTCTGCTCCATCCTGCACACCCCCAGCTCCCTCAGCTGCTCCTCCCCAGCCCTGCTCTCCAGACCCTGCCCCAGCTTTGTTCCCCTTCTCTGGACCTGCTCCTCATTGTCTTTCAGAATGAGCCTTCCAGCAGCAGCTTTCCTTTGCTTGTCATTGCTCTCTCCTTCAGTAAAGTGCCTCTCATGAATCTTTTGCTGTCACCCCAAGCACAAGGGTCAGCAGTGCCAGCAGAAGTGGCATCACACGGAGGCAGCAGAGGAGGTGGCATCAAGGATAAGGATGAGGTGGAGCTTGAGTATCTCTTGTTTTGGTGGACCCAGCCAAGCAAGCAGGTCTCCAGGGAGCAAACATCTTAGAACCACAGAATGGGCTGGGTTGGAAGGGACCTCCAAAGGGCATCCAGCCCAACCCTCCTGCACTCAGCAGGGACATCCTCCACTGGAGCAGGTTGCTCACAGCCTTGTCCAGCCTAAACTTGACAGCCCTTGACAGCCCTTGTCCAGCCTCAGCTCCCTCCCTGGGCAACCTGCTGCAGTGTCCCAGCAGCCTGACGGTAAGGACAGCCCTAAGCTGTCTGGTCTGGAACAAGCAGGGAGGAGCAGGCTGTGGTGCTTCAGGGGGGGAGGACAAGGAGTGGAGTTTCCCAGCCCAGGGCAGGGGCAGAGGAGTGGATCTCTGTCTCCTTTCTCTCACCCTTCAGAGCTGCAGCAGCACTAATGGGATGAAGCAGCAGCGAAGCAGCCAGATCTGGCCCCACACCCACTGCTGCAGATATTTCGACCTCTTCTGCAGCCTTTGTTGTGCCTCCCGACGTCCCTCTGGGTCTTTGGCTTCTTCCCCTCAAGGCCTGCCAAGCCTTCTTTTTTGGGGCTCTCTCTTAAGACTCTGCCCACATTTCCCAGCCTTTCATATCTGCCTCTTACAGAACCTTGCTCCATCTGGCGCTTACAACACCTTCCAATTTAGATTCACTGGAACGAGTCCAGCAACAGCTTCAGAAAGACCAAAGCAGATGCTTCAAACGTTGTCTCCTCCACCTTTGGCACTGGTGAAGAAGGAGGCAGCAGCTGTCAGACCTTCCTGCCCTCTCAGGGGCTGCACTCACAGCATGGCAGGGATTGGAGGTCATCCAGTTCAACCACCCTGCCAAGGTGGCATCACCTAGAGAGGGTCACACACATCGAGGCAGGGGTTGATGTTCTCCAGAGATGGAACCTCCACAACCTCTCTGGGCAAAGAATCACCACCCCTAACCCCCCTTAGAATCACAGAATCAGCCAGGCTGGCAGAGAGCTCCAAGCTCAGCCAGCCCAACCTAGCACCCAGCCCTGCCCAGCCAACCAGACCATGGCACTAAGTGCCCCAGCCAGGCTTGGCTGCAACACCTCCAGCCACGGCCACTCCACCACCTCCCTGGGCAGCCCATTCCAATGCCAATCACTCTCTCTGACAACAACTTCCTAACAACATCCAGCCTGGACCTGCCCTGGCACAGCTTGAGGCTCTGTCCCCTTCTTCTGTCCCTGCCTGCCTGGCAGCAGAGCCCAACCCCACCTGGCCACAGCCTCCCTGCAGGCAGCTGCAGGAAGCAATGAGCTCTGCCCTGAGCCTCCTCTGCTGCAGGCTGCACACCCCCAGCTCCCTCAGCCTCTCCTCACAGGGCTGTGCTCCAGGCCCCTCCCCAGCCTTGCTGCCCTTCTCCAAACACCTTCCAGCACCTCAACATCTTTCTGCAATGGAGTGGCCCAGAACTGGGCACAGCACTCCGGGGGTGGCCTGAGCAGTGCTGAGCACAGGGGCAGAAGAACCTCCCTTGTCCACACAGAGCATCTTCAGGAGGGGAACCTGCTTGGGGTGGGCTGGACTGGTGCAGCCTGGGCTGTGCTGGCCGAGTGAGGGTGGATGTGAGGCTGGATGAGACTGGTAGACAATGAGGGAGCCCTGCAGGTTTCTCCATCAGTGTGGGACTGTGTGAGGACTTCTATAGCAACCAGCTCTGGCAGGGAGCTCTTCCAGCAGCCACCTGAGAAGATGGAGTGCCTGTGGCTGCTTTCCTCTCCAGAGAACAGAGGGCCTGTAATTGCTGGAGCTGCTCAGCACCATTTGCTGTTTTGATTTGCCTCTTTTTGAAGGATCACAAAGAAAACTGGAGCAGAAAACAAGCCAGAAAATGAATAATAAGCAGAAATCATAGCATGGCATGGGTTGGAAGGGACCTGAGACATCCAGGTTGCCCAAGGTGGCTGTGGATTCTCCCTCCCTCGAGGTGTTCCAGGCCGGGCTGGATGAGGCATTGAGCAACCCTGTTCTAGTGGGAGATGTCCCTGCCCACGGCAGGGGGTTGGAACTGGCTGAGCTTTGAAGGTCCCTTCCAACACAAACCGTTCTGTGATCTCTCTGACCAACCTCTGTCATTTGCCAGTGTCTGGAGGAGCCTTGGCTCATCCCTTTTGCTGAGTGCTGAGAGAGCAGAGAGCCAGAATAGAAACCCACCTCCCTTATCTGAGCAGCATCGCCATGCCTGGAGGCTCTTGGGCGCTTATCTCCCAACATCAGAGGCTGTAGCCAGCAGCTAATGGTGCAGGAGGTGTGAGCCAGGCATTGTGCACTGAAGATGCTGAATTCAGCTCGGGGAAGAGGAAATCTTTTCAATTCTCTTTCATTTCCAGAGGACAAAGCTGCTGAGAACCCCCCTGCTCCTGCCCAAAAGTTCTGGTGGCAGAAGCCTTTTGTGTAATTAAATGATGGAGTTAATGAAACCCCCTGTTATCAAAGGGAAGGGAAAATCAAGGGCTGGAGGGAAGGAAAGGGATGTTTTCAGATCTGATTTCAAAGTGATGTTGTCTAAATGAGGAGCAGATTAACAATATTATTGCCGTCTGTCAGGAGCAGAAGCTGAGAACATTCCACTTAGCTCCAGCCTCTGGGCTGCCAACAAAACCCTGTCCCAGGAGACACACCAGAGCTGGCTTCTTCACCCAAAAACACCAGAGAGCCTTCTAGACAAGGGGGCCTCTTGCCTCTGCTGGCCTGTGCCCAGGGGTGCTGGCTGCCAGCCTGATGTGGGCACCATGGCAGGTGCCACCATGGGAAGGGGACCACAGTGGATTGATTCATTGCACTACGGGAAGGGACCACAGTGGACTGCACCAGGGGAAGGGACCACAGTGGGTTCCACCACGGGAAGAGGACTGTGGCACACCCAGCCTGGGACATTCCTCCTGGGAAAGAGGAGATGTTCCTGGAGAAGTTAATAGCTGATATTCCTGGGAGGAAAGAGAGAGATTCCTGAGGGGAGGGAAGGAGAACTATTCCCAAGGGAAAAGGAGAGAGATCCCTGAGGGGTTCATAGAAGAGTTCCTGGGGGGAGGTGGAAGCCCAGCCAGCAGCCTGCTGGGCTGGCACTAGGATGCAGAGCCCCTGGGCTGGCAGTAGCTGGGACCAGCAGCTGGTCCCTCTGCTCTGTCCTTCCATCGCCCCCTTTAGCCTGGCTCATCCCAGGGACAGCTCCCACCCATCCCAGAGGAGCAGGGCTGCAGCTGTCACACCCAGGCCACCACCCAGCGTCCCCTCGCCCCTCAAAGCCTGCAGGAGCCACTCTCCCTGCTGCACAACATTCCCAATGCAAGGCCTGCAGGGGCAACCCCTCCACTGCTCCACAGAGCTGGTGCTGGGCTGCACCGGGGCAGGAGGAGAGCTGGAGGCCAGGACACATCAGCCTGAGCAGAGCCTTTTGATTCATATTTCATGGCAAAGCTCAGAGAAAGCCCAAGAGCACCCTGAGGAGAATAGCTGAGGTGAGAGACTCAGAGGGGAGGGGGCAGAGAAATGAGAGGAACCAAACACCTGCCCCAGCTGAGCCCTCCAGCCACACTTCAAACAGGAGCACACTCCAGGCGTGGGGGCACTGCTCAGCAGCCCCTGAGCAGCTTGCTGGCAGTGAGGGGCAGGGTGCTGGGAGAGGCTGGGCACTGCTGGAGAGACTCCAGTGGAGGCTGTGATGATGAAGGGCTTGGCACATCTTGGTGAGAAGCAAAGGCTGTTGAGCCTGGAGAAGAGCTGGGCCCAGGTGAGCAGCAGAGCTGCCCAAAGGTACCACACTGCCAATCTGTGGGCACATGAGGTGCCCCAGATGGAATCATAGAAAGGATCATCCAGTTCCAACGCCCTGCCATAGGCAGAGACACCTCCCACTAGAACAGGTTGCTCAAGGCCTTGAGCACCTCCCTGGGCAACCTGTGCCAGTGTCTCACCACCCTCACTGCCAAGAACTTCTTCCTCACATCCAGTTTCAATCTCCCCTCTGCCACTTCAAACCCATTCCTCCTGCTCCTGCCATCACCAGACCTTGTCACTAGTCCCTCCCCAGCCCTCCTGCAGCCCCCTGCACATCCTGCAAGGCCACTCCAAGCTCTCCTGGAAGCCTTCTCCTCTCCAGGCAGCACAGCCCCAACTCTCTCAGCCTGTGCTCAGAGCAGAGCTGCTGCAGCCCTCTCAGCACCTTGGTGGCCTCCTCTGCACTGGCTCCAACACTTCCATGTGCTGCTTGTGCTGGGGGCTGCAGAACTGCACCCAGGGCTGCAGGTGGGGTGTGAGGAGAGCAGAGCCAAGGGGCAGAATCCCCTCCCTTGCCCTGTGCCCACACTGCTCTTGCTGCAGCCCAGCACAGGGTTGTGTCTGGGCTGCACTCACCCTGCAGGCTGCTGTGGAGCTTTGCATCAGCCCAGACCCCCAGGGCCTGTTCCTCAGGGCTGCTCTCAGCCATTCCTCACCCAGCCTGGAGCTGTGCTTGGGACTGCACCCACCCAGATGCAGGTCCTCACACTTGGCCTTGTTGAACGTGATGAGGTTGGCCTGGGCACAGCTCTGCAGCCTGTCCAGGCCCCTCTGGGTGGATCCCTGCCCTCTAGCAGGTCGCCTGTGGCACGCAGCTTGGTGCCAGCTGCAGCAGGAAGGCAGGCAGCCTGCGTGGCAGGCTGGGTGATGTCAGGGCTCAGCACAGATGCCTGCCTGCACGGTGACAAAAGTTATAAATACTGCAGATTGCATAAACAGAGCTGGGAGCACTGCAAGGCACAGCTCAGCCTGGAGCCACAGAGAAGAACCAGGGAGGCAGGAGTCTGAGTGCCCAGCAGCAGAGCTCAGCTCCAAGCCCTGCGGCATGGCCTCAGCCCTGGTCCCTCGGAGGCCACGCGCAGCTGATGGGCAGCTGCTGGCAGAGCATCTCCTGCAGGGCTGTGTCCAGTGCTTAACTTCCTTTGTGCTAACCAGGGGTTGGCTGGTCACAGAGTTGCCACAGAAGGGTGGGAGCTCTGCAGATCACCCAGCCCAGCCCCTGCCCCAGCAGGGCACCCCCAGCAGCTTGCCCAGCAGCACAGTGCCCAGCTGGCCTTGGCAGCTCTCCACACCAGCACACTCCACAGCCTCTCTGGGCAGCCTGCTCCAGGCCTCCAGCACCCTCACAACAAAAAACTTTCTCCTCCTGCTCACATGGCACCTCCTGGGCTCCAGTCTGTGCCCTGTGCCCCTTGTGCTGTGCCTGGGCAGCACTGAGCAGAGCCTGGCCCCAGCCTCTTGCCCCCCACAGCTCCTTTGTCTCTTGCTGAGCATTGCTCAGCTGCCCTCTGGGGCTGCCCTTCTGCAGGCTCTCAGCCCCAGGGCTCTCAGCCTGTGCTGCTCCCAGAGCTGCTCCAGGCCCCTCAGCAGCTCTGCAGCCTGCCTTGGGCTCTCTCCTGGATGTTAGGAGGAAGGAACTTGGAACTGGATGAGATTTGAGGTCCCTACCAACCCAACCCAACCCAACTCATTCTATGAACTCTGCAGTACCTCTGTGAGGAGGAAGAGGAGGAGGAGGAGGAGTAGCAAAGCAGCTTCCACATGTCAGCAGAGCAAACACCCACAGGGGCAGGCAGACACCTGGGACCTTCTGACTTCAAACCACTTGACCAAAACACCTCTTCAGTGTCCACTCTTCCCTGATTTCCTTCCCCACAGCAATTTCTTTTCAAGGTGAAGATGCTAAAAGCTCCCAGCCTTCTGCATTCAGAGCAGAGGCACCTGGGGCCTTTGGTCCTCTGAGGAGCTCTGGGCAGGGTTTTGCACAGGAGGAGGAGTGGATTTGTGTAGCTGACATGCTGCCCAGCTCATGGAAACCACATGCAGCAGGGTGGTTGAGTCACAGAGAGCACACTGCACACATCAGTCCTCAGCAAGGAAGTGATTCCCCCCCCAGCCTTTCACCAGTTCAGCAGCTGTGAGCCACCAGCTCCCTGTGACCTATTTGTGTCCCCCGAGTCAAAAGCCAGGAGCTGCACCCTTGGAGCTGCAGGCCACATCCACCTGTAATGGGATCTCTGCCACCAGACTCCAGGAACTAAACCATTCCTGCTCCAGATCAGGGGCCAGGACTTCTTTTTCCCTGCCTTGTCCATCCCTGCCCCTCTCCTCCAGGCTCACCCACAGAGGGTTTGAGCAGCTTGCTGGGGAGATGCCAGCTTTGTGCCATGGTGCTGTCATGGGTTGAGCCAGGCAGCTGGCCTGGTGTCTGCACCTTAGCACAGCAGCAGCCCTCGCCAGCAAGCAGCAAGAGAGTCACAGAATGCAGCAGGCTGCAAGGGAGCCTCAGAAGTTTTCTTGCCCAAGCCCCTTGCAGCCAGCAGGGACATCCCCAGCCAGAGCAGGATGCTCACAGCCCCAGACGACCTGACCTGCAGTGGTGCCACCTCTCTGGGCAGCCTGGGCCAGGCTCTCACTGCCCTCAGCATAAAAAAAATCAGATCCATATCAAGTTTGACCTTGAATGTCTGCAGGGATGGGGCCTCGAGCACAGCCCTGGGCAGCCTGTGCCAGTCTCTGCCCACCCTCCCTGTGCACAGCTTCCTCCTGCTGCCCAACCTACCTCTGCCCTGCTCCAGCTCCAAACCACTGCCCTTGGCCTGTCCCCACAGCCCTGCTGAGCAGCCCCTGCTCAGCTGCCTGCAGCCTCCGTGGGTGCTGGAAGGCTGCTCTGAGCTCTCCCTGGGGCCTTCTCTTCTCCAGGCTGCACAGCCCCAACTCTCCCAGCCTGTCCCCACAGCAGAGGTTCTCCAGCCCTCCGACCACCTTCATGGCCTCCTCTGGTCCATGTCCTTGTGCTGGGAGTCCAGAGCTGCAGGCAGCCCTGCAGGTGAGGTCTCAGCAGAGGAGAGGGGCAGGATCCCCTCTCTCCATCCTGTGTGTGATGCTGGGAGGCTGGGAGCAGGAGGAGGAGGTGGTGACGTGCTCCTGGGCTTAGCATGCCAAGCATCACACATCTTCCTCCAGCAGCAGGGGGAAAAGGAAGTTAATAAACCCAGCAGATCCATTCGTAGGTTCAGCTGCAGTGGCTTTGATGGTGCTCAGGCAGTGCTACTCCTACTGGGAGTGTGCAAGGGGGGGAATAAATAAATAGCTAATTTTTTACCCACTTAGCTGCAGACCTGGCAGTGTCTGTCCAGTGAGTCAGAGCAGTCTGAAACACACGAACCTGGGACAGAGCCTCTGTAGCATTCCCAGGGCTCAGGCTCCACAGCCCTGCTCCTCCTGGGCTGGCAGATCCAGCACAGGCAATGAAAGCAGTTTCAATACTTCCTGGGCAGAGAAGTTATTGTCCTGGAAGGCAAAGAGCTCTACTGGATGTCCTGGCTTGCCCCTCCTTTGCTGATGGGCAGAAGGCTTTGGCATCCTGAGCTGGCTCAGGAGCAGTGTGGACAGCAGGACAAGGGAGGTTCTTCTGCCCCTGTGCTCAGCACTGCTCAGGCCACCCCCGGAGTGCTGTGCCCAGTTCTGGGCTCCTCCATTGCAGAGAGCTGCTGAGGTGCTGGAAGGTGTTTGGAGAAGGGCGGCAAGGCTGGGGAGGGGCCTGGAGCACAGCCCTGTGAGGAGAGGCTGAGGGAGCTGGGGGTGTGCAGCCTGCAGCAGAGGAGGCTCAGGGCAGAGCTCATTGCTGCCTGCAGCTGCCTGCAGGGAGGCTGTGGCCAGGTGGGGTTGGGCTCTGCTGCCAGGCAGGCAGGGACAGAAGAAGGGGACACAGCCTCAAGCTGTGCCAGGACAGGTCCAGGCTGGATGTTGTTAGGAAGTTGTTGTCAGAGAGAGTGATTGGCATTGGAATGGGCTGCCCAGGGAGGTGGTGGAGTGGCCGTGGCTGGAGGTGTTGAAGCCAAGCCTGGCTGGGGCACTTAGTGCCATGGTCTGGTTGGTTGGGCAGGGCTGGGTGCTAGGTTGGGCTGGCTGAACTTGGAGCTCTCCCAGCCTGGTTCATTCCATGACTCCATGACCCATTTGTGTGTGGATGCTGCCAGCAGCTCAGCCTGCTCTGCCAGCCCCTCCCCAGCTCAGCTCATGTTTGCAGTTGGTCCTCCTGGGGTTTTTCTTTGCCTGTGTTCTACTGGAGTTTGGGCAGGTCTGAAGCACTGCTTTCATCTGCCTGCTTTATTTAAACAAGCCTAAATTGCCTGTCCTGCTTTCCCCCAGCACTCCCAGGCAGCCCTTTCTTCCCCCCTTTGCTAGCTCCTGTTTCATCTTTTCATTTGCCTTTCTTGCCTGCGCTTTGCTGGCTCCGTCCTGCTTCAGAGCCCTGCGCCGCTCCTTCCTCCCGCTGCCTAACGCCTTCAGTCTCCTCCCTTCCCTGGCTTCTCTCACAGGCACACTTTGATCAGAAGTTCCTTCAGCCCCAGCAGATGGATGCACTTCAGAGAAAGCACCTCCAAAAAGCTCCCCCCTTTTTTCCCTCTCTCCTCCATGCCTCTCTCAGGATGGTTTCTTGTCCTGCTTTGCCTCATCAGTGTCAGCCACTGCTGTCTGCAGCAGCAGTGAACAAATCCCCTGTGCATGCACCTCTGGATCTGTGAGACCAAGCAGCAAGGTCTCATCCCTGCAATTAAAGGCAAAGATGATTCCCTGGGAAGAACAAACAAGTTCCATTTTGCCAGCTGGGAGTTCAGCACCACAGGGGTCAGGCTGGGAAGCAATCAGTGCTGGTCCCTAGGGGAAGGCACGGCGGGGGGGGGAGGGCAGGCTGTGGCTGCTGCCTCTCTGGCAAGTTATTGGTGCTGATTTGATTGGAATTGTGGAATCCTTTTGGTTGGAAAAGACCTTTGAGACCATCCAGCTCAGCCTTTAACCCAGCACTGCCAGGTCACCTCTAGACCATGTCCCTCAGTGCCACATCTCCATGGCTTTCAGACACCTTCAGGGATGGGCACTCCACTGCTGCCCTGGGCAGCCTGGGCCAGGCCTTCACAGCCCTTTCAGGAAATACTTTTTCCCTAATCACCAACCTAAACCTCCCCTGCTGCACCCTGAGGCCATCTCCTCTGCTCCTAGCACTTGTTACCTGCTTGAACAGACCAACCCCAGCTGGCTGCTGGCTCCTCTCAGGGAGCTGTAGAGAGCAATGAGCTCTGCCCTCAGCCTCCTCTTCTCCACGCTGACCACCCTCAACTGCTCCTCCTCAGCCCTGCTCTCCAGACCCTTCCCCAGCTCTGTTGCCCTTCTCCAGCCCCTCAGTGTGCTTCTGGGAGTGAGAGACCCAAGCTCTGTGCAATTAGCTGGGAATTTAACAAGAGCTTACTGCTGTCAGGGAATTATTGATGGATTCCCAGATAAATGTCTCTTCTGGGTTCTCTGACAGATATTTCACTCACACCTTCCTCCCACTTAAAGCAGCAGAAGACAAACTTCAGTTTCAGCAGGGACTCCTTAGTCTAATCCTTGTTTATACACAAGCTGCATTTTCTGTCTGATCTGCATCAAGAGTGTGGCCAGCAGGTCCAGGCAGGTTCTCCTCCTCTACCCTGCTCTGGTGAGAACACAGCTGGAGGCTGTGTCCAGGTCTGTGCTCCCCAGTTCAGGAGGCACAGGGTTAGACTGGAGAGAGTCCAGTGAAGGCTAAGAGGATGCTGAAGGGCCTGGACCGTGCGTGAGGAGGACAGGCTGAGAGCCCTGGGGCTGAGAAGGCTGAGAGCTGATCAATGCCTACAGATACTGGCAGGGCTGGGGGCAGGAAGAAGGGGGCAGGCTCCTCTCAGTGGTGTCCAGGGACAGCACAAGGAGCAGTGGATGCAAACTGGAGCACAGGAATTGTCACCTGAGCACGAGGAGAAAGTTGTTTGGTGTGAGGGTGCTGGAGGCCTGGAGCAGGCTGCCCAGAGAGGCTGTGGAGTCTCCTTGCCTGGAGACTTTCAAGCCCCACTTGGATGTGTTCCTGTGTGCCCTGCCCTGAGTGCCCTGCTCTGGCAGGGGAGTTGGACTGGATGCTCTCTGGAGGTCCCTTCCACCTTCTACCGTTCAATGATTTTAACAATGAGATCATTTGGGGCTGGTTCCCCCCCTCCAGCTGCTGTTGGGTGATTTTTGTCCCTCTGAGACCTGTGCCCTGCTTTGCTTTGCTCTCTCCCTTGTTCCATTCCAGAAGCACCCAGACATTGCAGAGAGCTTTTAGTCATCGCTCTGCTTTATATAGTCCCTGCGTAACACAGCCACGGGTGGAGGAGCCTTAAAGTAGGACAGCATCAAAGGCAGCAGAGAGGGTGACAGAGAGCTCACCACAGCCTGGCACCTCTGGAAAGGCTCTGTAAATGCTTAGCTGGAAATAGAAAACGAAACCAAAAGTGACATTCCCTAGAAAATGGAGGGGGGGTGGGGGGAAAGAAGAATCAAAATCAAACCCTCACCTCTGCTTTGAAAGAGTCACCAGAGCCAAAGGGGCAGAAGCTGGGGGGCTTCAGAGGGCACTGACTCAGGAGGATGCCTCAAAGGCTCTAGGAGAGGGTGAAGTTAGGAGCTTTGGATTGGCTTTTTCCCTGGAGGATGCTGTGGGGGTTTTAGGTCACCTCTCTGTGGGGAGGTGCCCACAGGTCTTTGCACCCACACTTCACTCTCCATGGGATCAGAGGATTGTTTGGGCTGGAAACAACCTCCAGGACCATCAGTGCCAGCTGTCAACCTAAGACCAGCGTGGCCACGTCCCACCTCTGTGGTTTCATAGGTTCACAGGGTGGGTGGGTTGGAGGGGACCTGAAAGCTCAGCCAGTGCCAAGCCCTGCCACGGGCAGGGACACCTCCCACCAGCCCAGGCTGCTCAGGGCCTCAGCCAGCCTGGCCTTGGGCAGCTCTAGGGAGGGGACATCCACAGCCTCCCTGGGCAGCCTGTGCCAGTGTCTCCTCCCCATCCAGAATTTCTTCCTCCTCCCCAGTCTGAGTCTCCCTCTCCCAGCCTCCCTGGCGCTGTTGGGTGGCTGGTGGCACTCGGTGACCCGAGAGGTCTTTTCCAACCCATCCCACTCTGTTCCCACGCCCTGCAGCGGTCAGTGACACCACCATGGGGCACAGCTCCCATGCCAGGGCAGCTCAGCTCGCTGGCTGTGCCCTCAGCAGGCTGCACACCTGAGGCTGGCCGGGCTGGCAGAGCTGTGCTCTGGGTTACAGATGGAGCCAGTTGTGGGAGGAGTGTTAATTATTAATAGGAATTATCCCAATTGATTTTCAGTTACAGAATATCATTTTCTATTACTCTGCAAGGAGACTGCAGGAATTCCATTAAATTCAGGAGGAGGCTCATCAATTCCCATTAAGGGCCACGTGAACTAAATCCCTTCTCTCCCTCTCCTGGAGCCAATGATTTCCATTATCCCTTCCCATCCATTTCCATTCATTTGAAGTGACTCCGTCTGAAAGGAGCTCTAATGGCCTGGGGGCTTAGCACCAGTCCGGGCTCTCTAATTCCACAGGGCCCTCACCTGCCTGCTTTCACCTTCCCCTGCACGTTCACCACCTGAGATGCTCGACTGAGCACCACAGCTGCCTGCAGCAGGCAGCCAGCTCCTTCAGACAGATGTCCACAGGCCACCTCCACTTCTGCACCAGCTCTGAGTCTCTCTGCTCAGACCTGGCACACTGAGACTGCCAACTTGGGCTTCTTCCTCCTGATTCAGATAAGAGGAGGCTGAGCAGAAAGATGTCCTTCGTTCACCTTTCCCCCACTAACCATCCACCCACTGCTGCCAGCACTCTTCCACTGCTCCAGCCAGCTCCTCTGCTCTGCTGACTCCTCACCCTTCTGGCTCCTGCTTCCTGCCCATCGCCCCTGCCCTGCACTGAGCGCCCCTCAGGAGGCTCTGCCCCTCCTTTTGACCTCCTCCCTCCAGCCACTGATCAGCAGACAGCACAGCTCAGTGCTCACTTCACACTTGGTTTGTTTCTTCCTTCACAAATCTCTTTTCTTCTCCTTCTCCCTGCGTAGGAGGAGTTTGGTGATGACTTGGAGCAGATGGATGGGATCTACATGTCCTCTTCCAAGCTCCTCTCTCTGCTATTTGTCTGCAGAACCAGGCAGATATTGGGATCATAGAATCATCAAGGCTAGAAGAGATCTCTAAGATCAAGTCCAACCTTTTGCCCAACACAGAGTGCCACAGCTGCTGGAGTCAGGGTCACAGAACAATTCGAGTTGGGAAAGCTCTCTAAGGTCATCCAGGCCAACCCCAGCATGGCCACCAAACCATGGCCCCAGCTGCCATGGCCACACCTTTCTGCCACACCTCCAGGCATGGGCACTCCACCGCCTCCCTGGGCAACCTCTGCCAGTCCCTGACCTCTCTTGCAGCACAGAAATTGTTCCTCAGCTCCAACCTGACCCTCCCCTGGCACAATTTCCTCTCCTTCTATCCCCTGATATTAGGCAGAAGACTCCAATCCCCATCTCACTGCAGCCTCCTCTCAGGGAGCTGCAGAGAGCAATGAGGTCTCCCTCAGCCTCCTCTTCTCCAGGCTGAACACCCCCAGCCCTTCAGCTGCTCCTTGTCTTCATGCACTCATAGCCTGGTCTGGGTGGGAAGGGACCTTCAAAGCTCATCCAGTCCAAGCCCTGCAGCCAGCAGAGACATCCCCAACCAATCCTGATAGGAGAAGCAGGAGGCTTAGAGCTGAGCTGAACACTATCCTCACGCTCTTCTCTCTGCCTCTTTTTCTCTCCTCCCCACCTGGCTGTCTCAGAGGACAGAGCACTCCCTGGCAGTGCCCCTCAGGCTGTGAGCTATGGGCTTGCTGTGAGCTGAGGCTTCCTGATGGGGCACTGGCTGGTGGCACCTGGAGGCCTTGGCTGCACAGCCTCACTTTGACAGTGCTTGGCACTGGGCACAGCAAGGGTGGGAGGAGGAGACAGCTGGAGGGGCCAGGCAGACACTGCCACACGGGGCAGTGGAGAGGAGAGAGGGAAATGGAAGCCTGACAGGAGGCCAAAATAGGATCCTAGAATGGGTCGGGCTGGAAGGGACCTTAAAGCTCATCCAGTGCCAACCTCCCACCAGCTCAGGTTGCCCAAGGGACCTTAAAGCTCATCCAGTGCCAACCTCCCACCAGCTCAGGTTGCCCAAGGCCCCATCCAGCCTGGCCTGGAACCCCTCCAGAGAAGGGACAACCACAGCCTCCCTGGGCAGCCTATGCCAGCGTCCAGGAGTATCCTCCCCACCTAATGGTGATCATTAACTCATCATTTACTACCTGCCCGTAGGAAGCCACCGCCTCTGAGCACACTCAAGCCAATCCTGCTGCCTTCTACCAGCAGAGACCTCTCCCCCACCATCCAGATGCCTCTTAAGTAGCCAAAATCACCTGCTAATGGCTTCACAGGGTTAATTAAGGGCTGGTTTAGAGGTAATAGAACTCAGGATGGGGAACGTCTGCATTATCTTCGGAGCTACCTCTGCAAGCCGGGAGCAGAGGCAAATTACTGCTGCCTTTTATTCCCCATTAGGCGGGGAACGAAGGCAGGGAACTCGCACGCAGTGATTAACTTCGGTGCCTGCTTTGCTGCGGGGCTAATCACGGCGTGTAAAGTCACACCCTGCATCTCCAGCCTGCCCGGGCCAGCCCATCCGCGCCGCTGCCGCCCGCTCCGCAGGCACCATGGACCCTACCGACGGAGCTGCTCCTCCCGGGGGGCTTCTTGACCTCCCCTCTCCGCCTCTCTCATCCGCAGGAGCGCTCCCAGTGACTGCAGAGCCGCAGCCCGTGTCGGCAGGGCGGCTGCGGCTGATGGCCCTCGGCAGAGGTGTGCCGGGCACAGGGCTGGGCTTTGAGAGCCCTTTGGCACTGCCTGATGAAGGACGAACCGCCCCAGCTGCCTGCCCTCCCGCACCCTGGTGGCTCAGAGGCGCCTCCTGCGCGCTGCTGCTTGGTGCAGCTCCTCAGCGCCAAGGTGCCCTCCAGCCCAGAGCGCTCCGGGGTGACCTGGTGATTGCTGGGCCCAGGTTCCACTGCAGGAGGGGTTTGTGCAGGGCAGGGATGGAAGAGAGCTCCAAGCTCAGCCAGCCCAACCTAGCACCCAGCCCTGCCCAACCAACCAGACCATGGCACTAAGTGCCCCAGCCAGGCTTGGCTGCAACACCTCCAGGCACAGCCACTCCACCACCTCCCTGGGCAGCCCATTCCAGTGCCAATCACTCTCTCTGCCAACAACTTCCTAACAACATCCAACCTAGACCTGCCCTGGCACAGCTTCAGGCTGTGTCCCCTTGTTCTGCTGCTTAGACCATCCCCAAGCTCACAATGCAGGTCTCAGGACCTAAACTGGAACCTGATTCCCAGCAGGGCTGCAGGGAGAAGGCAAATTGGACCATTGCAGGTCAGCTGAAGCTTCTAGAAAGCTCCATCATAAACTCATCAAACCATCCCTTGTGCCAGGCTCTGGAGCGTGCCAAGCACCTGTGGCTGCTGTCACCACTCTGCTTCTGCCTGCAGGTTAGCTCAGAAGGAGAATCCATTCCCATCCCTTCCCAAGGCTTTGCAGCTCATCCACTTCTTGCCTTGCTCCAGACAAATCCAATTAACAGCCCTGCTGGGAGCCCATTTCCCTGCTGGCAGACACAGGGCACTGGCACACGGAGGGACACAGACACCTCTCTGCCTTCTCCAGCTAATCGTTTAGCAGCATCTCCTCTGCCCTCTCACTGCAAAGTTCGTCTCCAGAAGATTAGCTCAAGCTCTTCACATTCTGCCCCTCCTTTTCTCCCTGGCCAGGCTGTTGCTGCCCCAGGCAGTGACAGGACAAGGGAGGATGGTTTGGGACTGGAGCAGGGCAGAGTTAGGCTGGGCAGCAGGAGGGAGCTGTGCACAGTGAGGTTGGGCAGAGACTGACACAGGCTGCCCAGAGATGGGGTTGAGGATCCACCCCAGGAGGGGCAGGGCACCCCCAGCAGCTTGCCCAGCAGCACAGTGCCCAGCTGGCTTTGGAAGTCTCCAGGCAAGGAGACTCCAGAACCTCTCTGGGCAGCCTGCTCCAGGCCTCCAGCACCCTCACAGCAAACAATCTTCCCTGCTGCTCCAGGCAGTGCAGCAGCCTCCCCCTGCCTGCCAGGCAATAAGTGTCCATCAGTCCCCATAATCTTTATTTTCCTCAAGAGGAGCTTAGGGAAATGTGCCCAAATTTCAGTGTGTCACTGCAAATCTTGACAGAGGGAACAGAACCTAAACCTCCTTGATCAGATCCTTGTAAATCCTCATCTCTGCTGCCAGTTGCAGGAGATCTGTGCGGGGTTTGTGCTCGCTCCCAGCAGAGTCCTGTAATCCCTTGTCAGAAGCCTGAAGGGTTTCACCCAGCCTATTAACCAGCTGAATTAGAGAGTGGCAGGGAGGGAAGCAGCCACCCTGCTCCAGTCCTGCCAACAATGGGCTGAGGGAAAATTCCTCCTCGTTCTCTGCTCTGATCCTTTAATGCCTGCAGATGTTCCTCTGAAAATTGATTTGGTTGATAACTCCTTGGAGATGCTGCCCCTGATGGAGCAATGCCAGCAGCCAGCCCTGTCCCTGCCACAGCTCAGCACTTCCACATGGGCACGGAATTTGGGTCAGAAAAGCCATCCAGGATCACTCAGGCAGCAACCCAACCCTACCATGGCCACCAAACCAGGGCCCAGGTGCCATGGCCATGGCCTTCTTGCTCAGCTGCAGGGGTGGGGACTTCAGCACCTCCCTGGGCAGCCTCTGCCAGTGCCTGACCACTCTGGCAGCAAAGAAACCCTTCCCCTGCATTCAAGAGGGACACCTGCAAGTAGATGCCCATAAGCTGTTCTAGCAGGAGGTGTCCCTGCTGAGTGCAGACAGGTTGGACAAGATGGCCTTGGAAGGTCCTTTCCAACCCAAACCAGTCTTGGCTCTCTAACTACACATTTCAGATTGCAGCAGCCTGGGAGGGACTCTCCAAGGGCACCTTGGCCAACCCCCTGCACTCAGCAGGATCATCTCTACCTACAGCAGGCTGCCCAGGGACACATCCAGCCTGATCCTGAATGCCTCCAGGGATGGGGCCTCAAGCACAGCCCTGGGCAGCCTGTGCCAGTCTCTGCCCACGCTCCCTGTGCACAGCTTCCTCCTGCTGCCCAACCTACCTCTGCCCTGCTCCAGTTCCAAACCATTGCCCCTGGCCTGTCTCCCCAGCCTGCGGAGCAGCCCCTGCCCAGCTGCCTGCAGGTGCCCTTCTGCTGCTGTCAGTGGAGAGATGCACAGAGCTCAGAGCCAGGCTCCCAGCAGGCTGCACAGCCCCGGAGGGTTCGGTGCCAGGCACAGCAGGGCAGCGCTCCCCAGCTCTGTGCATTGTCTCTTCTGTGCCGTAATCACCAGAGGCTTTATCCTCCCGTGGCTCACTGCTGGTCAGCTGCTTCAGAAGAGACATTTCCCTCACAGGCCTCGTACAAGATAAGCCAAACTAAACCTCCACTCCACCACAATCACTGTTCCCTTGTTGTGTGACTGCAGAGGAGATGATGCACAGCTACCAGCTAAGCCCGGAGGGGAAGAGTGAGAACAGAATCTTTCCCTTTCCGGAGGCAGAAGAAAGCTCAAACTGATTTATCAGTACCACATGAAGTTACTACCCTCTGCTGATGAGAATGGACTTGCAGCCCGTGCAGGAGGAGAGCCAGCAGCAGGAGAAGCCACAGGCGTCTGCAGTCAGCTGGAACAATGGCTTCAAAGTGCCTCCCTTGGCCAGCGGCTCAGAGCTAGGTTGGTGACGTGTGTGGAGCATGCCCAGAGCAAGAGATGTCCAAGGCAAGGGTGCTCAGCACCCCTGAGGAGCAAAAGGAGAGAAATGCACCCCCCAGTGCCAGCAAGGCACTGATCAGGGAATCAGAGAGTGGCAGGGGTCAGAAAGGGCCTCTGGAGCTCAGCCAGTCCAACCTAAAGCAGGGCACCCCCAGCAGCTTGCCCAGCAGCACAGTGCCCAGCTGGCCTTGGCAGCTCTCACACCAGGACACCCCACAGCCTCCCTGGGCAGCCTGCTCCAGTGCCTGACCACTGTGGCAGCACAGAAATCATTCCTCAGCTCCAACCTAACCCTCCCCTGACACAAGTTCAGGCCTTTTCCTCCCCTTCTATCACCTGAAGACAGGAGAGCAGAGCCCAGCCCCCAGAGCCTGTGGGTTTGGATCTCCCACCAGAGCCTGCCTGGGCTGGAGCTGCTGCTGCTGAATTCCACACTGGAACTCATCCTGTCCATGCAGCCAGGACCTCAACCACATCTGTACTCCCTTTGTACCTTTGCCTTTGGGCTGAGCATCCACTGAGTCCTGGACCTACAAGAACAGAAGAGGGCAGAAGTCCTGCCCTCTTCTGAGCTGACCCAAGAAGGCTCCAGGGAGACCTCAGAGCTGCCTGCCAGTACCTGAAGGAGGCTCCAGGCAGTCTGCAGAGGGACTGTTCCCAAAGGCCTGCAGGGACAGGACGAGAGCAATGGTTTGGAGTGAGAGCAGAGCAGGTTGAGATTGGATGTGAGGAGCAAGTTCTGCAGCAGGAGGCTGCTGCAACACTGCAGCAGGTTGCCCAGGGAGCTGGCTCCCAGCAATGGAGATGTTCAAGGTGGGGCTGGAGAAGGCTGTGAGCACCCTGCTGTAGTGGGGGATGTCCCTGCTGAGTGCAGGGGCCTGGGCTGGATGAGCTTTGGAGGTCCCTTCCAGCCCAACCCATTCTGTGTTTCTGTGCTGTTGCTCTTGCTGTGCCTGGCAGCCCCAGAGATGAGCCCTGCCATGCCAGGCAGCAGCAGCATGCCAGGAGCTGCCTGTGGGCTGCAGTTTGAGCAGAGCCAATGGAAGTCTGTATCAGTACCCACAGATGGTTCTCTAGAGGTGGAATTTGGGGATCCTTTCAGAGGAACAGTTTCAGGGTGGTGGGGAGAGTGCAGGAGAGCTGCTGCTGGAGGCAGCATGGCCACGGCCAGACAACTTCTGCTGCCTAATCCCTTAAGTGCATTAAGCTGCCACCAGGGAGCTCAGGCTGAGAAGCAGCTCAGGAGGCAGCCGTGGGTGCTTTGCCTGGGTGATGTAACCACCTCTGGGTTCTGCTCCAAAATAGGTCAGCTTCATACTTTGGGTATCCTTCAGTGCTGGAATGGGAATCAATCCTCTGGGTGTTTCAAACAGATCATCTTGCACTGCTCAACGACTGCCCCAGAGTGAGCCAGAGCTGAGCTGGGCCTGGGCAGGGCTGGCACTGCCCAGCTCAGGCTCTGCTCAGGAGGCCCTTGCTGAAGTCCAGGGCAGCTTGGCACAGCCAGGGGCTGCTGCCAGCAGGCAGAAGCTGATGGGCAGAGCTTCTGCCAAGGGCTGCCATGCACAAAGCCTCTGCCCCACACTTGCTGCTGGCCACACCTCCCTGGAGGTGTTCAGTGCCAGGCTGGATGAGGCCCTGGAGCAAGCTGAACTGGTGGGAGGTGGATTTGGAGTCCCAACCAGTGCCAGCTTGGGGGCAAGGATTCATTTTGTTCATAGAATCCCAGACTGGCTTGGGTTGGAAGGGGCTAAAGGCAAGAGGCAAGAGGCTGGCGTCAGGCCCAGAGACAGCACAAGGGGCAATGGGCACACTTGGACATCCCAGCATGAGCAATGAGCTCAGAGTGTGGAGGAGCACACAGCTGATGGTGATGAGGAGGCTGCTGTGGGATGAAGCACATACAGAAGTAGTGGAGGCCACCAACCCAAGTGAGCCCTTGATGTGAAATCCACTGACAGCCTGAGCAGAAGGAGCTTTTAGTGCACATCCCGGAACGTTTTGCTCCCTCCCCCTCTCCCCTCGCTGTGGCAGCAGAGCAATTTGTCCACTTTCACAGCAGGCTCCCCCGGCTCAGCCCCAGCAGAGCTGCCGCGGGCACGCCAGGGTGCCAGCCTGGCCCCCCCCACCTCTGCACGCCGTGCCATGGGCTGCCTCTGAGGAGGGCTGCAGCAGCCTCCCCACGCAGTCCCTGAAGCTGTGTGGAGAAGGACCTCAGGCAGCCCTTGGAGGCAGAGCCAGCAGCAGGGGAGCAGCAAACACCTGCAGCAGCAGTGTCCAGCGGGCCCCGCGCAGGGCAGGAGCACAGCAGGGCTGATGAGCAGCTCGGGCAGGTTTGCAGCCCCTCAGCATGTGGGCAGATGTCAGAGGTGCTGGGGACACGACCATTTGGCACTGAGAAGTGTTGGAAGGGAGCTCTGCAGCTCAGCCAGCCCAGCCCCTGCCACAGCAGGGCACCCCCAGCAGCTTGCCCAGCAGCACAGTGCCCAGCTGGCCTTGGCAGCTCTCCACACCAGGACACTCCACAGCCTCTCTGGGCAGCCTGCTCCAGGCCTCCAGCACCCTCACCACAAACAACTTTCTCCTGCTGCTCACATGCAACCTCCTGGGCTCCAGTCTGTGCCCAGTGCCCCTTGTGCTGTGCCTGGGCAGCACTGAGCAGAGCCTGGCCCCACAAGCCTGCTCCTGCTGGGAGACCCAAGAGCAGCTTCCAGCCCCAGGCAGGGCTCTGCTGGCTCAGCACCCACCCAAAGAGCTGCAAGGAGTGGGGGGAAGCCCTGGCCCAGCCCAGGGCACTCTGCATGTGATTTCACTGTGGAAACAACCAGCACTGGAAATAAGTGGAAGTGACAGGGGGACCTGTGACATGCAGAGCCCAGGACAGGTTACACAACAGCCCCTGGCAGCTCTCCTGTCCTGCCAGCTCCTGCCACGCAGTCCCTGCCTGCACTGCACACAAAGGTGCCTGGCAGCAAGGAGGAAGAACGGAGCCAGGCACCCATCCTGCCTGTTCCTCGGGAGATCAGCAGCCCTGCTAAATGTTCTCATCATAGAACAGTTGGGAGAGCTCTCTGAGATCATCCAGTCCACTCCAGCCAGCAACCCAACCCCCCCATGCCCACCAAACCCTGGCCTCAAGTGCCACACCTCCAGGCATGGGCACTCCACCACCTCCCCGGGCAGCCTGTGCCAGTGCCTCACCACTCTTGCAGCACAGAAATTGTTCCTCAGCTCCACCCTAGCCCTACCCTGGCACAATTCCTCTCCTTCTATCACCCAAGACAAGGCAGCAGAGCCCAACCCCAGCTGGCTGCAGCCTCCCTATAGGCAGCTGCAGAGAGCAATGAGCTCTGCCCTCAGCCTCCTCTGCTCCACCCTGCACACCCCCAGCTCCCTCAGCTGCTGCTCCCCAGCCCTGCTCCCCAGACCCTGCCCCAGCTCCCTTGCCCTCCTCTGGACCTGCTCCAGCTCCTCAGTGTCCTTCTGGGAGTGAGGAGCCCCCAGCTGAACCCAGGGTTCCAGGTGCAGCCTCCCCAGTACCCGGGACCAGGGTCAATCCCTGCCCTGCTCCTGCTGCCCACAGCACTGCTGGCCCAGGCCAGGCTGCTGGTGCCCTTCTTGGCCTCCTGGGCACACTTGG
This sequence comes from Pogoniulus pusillus, assembly GCF_015220805.1. Lineage (NCBI taxonomy): Eukaryota > Metazoa > Chordata > Aves > Piciformes > Lybiidae > Pogoniulus > Pogoniulus pusillus. The sequence goes on from NC_087279.1 coordinate 961,724, forward strand.
AAAGAGCCCTTTAGAAACTGCCCAGTTCAGTAGGGAGTCACTAATTAGCAGCTCCCATTGGAACTGTGGGGCCTGCTGCTGCCAGCTCCACAGCCCCGTGGGAGGGGGGTGAGGGGAGTGGGGAACCAGCTGCGGTGGAGCTTTGATCAGTGCCTGCTGCCAGCATCCCTGCATCTGCCAGCAAGGGCTAAGCTACTTAGGGGGAAGCTTCCTCTGTGCCCTGCAGCCTGCAGTAGCTGCCTCAGGTCTTAGAGACAGGTTTAATCTTTAGGCCCTCGAGAAAGGCTCTGTCACTTTCCCCTCTTCCTACCTTCAGAAGGAGGACTCCTGGAGAACAAAGAGCACTTTGCTGAGCCGCCTTGTCCTGGGCTCCCGGAGGGCAGACGCTGCCTTTGCAAGTGGAGCAAGAGCTCTCCCCGGGGCTGCCTTTCCTGCTGCTGGTGTAAACCAGCTGGAGTAATTAGGCACCAAAGTGCCCAAGTGCTTGTGCCTCCCCTGGCACAGCTTCAGCCCATCGCCTCCACTTCCATCACCTGACCCCAGGCAGCAGAGCCCAACCCCAGCTGGCTGCAGCCTCCTCTCAGGGAGCTGCAGAGAGCAGTGAGCTCTGCCCCAGGCTGCACACCCCCAGCCCCCTCAGCTGCTGCTCCCAGCCCTGCTCTCCAGACCCTGCCCCAGCTCTGTGCTCCACAAAACAGTCAGCAAGGATCCAGGAGCACCAAAGACTCTCTCGTGGCCTTCTGTCCAGAGCTGTCCTGGATGCCTGGAGGGTGCACACCACAAACTGAGGACTCTCATGAGGTGCAGAATCACAGAATCAGCCAGGTTGGAAGAGACCTCCAAGCTCATGCCACCCAACCTAGCACCCAGCCCTGCCCAACCAACCAGGCCAGTCTCTGGGCACCTCTCCAGTGAACCAGGACTGTTGATGAATGATGAGAGTGGCTTGGCCAGCTCAGCTGCCAGCTCTCTCATCACCCTAGGATGGATCCCATCAGGTCCCATGGGCTTGTGAGGATCCCACTGCCCCAGACACCTCTGCTGCTGCTAATGGAAACTGCTCACAGAATCTTCTAGGCTGGAAAAGACCTTTCAGATCATTGACTCCACCCAGGGACACACCACAACCAAGTCCTCTGCTCCCTCAGCTCCCTCAGCACCACAGCTGCAGGTCTGAGAAATCCCTCCATGGATCCAAGCAGTGCCCTGGGCAGCCAGCCTGTGCCAGGGCTTCACAGTCATGCCAGGGAGGACCTTCTCCTAGTGCCCAACCTGCTGCTTGCTCAGGGTCTGTGCTCACAGCACTCAGCAGGGTCAGCATCCACACAGCTGTGCAACTGCCTAATGGCTGCATCAGCACCTGGTGGAGCAGGGCCAGAGCAGGCCACAGCAGTGCTGCCAGGGCTGGAAGGGCTCTGCTGGGAGCCCAGGCTGGGAGACTTGGAGGTGGGCAGTGTGGAGAAGGCTCCAGAAAGCTTCTGGTGGCCTTGCAGTGCTTCAAGGGGAGGCAGGAGCTGGGGGAGAGGAGCTGGGGAGGAAGGAGCTGGGGGAGAGGAGCTGGGGGAGGCAGGAGCTGGGGGAGGCAGGAGCTGGGGGAGAGAGGAGCTGGGGGAGAGAGGAGCTGGGGGAGGCAGGAGCTGGGGGAGAGAGGAGCTGGGGGAGAGAGGAGCTGGGGGAGGCAGGAGCTGGGGGAGAGGAGCTGGGGGAGGGGAGCTGGGGGAGGCAGGAGCTGGGGGAGGGGAGCTGCTGGCTGGCTTCGGAGGCAGCTGAGCTGGGTGTGACTTTCTGCAGGGGCTCTCAATGACTAAGTGCACGAAGGGAGCCGACATCAAGTTATTATCCCCCTGGATCCCTGCCAGCCTCCAGACTAAGTTGCCAAATTACTCCCCATTAACTTTTATTTCCCCACAGCCTCTCAGTTCTCCTCTCTGCCCGAGCCCTTTGCCAGGAAGTCCTCTAATTGCCAGCTCCTCTTTCTTGCAGCTACCTGGGGTGGTCTGGTGGCCCTGCACCTCCCTTTGTCCTCTGTGCTGGCATCCAGTCATGGAGAGGAAAGCAACTGCCTCATGCCTCTGAGGCTTGATGCAAAATCCACCTAAAAATAACTCCTCCAGCAGCTCCCACACTCCTGAAGGGGAAAGCCATCCATCAGAGCACGCCAGGAGAGCGCTCCCTGGATGGAGCTCCACGGGCAGAGAGCTGCTGAGAGCCCACAGAGAGCCATTAAGGGAGAGCTTTTCTCCAGGAGGACAGCCAAGCCCTGCAAGAGGCTGCTCAGAGCTGCTGTGCAGGCTCCATCCTTGGAGCTTCTCAGGAGGAGGTTGGACAAATCTCTCAGCCACCCTGGCTGGGAGCATTGTCTCTCAAGGCTGGAGAGAAGAAAGGCTGAGGGCAGGGCTGCTCACCATGGCCCAGGGCATCAGGGGTGGCTACCAGGAGGCTGGAGACTCCCTTTGCACAAGGGACCCCATGGAAAGCACAAGGGATGGATGGAGGAGAGCTTGAGGAGCTCCTGCTCACTTTGCTGCCAGCCATCACCCCCAGCCCCCTCCCCAGGCTCCTCTTCCAGCCATCACCCCCAGCCCCCTCCCCAAGCCCTCATGGCAGCCTTACTGGGACCCAGGAGGAAGCTGCTTGCAGGCCTGGGCAGCTGCCTTGCAAGGGCTCCCAGCAAGGTTTCAGGGCTCCTTTGCTGCCTTCTGCTGTCATTTCCCTCTTGATCTGCACAGTCAGTGCCAAACGTGAGGAGGAAGTTGTTGAGCAGGAGAGTGGTGAGAGGCTGGCAGGGGTTGCCCAGGGAGGTGGTTGAGGCCCCATGGCTGGAGGTGTTTGAGGCCAGGCTGGCTGAGGCTGTGTGCAGCCTGCTCTAGGGTAGGGTGTCCCTGGGCATGGCAGGGGGTTGGCACTGGCTGCTCCTTGTGCTCCCTTCCAGCCCTGACTGCTTCTGTGATTCTAAGCCCTTTCACAGAAGCACAGAATCAGGCAGGCTGGCAGAGAGCTCCAAGCTCCTCCAGCCCAACCTAGCACCCAGCCCTGCCCAACCAACCAGACCATGGCACTCAGTGCCCCAGCCAGGCTTGGCTGCAACACCTCCAGGCACAGCCACTCCACCACCTCCCTGGGCAGCCCATTCCAATGCCAATCACTCTCTCTGCCAACAGCTTCCTAACAGCATCCAGCCTGGACCTGCCCTGGCACAAAGTATAGAACCATAGAATCAATCAGCTTAGAGGAGACTTCTAAGATCCTCCAGCCCAACCCAGCACCCAGCCCTGGCCAGTCAGCCAGACCATGGCACTGAGTGCCCCAGTCCAATCTTTTCTTGAGGCTGTGTCCCCTTCTGTCCCTGGCTGCCTGGCAGCAGAGCCCAACCCCACCTGGCCACAGCATCCCTGCAGGCAGCTGCAGGCAGCAATGAGCTCTGCCCTGAGCCTCCTCTGCTGCAGGCTGCACACCCCCAGGAAGCTGCCTGCCAGGATGCCACCATCCACCCTCAGCTCTGCTCAGCACGTTCCTGACTGGCTTCAGTCTGGTGGAGATGCCTGCTGGGTCACCCTGGTGCTGAGGAGGGTTTGGAGCTCCAAAGAGGACTTCTCCTCTGTAATTGGAGTTCTGCTTTTCTGTTGGCCTTTTTCTGTTGTTTCTGCTCCCAGTCCCCCAGACAAAGGTGGGGAAGGGAGGCAGAAAGCCTGAGCTCGGTGCTCAGAGGCTCCTGAACGCTGCTAAATCATCGCTGCCGCTGCCCTTCAGACCACATTAGTCAGCATCTGTAGAGCATCGGCAGGCAGGAGCTGGATCGGGAGGCAGAATTAAAGGATCCTGGCGAGACAGTTCTTAGTCTGGGGTGCCTCTGGGAGCTGGTGGCTGCTGGGTGGCACTCAGCTGCAGAAGGCATCCAGCTGTGCTCCCCTGACACCAGCCCAGACGGCACAAATGCCACCTGGCTGGGCTCGGGGAGTGCATCGGCAGCCAGCGGCAGACCCACCCCTCCAGGAGCGTCAGCTTGAGCGGGGAGCAGGGGGAAGGGATTAAGAGGAGAAGAAAGAGGCTTTGAGGATGTGTAACACTGAGCCAGCCTGGCCTGGGGAGCAGCAGCAAGCTCCTCGGGCAGCAGATTTCACCACTGAAGTCTTTGGACATAAATCTCAGGGTAGGTGGAAAGGAGGGGGAAGAAAAATGTGGTTTGCATGGTGAAAAGTAACAGCTGAGGTCTGGGCTGCTGCCTGGCTCAGGGAGGGGGCAGCTGAGCTGTGCTGCTCCACAGCACCCACGGGGGGAGGTCAGGAGAGGTCTCCAAAGGGTGGAAGTTCCTTTGGCTTCATGGAAAAAGGGAGGAGGGAGGCTTAGAGCAGCCTGGCAGGGCCTGAGAGGGGCTGCAGGAGAGCTGGGGAGGGACCTGGGCAAGGGCTGGGAGTGGCAGGTTGAGGGAGAATGGATTTGAGCTGGGAGAGGGGAGAGTGAGAGTGGAGAGGAGGAAGAAACTGTTGACAGTGAGGGTGGGGAGAGAATGGCACAGGTTTGCCCAGGGAAGTTGTGGAGCACAGAAGCACCCAATGTGATCAAAGTTCATGTTCCAGGTGAAGAGCCTGGATAAGCTATCCATGGAATCAGGGAATTGGTTGGGCTGGCAAAGCCCTCTGAGGTCACCCAGTCCAAGCAGCAACCCAACCCCACCATGGCCACCAAACCACGGCCCCCAGTGCCATGGCCACACCTTTCTGGCACAGCTCCAGGGCTGGGGACTCCACCACCCCCCTGGGCAGCCTGTGCCAGTGCCTGAAAACCCTCTCAGTGAAAACCTAACCCTCCCCTGGCACAATTCCAGGCTGGTTCCTCTGCTCCCATCACCTAGGAGAAGGCACCAACCCCCACCTCACTGCAACCTCCTTTCAGGGAGCTGTAGAGGGATGATCTGCAAGTCCTGGCACTGCTGATCCCTTCCTTCTGGCTTCACACATCCCTTCCCTTCCAACTCTTTATTCCTGCTTTCAGGTCCCAGCTCCTCAAGTCCCAACATCCCAGACAGATAAAGGCACTCAGGCAGCCTCATTAATCCTTCCTCTCCCTCTGCTTCTCCCAACTGCAGTTGTGTAACAGCATCCTCAGACAGGCCCTGGCCCTGCCTCGGTGGCAAACAACTCTGCTCTCTCCGAGGTGACCCTTCTCAATTTACCACAAACCCCCAAAACCCCCAAACCCAACCCCCACAACCCCCCAAAACCACCCCCTCCCAAACTCCCTCAACTCTCTCAACCCTTCCCCAAAGACCAAACCCACCCCACCCCCCAAATTCCCTCAACCTTCTCAACCCTCCCCCAACCCAAACCCCACAACCCCCCCAGACTCCCTTGGTGCAGCCATTGCTGGGTGCCACCAATCAGCTCTGCTTTGCCATTTGCCTTAGCAGAGCCTTCAGAAGGATCTGCTCCATGACCTCACCAGGCACAGTCCCTTGGCTCCTTCTCCTCACCCTCACCCAGAGGAGGAAGATGAAGCTCTCCCCTCACTCTCTCCTGCACCCACACCCTGCAGAGCCTGGCAGCAGTGGCAGCAGGAGCCAGGCTGGCCTCTAGGCACCTGTGCATGGCTGCTGTGTGTGAGGCAGGACAGAACTGATTTCATTTGCCTTTGCTGCCCTCAGCTAGCCAAATCCACCCCCAGGCCCACAGTAGGGCACCATGCACCTCCTGCCCCAGCACCTCCCCTGGAGCCAGCAGCCCACAGCAGTGCCCGTGGGCCTGCCAAGATGCCAGGGTGGCAGCCTGGTGCCCATGGACAGCTCCAGGTCAGGCTGCCAAGCCCCCAAGGTGATGTCTCCCCTGCCCCCTGAGGAGCACCAACTCCACCACAGCTGGACCAAGGCAGCAGCTCCCACAGGCGCCAGCACAGACCCAGCAGGACCTCACAGCCCCTGGGTGCTCGAGAGCCCCACGGTCCCTTCAGCACCTCTGCTCCTGCCTGCTGCTCTGCAGCACAGCTCAGAGCTAGAACCAAGCCAGCAGCTGGGCCTGATGGGCTCAGGTCTCTGCCAACCTCAACACTGCTACACAATCAGAGGGGCTGGAAGGGGCCTCCTGAGATCCAGTCCAAGCTCTCTGCCAGAGCAGGGCACACAGCAGCACAGTGCCCAGCTGGCCTTGGCAGCTCTGCACACCAGGACACTCCACAGCCTCTCTGGGCAGCCTGCTCCAGGCCTCCAGCACCCTCACAACAAACAACTTTCTCCTCCTGGGCTCCAGTCTGTGCCCAGTGCCCCCTGTGCTATCACAGGGCACCACCAGGGCCTGGCCCCTTCTTGTCCCCACTCCTCAGAGGTTTGTAGACATCAGTGAGGTCTCTTCTCAGCCTTCTCCCCGGCAGGCTCTCATCCCCAGGGCTCTCAGCCTGTCCTCTCACACAGATCTCCCACCCCTCCAGCACCCTCACAGCCTCTGCTGGGTTTCCTCTGTTAGTTTCCCCTGCCCTTGCAGCGGGGAGCCCAGACCTGGCTGAGCTGTCTGCAGCTGGGCTGTCTGCAGTCCTCTGCTCTTTGCTTCTCCTGCATGCCAAAATCACCTCACAGCTCCACAGACTGCAGCAGGCTGGGAGGGACCCTCAGAGGTCATCTCCAGTCCAACCCTCCTGCAGTCACCAGGGACACCTCCAGCCAGAGCAGGTTGCTCAGGGCCCCATTGCATAAGACCAAGCCTCTCCCTCCCCACCAGCTCTGCCCAGGGTGGTTGCTTCCAACCCTTTCAAGTCCATCCCTTTGATTTCCACATTAGCATTCGGCAGGCAGGGCAGGGGGGGAGGAAAAAAGGGAAAATAGGACAAAAATAGGATTTGCTCTAATGCAGCCTCATCTCCTTGTTTGTTTCTTGTTGCTTCCACCCTCTGCAACTATCTAGGTCAAACAGAGCAAATTCATTTCAGTGCATCTGTCCCTGGCACCAGGACATGTAGGTGAGGTGGCACAGCGCTGGGCACAGAGGGGAGGAGGGCTCCAGCAGCTCCCAGAGCTGGAATCCCTTCCACCCACTCCTGGGAGCTCAGCTCCACAGCCAGGCCTGGCAGAGTCTGCCCATAGGCTGCAGCCCGGAGCCCCTCCATGCCCACTGAGCCCCTCTATGCTCACTCAGCCTCTCTGTGCCCACTGAGCCCCTCCATGCCCACTAAGCCCCTCCGTGCCCACCCAGCCCCTCTGTGCCCACTGAGCCTCTCAGTGCCCACTCAGCCTCTCAGTGCCCACTAAGCCTCTCTGTGTCCACTCAGCCTCTCAGTGCCCACTCAGCCCCTCTGTGCTCACTCAGCCTCTCAGTGCCCACTAAGCCTCTCAGTGCCTACCCTTCCTCTCCGTGCCCACTCAGCCTCTCAGTGCCCACTGAGCCCATCAGTGCCCACCCAGCCCCTCAGTGCCCACTCTGCCTTTGCCATCTGCAAGCAGGAGATAATTCACCTCCCCTCCAACCCTGCTGGGCTTGGCCCTGTGCAGAGCAGAAAGTCTCTACAGCAGAGGCTCTCTCCTGTTCCCAACACAGGGGTGGGTTCAGAGGCTTCCAGGGCAGTGACAAACACCTTTGCCCCCTCACAAAAGCCAACCAACCCCACCCAGAGGGGAAACCCACCCAGGTTCTCACTGCCTTCCCAGCAGCAAACAGCACCCAGAGGCTTTGGCTTCCCCTCCCCAGGGCTTCAGAGGTTGCCTGAAGCATTATTTTTGCCTTGCTCCTGCCTTAACCCCCAACTGATGACAACCTGGAGAGCTTCCACACAGCCCTATCGAATCTGGTGTGTTCCAGACCTGCCCTGAGCGCAGGGTCCCCACCCTGCCCCCTCCCCTCCCATGCTCCTGGGGGATCTGTGTCCTTTCCTTGCTGTTGCTGTCTGGGGTTTTGGCAGCCCTAATTTTAACTGCATTTCAGTGCATCTCTGCACCTTCAGACCAAACCCACTCAGGCATTCAGACCTCAGTAATGAACTGTGTGACAGCAAAGCCTACAGAGAGGGAGGGGGAAGGAGAAAATCCTTGCTTGTTGCAGAGCTTCTATTAGCCCTGATTTGCTCTCTCTCAATACTTGGTTCAGTGCCATGCAAGGGAGCCAGGGGACCTCTGCTAAAGTAGGACATCAGATGAGGACTGCTCCAGAAGATGCAGGCTGAGGAAGAGCCTTTCCCTTCCAGTGGCAGGAATTAGAAGGCTCCCAGCGAGTTCCAGGGTGTTTGTTTGGGGTGGCTTTGGGCTCTGCTCCCTCCTGGGGTATCTTCCAGCAGAAGCCTTGGGGAAAGGGGAAAAAAAGGTCAGCATCTCCAGGGGTGAATTCAAAGCATCTCAGGTGGTGGTTTTGGAATGCCTCCTGCAGTTTGCCTCCCTGTGGTGACTGCCAGGGGAGAGCCCATGGCACAGCAACCCTCCCCGGGGAGGGGGATGGGACCTGGCTCTGTCCTGACTGCCAGCAGACTCCAGCATCCAAAGGCACATTCACAACAGAAGCAGAGCAGAGGGAAGGAGGCCTTTGGGTGTGCACAGGGAGCAGGATGGGCCCAGTCAACAGCACAGCAACTATCTACCTAGCAGGGCTGGGTGCTAGGTTGGGCTGGGGGAGCTTGGAGCTCTCTTCCAGCCTGGCTGATTCTGTGCTTCTATGATTCTATGCTGCAATGATTCCTGCCTTTGGGTTAGTTCTTGCTTGGGGGCTCTCAGCCTGTGCTGCTCCCAGAGCTGCTCCAGGTCCCTCAGCAGCTCTGCAGCCTGCCCTGCAGCCTGCCCTGCAGCAGTTCCCTGTCCCTCTGCAGCTGGCAGCCCAGAGCTGCACACGATCCCGTGGCCCCAGCAGCACAGAGCAGAGTGGGAGGAGAAGCTTTCTTGACCTGCTGGCCGTGCACCCACATCAATCATCTCTCTTGCACGCTCCCTTTCCTCCTTAATTCAGCTCAGGTTCCCAACCTGACTCCAGGTGACCCCAGTGAGCCTTCAAAACATCCCTTGCTGAGCACAGCAGCTTGCTCTGGGCCTCAGTGGCAGCTCCTGCAGCAAGCCCTCAGAGCAGGTTCCTCCTCACTCTTCAGTTTCACAAGGACCACAAAAACCTCCATGACAACTCTAACAAAAAGCCTCTGATCCAGCCCCAAACCTTCTGGAGAATGAAACATGCAATTTCCCTCTTGGAAGCACAATTCCCCCGGGGAACATCTCACAAAAGGCAGGGAGGAACTGTCTGTCAGTGGGAAGCACTCTGGAGCAGCACAGGCCCCTGGAGAAACACCTCCAGAGGAGCTGCAGGGCAAATGTGGGAGGGAGGGAGCAGGAGAGGTGAAGGCAGCGCCTGCCTGGGGCAGCTGCAGGCACAGGGCTGAAGTGGAAGCAGATTGGTGAGGCTGCTGGGGTCAGTGCCCACCCAGTGCAGGGAATCACAGAGCTGTTCAGGCTGGAAAAGCCCTCTGGGACCATCAGGTCCAACCAACAACCCAACCCCCCCATGGCCACCAAACCCTGGCCCCAGTGCCATGGCACTCCACCACCTCCCTGGGCAGCCTCTGCCAGTCCCTCACCACTCCTGCAGCAAAGGGATTGTTCCTCAGCTCCAACCTCACCCTCCCCTGGCACAGTTTCAGGCCATTTCCTCTCCTTTTATCTCCTGAGCCTAGGATCAGAGCCCAACCCCAGCTGGCTGCAGCCTCCTCTCAGGGAGCTGCAGACAGCAAAGAGCTCTGCCCTCAGCCTCCTCTGCCCCAGCCTGCACACCCCCAGCTCCCTCAGCTGCTGCTCTCCAGACCCTGCCCCAGCTCCATTGCCCTTCTCTGCACCTGCCCCTCAGTGTCCTCCTTGGAGCAAGGGCCCCAGAACTGAACCAGGACCCAGGCTGTGCCCTCCCCAGGGACAATCTGTTGCCTGCTCCTGCTGGCCACAGCGTTGCTGACCCAGGCCAGGCTGCTGGTGGCCTCCTGAGCAGGCTGCTGGCTCTTCTTCAGCTGTCACCAACCCACACCCGGCTCAGAGGCATGGGGGGTGCCACAGCCAGGAGTCATCTCCCACTCCCAGGCTGCAGCTGACTGAACCACGCTGGTAGCTGCTGTTCTGCTGCCATCAGGCACAGCTTTTGTTGGCTGCTGACAGCTCCTCCCCATCCCCCTGCTTCGGAACACAGCTCTATAATCAGGGAGCCATCCTGGGCTTTGAACAACAGTAATTAAGAGCAGATAAACTGTCAGGTAAGAAGCAGGAAGGTACATTAATTAAGGTTAGTCCCACTTGTGCTCAATTCAAGTCTTCATCTTCCACCTTTTCTCATCAATAGCTCATCACCACCATGCCAGAGAGGAATTCATGTGCTGAGAGGATGTCAACTCTTGGAGGAGGATCAAACGTTTGGGATGTCAAAGCAGACACCCGAAGGACAGGAGGAGGGAGCTGAGAAGGGAGTAGGAGAAAAGAAGTGATTGCCCCCTCCTGTTGGGCACTGAGGAGGCCACAGCTCGAGTGCTGGGCTCGGTTTTTGGGGCCTCTCACTCCCAGAAGGACTTTGAGAGGCTGGAGTGGGTGCAGAAGGGCAGTGACGCTGGGGAGGGGCAGCTGAAGGAGCTGGGGGAGTGCAGCCTGGAGAAGAGGATGCTGAGGGGAGACCTCTTTGCTCTCTACAGCTCCCCAAAGTCCTGCTGTGGCAGGGGGGTTGGGCTTGATGATCTCTGAGGGTCCCTTCCAGCCTCTTAGGTTCTGTGATTCTGAGAGGAGGATGCAGTGAGCTGGGGGCTGGGCTCTGCTCCCTAGCATCAGGTGGTAGGAGGAGAGGAGATGGCTGGAAGTTGTGCCAGGGGAGGCTTAGGTTGGAGCTGGAGATCAATTTCTGTGCTGCAGGAGTGGCCAGGGACTGGCAGAGGCTGCCCAGGAGGTGGTGGAGTGCCCATGGCTGGAGGCCTTGCAGAAAGCTGTGGCCATGGCACTGGGGCACTTTGATGGCTGTGGTGGGGCTGGGCTGCTGCTTGGACTGGGAGGTCTGAGAGGCCCTTTCCAGTCTGGTTGACTCTGTGCTTCCAGGTGCTAAGCCATGGAGGTGATGCTCTTCTGGCTCCAGCTGGGTCTCTGCTGGAGGCCTCTCTGCATGCTCTGCACTGCACACCACCTGCCTGCAGCCTGCCCCAGCCCAGGGCTTGACCCACTCCCAGCAGCTCTTGGAGCAGTGATAGCGCTCAGCTGGGAGGCAGGAGACCTCTTGGCTCTGCCACTGACCCTGGCAGAGCACTGGCAACCACTCCACCAGAGCTTCAGAAGGTGCCAGTCCCCAGAGACCAAGCTGCCAGCTGCCCGAGGCCAGGCTGGCAGGGCTGGAGCCCTTCTGGGGGCCCTTCCCTGCTGCAAAGGCTGGCAGGAAAGCTGGGCACAGGCTTTGTCTCAGCTCCTGCTGTGGCAGGCCGAGGGGGGATGGTTTGGACTCAGAGAGGGAGGGAAGGGAGAAATGTTTGGCAGTGAGGGTGGGCAGAGCCTGTGCCAGGCTGCCCAGAGAGGTGGGAGCTGCCCCTCGGCTGGCAGCACTGCAGGTCAGGGTGCTTGGGGCTGTGAGCAGCTGCTCTGGCTGGGGCTGTCCCTGCTGGGGGCTGCAGGGGGGTTGGAGTGGCTGAGCTTGGAAGGTTCCTTGCAAGCCAGCTCAGACCCTGGTTCCCTGCTGCCAGCCAGAGCCTGGGGTCCCTGCTGCCAGCCAGAGCCTGGGGTCCCTGCTGCCCCTCTCTCCTGGCAGCTCCCGAGCTGCTCTTCCCACTGCAGAGCTCCTGTCTCAGAGGTGCTGGACACATTTCCAGCCAGCTGCGGCTGCTGCTCCCCACAATCATGTTGCTGTCAGCAAGGTGTGAATGTACAACCTCCTCTGGAGCCGCGTAAGGAGGGAGGGCGGAGGAGGGGGCAGCCCTCAGCAAAGCGACAGCCAATTAACCTCAGCAGCTGCTTTTAGCAGGAGGAGCAGCAGGGAAGCCCTGCAATGTTTTGGCCTTCCCTTGCCCCCACCACAGCCCCCAGATCTCCACGGGCTGGCTTGGCACAGCGCTCAGAGCCCAGCAGCTCCTGCTGACCCCGCTGCGGGGGTGCAGGCAGAGCTGCATCAGCAACCACCTGCGCTGTGGCAGCTGCGGCAGCGAGTTCTGCCTCCTGCCACTCGAGCAGGTCACTGATCGCCTTCGCGCAGCCAGCACCTCCCGCAGCCAGCACCTCCCGCAGCCAGCACCTCCCGCAGCCAGCACCTCCCGCAGCCAGCACCTCCCGCAGCCAGCACCTCCCGCAGCCAGCACCTCCCGCAGCCTGCGCTCGCTGCTCGCAGCTCTGCCCTCCCCAGCGCCCAGTGCCGGCAGCGCGCTGCACCCCCACTCTGCCCCCTGCAGCCACCCCCAGCCAGTGCCGGCAGCGCACTGCACCCCCACTCTGCCCCCAGCAGCCACCCCCAGCCAGTGCCAGCAGCGCACTGCACCTCACTCTGCCCCCTGCAGCCACCCCCAGCCAGTGCCAGCAGCACACTGCACCCCCACTCTGCCCCCAGCGGCCAGTGCCGGCAGCGCACTGCACCCCCACTCTGCCCCCTGCAGCCAGTGCCGGCAGCGCACTGCACCCCACTCTGCCCCAGCAGCCACCCCCAGCCAGTGCCAGCAGCTCAGGACGTCTTTGGATTGTTTTGGTTGGAGAACATCTCCAAAATACATCTGCAGGGGGCTACAAAAAAGCTGGGGAGGGACTTTTGAGGCTGTGAGGGAGTGGCAGGAGTGGGGGGAATGGAGCAAAGCTGGGGGTGGTTAGAGTCAGCCTGGAGGTGAGGAGGAAGTTGTTGAGCAGGAGAGTGGTGAGAGGCTGGCAGGGGTTGCCCAGGGAGGTAGTTGAGGCCCCATGGCTGGAGGTGTTTGAGGCCAGGCTGGCTGAGGCTGTGTGCAGCCTGCTCTAGGGTAGGGTGTCCCTGGGCATGGCAGGGGTTGGCACTGCCTGCTCCTTGTGGTCTCTTCCAGCCCTGACTGACTCTGTGATTCTATGTAAATCATTGAGTCCAACCTTCAACCCAACCCCACTGTGGCCACCAAACCATGGCCCCAGGTGCCGTGGGCACAGCTGTCTGGAACACCTCCAGGGATGGGGGCTCCTAGCAAAGAACTCCACCTCCCTGGGTGGCCTGTGCCAATCCCTGACCACTCTTGCAGCAAAGCAACTGTTCCTCAGCTCCAGCCTAACCCTCCCCTGGCACAGGTTCATGTTGTAGGTCACACAGGATGCCAGTGTGCAGCTGGGCTTGGAGTCTCTCCTGAGAAGGCAACTGCAGAGCTCCCTGGGAGCCTACTCCACTGCACTGTCACTGCACTCCTGTCTCTGTCACTGGGGTTGGACTGGCAGCCAGAGCTAGCTGAGGTCAAGCCCATGCTGGGCAGCTTTCCAGGCACACAGCTGAGGGTAGTGCTTATGGTGAAGCACTGGCACAGGCTGCCCAGGGAGCTGGTGAGTCCCCATCCCTGGAGGTGTTGCAGAAAGCTGTGGCCCCACTTGGGGCCGTGGTGGGGTAGGGTTGCTGGTGGGACTGGATGATCCCAGAGGGCTCTTCCAACCAAACAATTACCTGATTCTATGATCCTGCTTTCAGCAGGGGACTCCCAGTTTGAAGGGTTGGCCTCAATCTTAGAGGTCTCCTCTGTGGTGCTACGATTGATGCCCCCCACACAACTGCTGTTGAGCTGCATCCTCGTTTCCTGCACAGCCTTTATCTCCTAAGCCTAAAACCCCAATCAGTGTCTCCAGTCTGCCCAAAATGAAGCTGAGCAGGAGATGCCTTTACAGACAGAAGGGAGGTGCTCTGTGGGGTTTGCACCTCCTGAGGGATTCAGATTTAATAGAAGGTCCCCTGGAGACACTCAAGGTCAGGCTTGGTGGAGCTCTGAGCCCCTTTGTGGGGTTGGCACCTCCTGGAGCATTCAGGTTTAATAGGACATCCCTGGAGACACTCAAGGTCAGGCTTGGTGGAGCTCTGAGCAGCCTGCTGTAGTTGGGCATCTCCCTGCTGACTGCAGGAGGGTTGGACTGGGTGACCTCTGGAGGGGCCTTCCACCCAGTGCCTTCTCTGCCACTGCCCTTTGCCAGCAGCTAAGGCAAACAGCTTCCAGTTAGCTCCAGTTTGGCTTAATTGATGTGAGCACTGGGATGGAGGTCAGGGGGAAGCAACCTGCCGAGCAAACACTTCTTTTTCTCTTCCTTTTTCTGCTGCTCTGACAATAAACTTGCCAAGTTTGAGAAGCTCCAGAGAGCTTCAAGGTCTACAAGGTGCAGGCAGACCCTGCTCACCTCAGCTGCCAGCACTGCAGATCCTCCACTTGTGCCTTGGCTGCGGAAAGAGGCGGTGGAACCCACCTGGGCACCCATGGAGGGAGTCTGGGGTGGTGGGGGAGTGAACTGGCTGGTGTCTGAGGGTGAGCAGGGGCCCTGGGCAGGGACACCTCCCACAGGGCCAGGTCACTCATGGCCTCATCCAGCCTGGCCTTGAACACCTCCAGGGAGGTTGTGGAGCACAGAAGCACCCAATGCGATCTTTGATCTTTGATCACTTTGGGTGCTTCTGTGCTCCACAACCTCCCTGGGCAACCTGTGCCAGTGTCTCACCACCCTCAACCTGTGCCAGGGTCTCACCACCCTCACTCTCAACAATTTCTTCCTCTTCTCTACCCTCACTCTCCCCTCTCCCAGCTCCCAGCCCTTGTCACAATTCCCTCCCCAGCTCTCCCGCAGCCCCTTCAGACCCTGGCAGGCAGCTCTGAGGCTCCCCTGCAGCCCATCCCCAGTTGGAGCCAGGAGAGCTTAAGTTTTGCAGCAACAATCAATATAGAATCAGAGGAGTGATTGGGTTGGAAGAGACCTCCTAGACTAAGTCCAACCTGACCCCACCGTGGCCACCAAACCATGGCCCCAGGGTTCATGAACACCTCCAGGCATGGGCACTCCACCACCTCCCTGGGCAGCCTCTGCCAGTCCCTCACCACTCTGGCAGCACAGAACATTTTCCCCATCTCCAACATCACTCTCCCCTGGCACAATCCCAGGCCATTTCCTCTCCTGTCACCTGAGACAGGGCAGCAGAGCCCAACCCCACCTCACTGCAGCCTCCTCTCAGGCAGCTGCAGAGAGCAATGAGCTCTGCCCTTAGCCTCCTCTGCTCCAGGCTGAACCACCCCAGGTCCCTCAGCTGAGTCAGGCATTGGAGCAGAATGCTCAGGGTGAATGGTGGAGAGCAGCAGAGTGCCTAGGGTGGGCAAAGGAGAGGAGCAGAGTGCCCAGGGTGGGCAAAGGAGAGGAGCAGAGTGCCCAGGGCGAATGGTGGAGAGGAGAAGAACACCCAGGGTGGGTAAACATCACTGCAGACGTTCAAAGCCAAGGAGATGTGGAGCTGGGGCCGTGGCCCAGTGGCCACAGAGGTGCTGGCTGGAAGACTGAACCTGCTGATCTTCAAGGTCTCTTCCACCCTTCCTGCCTCCAGGCTGCTCTGGCATGGGCAGTGCTCTCCACTTGGAGGGTGCCCCACTCCCCCTCCTTGTCTGGGGTGTTTGCCACCTTCACCACAATGGCAGCGATGGGATTTGCCTCTCTGCACAGCACCAGCAGGGGAGACAAAGAGAGAGGAGTTTGCTGCCTGCTTGGGGTGGGGTTCTTCTTTTCATGGGGTAGCTCAGTGGTACTTCTGTGCTGGCACAAGAGACAGACTTGGTTCCAGCAGCAGCCTATCTCAAATTCACCCTGCAGAGTAGGATCAACTGTCAGACCAATTTTCCAGCCTGCTTCTTGGGAGCTGAGCAGGGAAGGGTGGAGGGAGAGAGGGGAAAGAGGGAGATGCACAAAGATCCACTGCTGAAAAAGCCAACTGGAGAGAAAGGAGCAGCAAAAGGCAGAGCAAAGCACTGTGAATAACTGGAGCCTTGCTTTAGCATGGAGAGGACAATCATTGCTGCACAGAGGGACCACAACTCAGCCACCTGCCCTCCTGGAACACTGCTGGGCTTTGATTAACTCTTCACAGCTTTGTTTGCAGAGGTTGGGGTCTGAGGGACCAGCTTCAGCACTGCACTGCCACCCAAACAACCCCTGCTACTCACCCCACAGCCTGGCTCCAAGTGGTGTCTCACACTCATCTAGTGCTCCCCAGGAGCCTGGTGGCCCTCCTGGCCATGAGGACACTTGGCTGGGTCATGGGGAGCTTAGTGGCCACCAGCACTCCCTCTCACTACACCTCTAAGTCTGCATGAAGAAGAGTGTGGCCAGCAGGTCTAAAAGCTTCTCCTCCCACTCTGCTCTGACCTAGCCAGGCCATGCTTGGTGAGCTGGGGCCAGCTCTGGGCTGCCCAGCCCCAGAGAGGCAGAGAACAGCTGCAGAGAGCCCAGGGCAGGCTGCAGAGCTGCTGAGGGGCCTGGAGCAGCTCTGGGAGCAGCACAGGCTGAGAGCCCTGGGGCTGAGAGCCTGCAGAAGAGCAGCCCCAGAGGGCAGCTGAGCAATGCTCAGCAAGAGGGAAAGGAGCTGTGGGGGGCAAGAGGCTGGGGCCAGGCTCTGCTCAGTGCTGCCCAGGCACAGCACAAGGGGCACTGGGCACAGACTGGAGCCCAGGAGGTTGCATCTGAGAAGGAGGAGAAAGTTGTTTGTTGTGAGGGTGCTGGAGGCCTGGAGCAGGCTGCCCAGAGAGGCTGTGGAGTGTCCTGGTGTGGAGAGCTGCCAAGGCCAGCTGGGCACTGTGCTGCTGGGTAGGCTGCTGGGGCAGGGGCTGGGCTGGCTGAGCTGCAGAGCTCCCTTCCCACCCACCCATGCTGAGTTCTGGGATTTTCATTTGTCTGCTCAGAGCTTTGCACCAGGACCCACTGCTGGGTTGGGCTCCCTAATTTTAGAGGTCTTTTCCAAGCAGATCTATGGTTCTGTGAGGATGAGGAAGGAGTCACTCCACAGGTGCTGCTCCAGTGCAGGGCTCCAGCCCAGCACAGACTCAGGCTGCATGTCCTGGGCCCTTGGTCAGCTCCACACATCCATCACCAGCACAGCCTCACGGTGCCAGTTGAATAAGCACTGAGAAGCAGAGCAGCAGCAGCAGCTTTGCTTGTCTCCAACAGGCCATTTCAGACAAGAGCTCTCAGCCTCAGCCCTCTTTTGTGCTTCCAGAGGCTTCTGCTCTGCAGAAAGGTGAGAAGCTTCTTCCAGAGAAAATAAAGCAGAGGGGCTGGAGGCTTTTCTAGTAACACTTTGATTCTTCAGCCAAAAGCCCACCCCACATTCATCACAGGTGGGAAAGCCTGGATTGGATGAGTGCTCCATTTCCTCGTGGGTTTAGTGCCCTCCACACTTTACCACAGCACACAAACACTGCTGAGGACAGAAAGCTGCCTTCTGATGGAGCTCAGCACCTCTGCAGCCCTGCACACTGCTCCCACGACGAGGCAAGCTCAAGATCACAGAATCAGGCAGGCTGGCAGAGAGCTCCAGGCTCATCCAGCCCAACCTAGCACCCAGCCCTGCCCAACCAACCAGACCATGGCACTAAGTGCCCCAGCCAGGCTTGGCTGCAACACCTCCAGCCACAGCCACTCCACCACCTCCCTGGGCAGCCCATTCCAGTGCCAATCACTCTCTCTGCCAACAGCTTCCTAACAACATCCAGGAGGTCTCAGTGCTGCAGGCCCCTCAGTACCCTTGGAGCCTCAGCTGGGCCCTCTACAGGAGTTCCCTGCCTCTCTGGAGCTGGGGAGCCCAGGCCTGTCCCTGGCATCCCATCAGCTGGCACCTCTGCATCTCACCATTTGCTGCACCAAAAAGCTCTTTTTGGTGGTGTTATTGCTGGAAATAGAACCCTGCTAAGAGCTCTTCAGGCCCAAATCCTCCATCCTCAGAGAAGAAAATGTCCTTCTGTCCCCTTCTTGCTGCATTGAGCACACCAACAGCTGGAGATGAGGACCCTGCAAAGCTGTGGATTCCTCCTGTGTCACCGAGAGCTGCCAAATGCATTTCCTAAGTGGTTGCATTCAGCTTGTTCTGTGTGCAGCAACACCATGGATGTAATTATCAGCCTGAGTTTAATGGCACTGAAACAAATCTCCATTCTGATGAATGCCTAATTACTGTTATTAAAATATTTATGAAATAATAAATTTATTAGAAAGGCCTCTGCCTGGGAGCCTGCAGAAAGCTTCTCCTCTGCACCACGGCTAAGACAGAGCCCTGCACCGAACCTGAGCATCTCCACCCGGGACGATGCAGGCTGGAGGCCTCCTGGGCCCTTTGTCCTCTTCATCAGAGACACCCAACAGAGGACTGGGATTGGATGACTTCCAAGGCACCAAACCTGAGCATCTCCACCTCAGATGAGGCAGGCTGGAGGCCTCCTGGGCCCTTTGTTCTCTCCATGAGAAATACCAAACAGGGAGAATGGGGACTTGATTTTGCTCAAAGCTCCATACCTTTTCCATCTGAGAGGATGCAGGCATGAAGGTTTCCTGAGCCCTATGTCCTCTCCATCAGAGATACCAAACACAGAGAATTGAGATTTGATGATTTTCTTCAAGGCACCAAACCTGAGCATCTCCACCTGAGATGATGCAGGCTGAAGGTCTCCTGAGTTCCTGAGCTCTTTGTCTTCTCCAGCAGAGACACCAAACAGAGATGTGGGATTTGATGATTTGCTTCAAAGAACCAAACCTGAGCATTTCCATCTGAGATGGTGCAGCTATGAAGGTCTCCTGAGATCCTGAGCCCTTTGTCCTCTTCATCGAAGACACCAAACAGAGAGAACTGGGATTTGATGATTCTCTCCATTTGGGTAATCAGAGGATTCTTCAGTCAGCAAAGACCCCTGAGAGCACCAAGACCATCTCTGCCTGCACACTCCAGCTCACCCTTTGTGCTGCATCCACCCCACACAGCCCTGCTGCCACAGAGGGCACCAGCAGCACACCCACCCCACACAGCCCTGCTGCCACAGAGGGCACCAGCAGCACACCCACCCCACGCAGCCCTGCTGCCACAGAGGGCACCAGCAGCACACCCACCCCACACAGCCCTGCTGCCACAGAGGGCACCAGCAGCACACCCACCCCACACAGCCCTGCTGCCACAGAGGGCACCAGCAGCACACCCACCCCACGCAGCCCTGCTGCCACAGAGGGCACCAGCAGCACACCCACCCCACGCAGCCCTGCTGCCACAGCTCCTGCCTTAGCAGAACTCAGGATGGGCATGAGGCACAGCCTCTGGAGAGTGAAGGATTGTTTGGGTTGGAAAAGCTCTCTGCATCTTTGAGTCCAAGCAGCAACCCAACCCCACCACGCCACCAAACCACATCCTCAGGTGCCACATCCACACATTTCTTGGACACCTCCAGGGCTGCTGTGGAAGCAAGCTTCTGGTGGAGGCTTTTCTTGGTGGTTGTTTAGCCTGGGCAGTCCAGGCTGGGATGAGGTGGAGTTGAAAACAGCCACCAGTGCCCATCCCCACCCGTGGGAGGTGAAGCTAACGACTCCAGCCTGGATCAGAGATGGAGTTTCACAGTCCCAGCTGAGTGCTGACAAACCTCTCCCACTGAAACATTCAAACCCTCTCCTTGCTGTCCCAGCTTGCAGCACTGAGGGCAGAGCAGAAGGCTTGCTGGATGAAGACACCTGCTGCAGCCTGGGTTGCACTAAAGCCTCAGCCTGCTGTGAAAGCAGAGGCAGAACAAAG
Organism: Pogoniulus pusillus; assembly: GCF_015220805.1. Classification (NCBI taxonomy): domain Eukaryota; kingdom Metazoa; phylum Chordata; class Aves; order Piciformes; family Lybiidae; genus Pogoniulus; species Pogoniulus pusillus. Next base: position 981,394 of record NC_087279.1, read on the forward strand.
CCAGGCAGATTTCCAGCAAGGAAGGATAAAAGCTGACTATTAAAAGGGGGGAAACAGTCGTGTGGAGGCTCGAGAATACCATAGGCTCCTAGGATGGTGGGGGTTGGAAGGGACTGCTGGAGATCATTGAGTCCAACCCCCCTGCCAGAGCAGGGCACCCAGGGCAGGCCACACAGGAACACATCCAGGTGGGGCTTGAAAGTCTTCAGGCAAGGAGGCTGCACAGCCTCTCTGGGCAGCCTGCTCCAGGCCTCCAGCACCCTCACACCAAACAACTTTCTCCTCCTGCTCAGATGGAATCTCCTGGGTGCCAGTTTGTGCCCACTGCTCCCTGTGCTGTCCCTGGGCACCACTTGAGAAAGGCCTGGCCCCCTCTTCTTGTCCCCCACCCTTCAGATACTCATAGACACCCAGAAGATGCCCTCTCAGCCTTCTCTTCTGCAGGCTCTCAGCCCTTGCTGCTCCCCGGGGAGGGCAGCGGCAGCCTCGCTGTGCCGTCCAGCAGCGCCGGGCGGAGCAGCCTGCGCCGAGGGCAGGCTCAGGGCTGAGCAGCGCACCTGGGGAGCAGCCGGAGCAGAGGCAGCACAGGGGCAGCTGCAGGCTCCGGCTGTGCCAGCGGCTGCCGTGCCCAGGCCAGCTGCAGCGCTGCAGGCAGCGCCGCGCAGGCACCACCGCGGGGCACCGCGCAGGCACCCACCGCGGGGCACCGCGCAGGCACCCACCGCGGGGCACCGCGCAGGCACCCACCGCGGGGCACCGCGCAGGCAGGGCCCCTGCCCGGGGGCTGCCCTGGCACTCGTCCGGGCTGCGCAGGCACCAGCCGTAGCCTCGGCTGCCTCCCCCAGCAGGGAGACCCTCTCGCGGTGCCCGGCTGCAGCTCCTCCAGCCCGGCCCTGGCGCTGCCTCTGAGCAGCCTCTGGGCAGAGGCAAAGGTGGCCAGAACGGGGCCAGCTGAGGGCACAGCCACCACGACCTGCTTAGCCATCCTCTGTGCCCATGTCAGGCTGTGGAGAGCCACCCCAGCTGCTGCGGGGGGAAGACAGAATCACAGAGTCAGGCAGGGCTGGAAGGGAGCACAAGGAGCAGCCAGTCCCAACCCCTGCCATGCCCAGGGACACCCTACCCTAGAGCAGGCTGCACACAGCCTCAGCCAGCCTGGCCTCAAACACCTCCAGCCATGGGGCCTCAACCACCTCCCTGGGCAACCCCTGCCAGCCTCTCACCACTCTCCTGCTCAACAACTTCCTCCTCACCTCCAGCCTCACTCTCCTCACCTCCAGCTTTGCTCCTCCAAGACCTGAGGCTCCTGCTGGTGGCAGGAGGGGAAGAGCTTTGTCCTGCAGGGCACTGCCCTTCCTCACTGGGCACCAGCCACAGCCTGACCAAGCTCTTCCCCCTGTGCTGCTGTCACAGGTGGGAGCCTGCAGACAGCCCTGGGCTGCCTGGCTAAGGTCTGAGCAGCCTCTGCATTCCTCACACATTGCTCCTCTATTAACCACACATCATTGATTCCTCTGACTCCTACCAGCATCATAATGCAAAACAGACAGAAAGCAAAAGCCAAACAAGCAGGTGACACAGCTGGCAGCACCGTGACAGCAGCAGCAGGCTGTGGAGGTGAGCTCCATCCTGCCCCCACCCACCATGGCCTGGCACCGGTGCCTGCGCTGCTGGTGTGAGCCAGAGCAGAGCCAGGGCAGGGCTGAGCTCGGTCTGCCCAGCTCAGGCTCTGCTCAGGAGGCCCTTGCTGAAGTCCAGGGCAGCTTGGCACAGCTGCTCTTCTTCCCTGGCTGTGTCCCAGCAGGACTCTGTCCCTTCTGCCTCCCATCCCCATCCCTCTGCTCCTGAGCCCCCTGCCAGAATCCAGCTCCTGAATCTGCTTCCCACCTGCTGCTGAGTGCAGGCTGGGCCTTGCACCCAGAGGTGCCCTCCTTGCCACCAGGGCTGGGGTTGGCTCTTGCTTTGTGTCTGTGTCTCTATCCCATGGCACTGCTCTGCTTTCCATCCCAGATGGCTGAGTTTCTTCCCCACCCCAGCAGCCTCTCTCCCTTCTTCCCTTTGGGAGTGCAGAGGGGCTCCTGGCACTCAGCTGCTGCCCAGCCCAGCCCTGCCCTTTGACAACAAACCACCTCCTACACAAACACAGCCATAGACATGAGGCAGAAACATCAGCACAAGGAACCCTCACAGCCTCCGAGTGCTCCTCAGCGCCCCTCTGTCCCCACGGGCCGGACAGTCCCTTCCACAGCAGCAGCAGCAGCTTGGTGATGTGACCTTTGTGGGGAGAGATTTGGTCTGTGCCACAGCAGGCAGCTGAGGGCAGCCCGAAGGGAAGCTCAGCTCTCCTCTCCTCTCCTCTCCTCTCCTCTCCTCTCCTCTCCTCTCCTCTCCTCTCCTCTCCTCTCCTCTCCTCTCCTCTCCTCTCCTCTCCTCTCCTCTCCTCTCCTCTCCTCTCCTCTCCTCTCCTCTCCTCTCCTCTCCTCTCCTCTCCTCTCCTCTCCTCTCCTCTCCTCTCCTCTCCTCTCCTCTCCTCCCCTATGAGGATGCAGGTAGCCTGAGCACCTGCCTCGATCTCAGCACAAGGAGAGAGGTCAGGTCCCCTCTCACCAGGAGGCACTTCAGGGGGCTGGGGCAGCCCTGCCATGTGCACTGGAGAGCAGCTGGGCATGAGGCATGTGCCTGCCTTCCCCCAGCACCGAGAGGCTCTCTGCTGTGCAACAAGGCTGGTGCTGCTCCAGCATGCTAATGGCTCTGCCCAGCACCCCCAGTGACGCAGCAAAAGCATCACTCACCACAGCCCTGCTACAGGAGAGGGCAGGAGATGCTGCTGCTGGCACAGCTGCTCTGCCTCTGGAGCACCACGGGAGGTGGAGATCCCCCAGTCATGGAATCACAGAGATGTTTGGCTTGGGAAGACCTCTAAGGTCACCAAGCCCAACCACCAGCCCAATACCATGGAGTCCAACCACCAGCCCAACACCACCATGGCTGTCAGGACAGGGAGGAAATTCTTGGGCATTTCAGTTTTCAAGCTGAGTGTTCCTTGGAATTGGCCAAGAAGGACCTGGAGAGTGCCCCTGAAAACCCCTTGGCCGGGGCTGGGTGCTAGGTTGGGCTGGCTGAGCTTGGAGGTCTCTGCCAACCTGGCTGATTCTATGACACCAGGAAGCATTCTGAGGGCAGGGTTGCCTCATTCCAAGTCAGAAAAGGCAAGGAGCTGGGAAGGACTTCACAGCCTCAGACCTGTCACTGCCAGCCAGCAGCAGCAGCCCAGGCACTGCCCAGAACAGGCTGCACACCACCAGCTGACTGAGTGGAGCTCAGCAGGAGGGGACTCAGCGTCAGGCCGTGGCTCTGCATCCAGAGCCAAGGCCCATGGAAAGCTTTGGGCCTGCCTCCTGGTGCTCCTGCAGGGAATGGGAAGAGCTGAGAGGGGAGAGGGTGGAGGCATCACCCTGCTCTGCTGCAGGGTGGAGAAGCTCAGCAGAGAAGCAGCACAGGATGGCTTAAAAGCCAAACACTCAAGAGGCACCTGTTGGAATCTGACCCTTTGGGGACCCTGCTCACACAGCCCCTCCAGACCAGGAATCATGGAATGGCTCTGCTTGGAAAAGACCTTCAGGGTCACAGAGTCCAGCTGCCATGTGGCTCTGCCCAGGCTGGGGCTAACCCACGGCCCCAGGCACCACCCCTCTGCCTCTCGGAAGCACCCCCAGGGGTGGGCATTCACCACCTCCCTGGGCAGCCTGGGGCTGGCTGTCACAATCCTCTCAGTTGAGAAGGTCCTTCAAATGTCCAGCCTAAGCCTGCCCCGGGCCAACTTGAGGCCATTCCCTCTTGTCCTGCCACTTGTTACTCGGGAGAAGAGACCACCCTGCACCTGGCTCCAACCTCCTTTCAGGCTGGAGCTTCTCTCTCTAGAGAGACAGAAAGTCTTTCCTGAGCCTCCTTTACACCAGGCTGAACAACCTCAGTTCCTTCAGCCCCCTGTTTCTGTTGCAAACCCAGCAGGAACAGACACTGGCAGCTACCAGGAGCCTCACTGAATCCTCTCAAGTCAGCAGGTGAGGCAGAGCCTCCATCTCCATCCACACCATCCCCAGCACCAGAAGCTGAGGCAGAGCCTCCATCTCCATCCACACCATCCCCAGCACCAGAAGCTGAGGCACAACCTCCATCTCCATCCACACCATCCCCAGCACCAGAAGCTGAGGCACAACCTCCATCTCCATCCACACCATCCCCAGCACCAGAAGCTGAGGCACAACCTCCATCTCCATCCACACCATCAGAGGCTGTCAAGAGCCTCACTGAATTCCCTCAAAGCAGAAGCTGAGGCAGAGCCTCCCTCTCCATCCACAGCATCATTAGCACCTGGAACCCTGTGGCTCAGCCAGGCACAGCCTGTTGATGCAGGTGGGATCCACGGGGATTTCTCTCCTCCCTGAGAGAGCCCAGGACAGGGAAGCAGCCAGCTCAGAGATGCACTTCTCAGCCGTGTCCCTTCCCCACTAATCCCATTTCAGCTGGGCCGTGCCCGGTGCCGAAGGCAGGGCTGCAACTTTCATCTCTCTCATTAGGTACAAAGGAAATCCAGCAGCAAGAAATGTAGCAGAAGGAACTGGAGCCAACTCCCCCCGAGGCATGGAAGGGACATTTCAATTTCCACTCCCAATCTCATTGTACTCCTCCAGCCCACGCTGCTGTCTGGGAGTTCACCCCAAGGGGCTGCAGGATGCGTCGCTGTGGGCACCAGAGCCGCCCTGATGAAAGCACCAAGGTGCGGGGACCAGGAGGAGGGACCCTTGATTGTCTGCTTCAAATGGCACCACGGAGCACAGACACCTGCTGCAGTGATTAGCTCCTTAGGACAGCCTGTAATGAGGAGTGTCTCAGCCTTCAGAGGAGGAGAAAAACAGGTACAAGGTATTGCCAGCAGGAAAAACAGCCCTGGTGCTGGAAGTCCTCCTGCAGGAGCAGCCAACATCGGGCAACCTTCTTCAGCCCAGCCACTGAATTCAGGGCAGCCTCAGCAAGCCTGCAGATGATGCCAAGCTGGGGGTGTGAAGGCTGGGGAGGGCATCCTGAGGGAGCTGGAGAGGCTGCAGAGGTGGACTCAGGAGGACATCTCGAGGGACAATACAGCGGAGTGCAAGGTCCTGCGGTTCCAGATGTCAGCCCAGGCTGGAGGGAGAGGAGGCTGAGAGCAGCCCTGCAGAGGAGCACTTGAGGCTGCTGGGCTTGAGGCAGCAGTGGGCACTGGCAGCCCAGAAGGCCAAGGGCAGCCTGGGCTGCATCCAAAGCAGCATGGGCAGAGATGGAGAGAGGGGATCCTGCCCTTTTGCTCTGCCCTGGGGAGACCTCTGTGCAGCTGTGAATCACAGAATCAGCCAGGTTGGAAGACAGCTCCAAGCTCAGCCAGCCCAACCTAGCACCCAGCCCTGCCAAAGCACCCAGACCATGGCACTAAGTGCCCCAGCCAGGCTTGGCTTCAACACCAGAGCTTGGCACTGAGTTGGCATCACAATCTCAGCATTGGAAGGGACCTTTGGAGATCAACACCTAAAGCAGGGCACCTACAGCAGCTTGCCCAGCAGCACAATGCCAAGCTCCACACAAGGACACTCCACAGCCTCTCTGGGCAGCCTGCTCCAGGCCTCCAGCAGCCTCACACAAACAGGTGGAACCTCCTGGGTGCCAGTCTGTGCTCATTGCCCCTTGTGCTGTCCCTGGGCCTGACCCCAGCCTCTTGCCTCTCACCTTTAGCCCCTTCCAACCCAAGCCAGTCTGGGATTCTATGAACAAAATGAATCCTTGCCCCCAAGCTGGCACTGGTTGGGACTCCAAATCCACCTCCCACCAGTTCAGCTTGCTCCAGGGCCTCATCCAGCCTGGCACTGAACACCTCCCTGGGCAACCTGTGCCAGTGTCTCACCACCCTCACTGCCAAGAACCCTTTCCTCACATCCAGTTTCAATCTCCCCTCTGCCACTTCAGACCCGTTCCTCCTTGTCCTGTCATGACAAGCCCTTGTCACTAGTCCCTCCCCAGCCCTCCTGTAGCCCACTTCAGACACTGACAGGCACTGAAAGCCTCCTGCTGCCCCTGGCCCCTCAGCTCTTGCACCTCTCACCAGCTGCATGTTTGGAAGAGAAATCCTCATGGATGTGACCCCAGGAGACCCAACTGCCCCCCTGCCACTGCCTGCCCCCATCTCCAACACATCCCCACAGCCTGTGGCCCTCGAGGGGAGACTACACCTGGGCCCCAGCAGCTTCTCCCCAGCAGCTCAGTCAGAGGCAGAGTGGGGGTCTGCAGCTTCCCCTGCACACCTCTGAGGCTAGGAGCTGTCCTCACAGCTGCGGGGAAAAGCTTTCCACCCCAGCTGCTCCCAACACCTTCCACCAAAGGTGCGAGTGGGGAAGGAGACGCAGAGGCAGGGATTTGTGCTCACATCAGACAGGGAGCCCTGGGCTGAGGGAGAGCCTTCACTTCAGGGCTGGGTTGTGTGGGGTTTTTTTTTGGCAAAGCAGAGCTGCTGCAGAACTTCAAGCAGCAATTACATGGATGAATTCAAAGCAGAGGACCTCGGTGCTGTTCTCTCCTCGGCTGATCCACCTGTTGGCACCAGCTGAAGATCGCTCCCAGCCCTCTCTCTGCTGCACTGGGAGCAGACAGCGAAGCTGCATGGAGAGAGAGAGTAACTTCACATGAGGAGAGAGACAGAACAGCCCAAATCTTGCCAACCAGCAGGGAAAGCCTCTGCAGCAGCAGCAGCTGGCTGAGGAAGCCCCAGTGAGCTACAGACATGCTTTCTCCCCACATCAGGGTCGAGCACCAATGCTTCTCCTCCAAGGGGCTGCCAGAGAACTGGGACACTCCTGAGGTCCCAGTTGCAGGGGTCTCCATAGATGGAAAAGTTTTCATCCAGGGGATTCACAGATGGCACTGGGTTGGAAGGGACCCTCAAAGGTCGTCTTGGCCACCCCTCTGCAGTCAGCAGGGACACCTCCAGCTACAGCAGGCTGCCCAGGGTCAGACCTTGAGTGTCTGCAGGGATGAGGTCTCTGCCACAGCTCTGTGCAACATGCTCCAGTCTCTCCCCACCCTCACTGTGCAGAACCTCCTCCTGCTGCCCAACCTAGCTCTGCCCTGCTCCAGTTCCAGACCATTGCCCTCTCATGCTATCACCACAGGCCCTTCTGAACAGCCCCTCCCCAGCCTGCCGGCAGGTTCCCTCTCTGAACAGACCCAACTCCCTCAGCCTGTCTTCACAAGAGAGGTGTTCCAGCCCTCTGAGCATCCTCATGACCCTCCTCTGGACTCTGCAGGTCCATGTCCCTCTTGTGTTGGGGGTCCCATAGCTGGACATCGCCATGCCCTGGAGCTGAGTCCTACCACCGTCTGGGAAAAGCCAATTTGGGCACAAAAACAAGCGTCCAAGAGACCTCCACCCACCCCTCACCACACTGCCACGGTCGGCAACACCTGCGGCCACCCAGCTGGGTGCAGCAGCTCTTAGGTGTGAGAAGGTATTTAGCTTAACAAGTGTTTTGTGTTGAGGTAATTGCCTGGCGTTTGACTCCCCCGTAACTTCCAGCTGCTCGCCCACCCCCACACAACGGCACCAACCTGCTTAACAGGTCCAAGTCTCCTCCTCTCTCTGAAAACAGCTCTTTTTCTTCCCTCTCTCTGGCTGGGACACGTTCTGAGCTGGGTTTGAGGGAGGAGAGGGCAATAGGGAGCAGCTTGATTGCCTGAGAAATCAGCTTAAGGGTGGCAGAACCGAGCTGTGAAGAGCACACTCGGTGAATTCCCTCCCAGTGTGTTCCTGCTTTCCGGCTGATTTGGTGGCAAAGCAATTTCGAGCAGATGCTTAGTCACAAGACATTAAAACGTTTCGATTTATGTAAATACCTCAACGGGCAAGAAACTGCCCCAAATGCCTTGTTCCCTGCCAGATCCCTTACGTAAGGTGCCCCCCGAGGTGGCACAGGTACCCCGTGGCACCCCACGGAGAGGCTCAGGGCTTCCTTGGGGCTAGATCCCAGCTCGGAGCGCCCAGGCTTTGCTCCTGAGCTAGCTCCGGAGTTAAGCAGCTGCCTGATTTCCATCCCTGACGGCTGGAAGCCAACAAGCAGCTCGGCAGCTGCCAGACCGAGACTTCAGCAGAACTTCAGCACCCCTCGCATCCCTCCGAGCTCCTCAGCTCCAGCTCATGCGGAGAACATGAGCTCATCTCTTTCGCAGCCCAGGCAGGGGGGGTTTGCAACGCAAGGAGTCTCCGACAGAGGTGAGCGGCAGGGCTGTGGCGATGGAGGCTCGCTCAGGCACAGGAGCGGGGCTGCTGCCCGGCCGCACCAGCCCCAGCCGCGGGCGAAAGCCGCTGCAGGCTCAGCACAGCGCCGAGCCCACGAGCAAGTCGAGGAGCGTTTTCATCTGCCAAGGGGGGAGGCGAGCAGGGAGAACAAAGCCGGCTGCTCGGCCTTCGTTTGGGAGCGATGGAGAGGACCGTGCCCAGCCGGGCAGTGCCCGGGGCAGCCGCGATGGGCGAACGAGCATCGTCGCCCTACGACGGCACCGACAGCCAGATGGGGAGGAGGAGGAACGAGTGGAGAGAGTGGATTCACCATGCAAACCCTCACAAGTTTCCAGCTGGGAAAAGCGGGGGAATCTCTCCACCCTCTGCACAAAAATAAAACTAACCCCCACCAACCACCTTCCGCATGCGAAGGCGGAGGAGAGGAAGCGAGAAACTCCGCTGCTCACCATGCATCTGGTGGCGGTTCTGCCGCTGCCGCTGCACCCGCGATCCAGCCCTGCTGGGGAGCACCGCGCCGGGCCCCGCCGGCTTCATCCAGCCCCCTCCGCTTTTCCCCCGGGGCCATCCCCACCGAGAAGCCCTGGTCCACCGCCGGAGAAACAAAGCCCAGCTCAGCCCCGAGGAGATGCTTTCTCCCGGACTTGGGGAGCTGGAGAAGGGGCAGAGGGATGCAGCCTGGGGTGGGGGACACACGATGGCAGCTGTCCCTGGAGATGCGGGGAGGAGGGGGAACGGATCGTGCGGGAGCTGCAGCGCATCTCCCCCGCACACACATGCTCGGTTCTTTAATCCTCCGGCTCTGCTCATCCATCCCTCGGCGCCCTGGCGGAGCCGCGGAGCTGCAGCCGGAGCCCGGCTCATGGCCCCCGGGGCCAGCCGCTCTCCTCATCCTCTCCTCCGCCTCCATCCAACCGAGGGCAAGCGGGCTGAGCGGGCTGGCTCCGCACCCCCGAGGGTGGGCAGAGGGCTCCAAAAAGCGGGTGGGCGAGTGGGTGGCTGGAGCTGACCGGTGGAGCCCAGTCTCCACCGAGTGCTAATGGGGAAAACCCACCCAGTGGACCCCCACCCAGCCTCATCCTGCCCCCGCATCCGCGGAGCCCGTCCCGACCGCCCTGGTGCTGCCTTTGCTCTCGCGTCTCTGCCGAGCCATATTTCTCCCTAAAGACGAACCCATCTTCATCATCGCCTGGGCTTCTTCGGCTTTTTCATTTAAGCCTTTTTTACCACCCCCCTCCCCCTCTCCCTTCACGGTTTTGCTTCTTGCAAATGGGGCGATAAATCCAGAAAGTGCCACGCACCGCGGAGCAGGGAGATGGGGGAGGACGCTGGAACCCAGCGGTTGCCTTGACGGGGACAAGATGCTCTGGGGAGGGGACACGATACTCTGGCCAGGGGGGGCAAATAAAGCATCTGAAGGGGCAACCGAGCGATGCCGGTGAAAGCAGCAATCCACAGCCCGACCCGGCGGCACGGCTCGGCACGGCTCGGCACGGCCCGGAGCGGCGCAGCCCTACCTGGAAGAGCCGGAGGATGTTGGCCACCATAATGGACACTGAACTTCCCGAAGCTCCGATCACTCCAACTACTTTTTCCGGCTTGACGAACACCGGTGGCTCCCCGTTGGTGCACCTCACGTCGGAGGTGTCCTTCTGGATCAGAGCCTGGACGAAGGTGAGGGACTGCTCCAGCGCGTAGGTGTCTCGGGAGCAGGTGTCCAAGATCCGAGCTCCCAGCGTTACGTTGGGCAGCAGGTCCGGGTCGCTGTTGATCTGGTCCAAGGCGTAGAGCATCGCCTCCAGCCTGTGGATGCCGTTCTCCTTCTTGATGTCCCCGCAGGGCACGCCCGGGGGGCCCTTGGCATGGACCGGGAAGAGGCCGCCCAGAGTGATGTCCCCTTCCAGGCGGATGGAATGCGGCGCGTACATCTCCTGCCCATGGACCACCTCGGAGAGCAGCAGCTCCAGCAGGCAGCAGGGCAACTTCAGCAGAGTCAGGAGCCGCAGGAGCTCACCCAGCCGGACCATGGTGCTGCCTCCTCCACCGCGGCTCCCCGGGCGATGCTGCCCCACGCTCCCGCCCGCGCTCCCCTTCATCTAGCCCCGGAGGGACCGGGCCGGGATGGGGTCGGGGAGGGACGGGGGGGGGGGGGGCTCGGCCGGTCCCTCCCGCCCTGGCCGCGGCTGCCTCCGCCGCGCTCCGCGGCAGCCCCGGCACTGGGGAGCCGCTTCGAGCCGCTACCGCTTTAAATGGTGGCCGGGGCCTCTCCGCCTCCCGCCCCCTCCGCCGCCCCGCCCGCCGCTGCCGCCGCCGCTGCGCAGGATGCGGCCGCACCGCCCGGGGCCGGGCCGGGGCAGGGGCTGGGGATGGGATGGAGATGATGGGGACTGGGATTGGAATGGTTACGGGATGGAGATGGGGATGATGGCGGCGAGAAGGGGCAGAGCTGGGGATGGGGGTGGAATGGGGATGGTGGGAATGGAGCCAAGGGACGACCCCGATCCTTCTACCAGGGGAATAACGGGAGGCTACAGGTGATGCGAGGACCGGCCGGACGTCGCTAGCACCGGGGAAGGGGAGAAGCGCGGCAGACCCCTCCGACCCCCCTGCACGGACGGCAGCGCAGCGGCTGCATGATGCTAGCGGGAGCTGGAGCTGAGAGCCGGGGGCGTGCGGCTGCCCGTGGCTCGGAAGCATCGGGGAAAAGGTTTTCCCTTGGGTGGGGGTTGCCCGCGCAGCCCCACTGTAGCATCCTTCCCGCTCCCGCTCCCCCGGCCGGTGCTCGGGCTGCGGGCGCCCCCCGCTCACGGCGCCGGGCAGAGCCGGGGCTGGCAGCCCGAGCAGCATCCAAGGAGCCTGTGGCATCCAGACAGAGCCAGCCAGCTTTTTGACATGGAAAAGAGATCCTCCTCCTCCCCGCTAAGGTAGGTACCAAAGGGAGCCAGCGAGGAGGAGGAGTTTGATGTAACCCCATATTCCCAAACCCGAAGTAATGCAGCCGATCTATTTTAAGGTCTCCCAGACCCATTTTTATTCAGCACACCGAGATCTGGAGGATGCAGGCACCTCCTGCTTTTGTTCCCTTCTTCCCAAAGCTCTTCTCTCCAAAGACAGCACCTGTTGCTGCTCCCTGCCCCTGGCACACCCAAGAGTGGCACAAAATGCACCTCTGATGCTGATTCCCACGTTTTTTTGGTGGCCACCTTCAAACCCTCCTTCATAAACACCAGATCAAGCATCTTCATTACTTGGCCCCTAACAGGCAGACTTACAGAAAGGTTTCAGTGGGAAAAGACCTTTAAGATCATCCAACTGTCAATCTAAGACCACCATGGCCACTAAACCATGTCCCCAAGTACCACATCTACACAGTTCTTGAACACCTCCAGGGATGATGACTACACCACCTCCCTGGAGTCATTCACAGAATGAGAGAATGGTTGAGGTTGGAAGGGATCTCAAAGCTCAGCCAGTTCCAACCCCCTGCCACAGGCAGGGACACCTCCCACTAGAACAGGTCACTCAGGCTGCTCAGAGCCCCACCTGAGTCCAGCTACAGCTCTTAGGTGCTGCTCACAGAGAGACATCGACAGCTGCTGCTGAGTTCCCCTCACAATATTGCAGGGATTCAATCGTTCCTGTTTTAAGAGTGAGAAACCCAACATGACTAACAGCTGATGGTTCTCCTCTCCTTTTGGCCTGGCCAGGCTTTTCCCTCCCCACCCTGAGCGTGATGATAGCAGTGGCAGACACAGGTGCGGGGCTTTGCTGTCAGGTTTTGCCTGCGGAGGGGCTGGCAGGGGTTAATGGCACATTGCCCAGTGATTAAAGCCCTTCACCACCTGGAAGCCTCTCTGCATGAGAAGCTGTGTCCTGACGCTGTTTTGCAGCTTTTTCCCTTCCTCTAGCTTGTTGGTCCTGTGGTTCACGTGGCAGGAATTCCCACATCCAAGGTTTCCAAGTGGAGCTGTTCAGAGACCACCGTGAGCAGAGGATGAAGGCTCCTCAGTGCAAGAGGACGTCTGGGGAGCAGCAGAAGCACAGAGATGCTGCAGGCTGGAGGATGCTGCAGCAGGGCCAGGCTGTAAAGAGCACAAACAATAGCAAAAGCAGCTGGAGAGCTCCACTAGAAATGATCATTTGGGGACTTGAGATCAAAAGGGACTTTTTCCATGGACTGACAACATCATCAGAGATTATTGCACTGAAAATTGGGCATCATGATCCACTTTGTGCCATCACCCAGGCCTTCTGCTGTCTCTGCCCAGCACATACTCCTCTTCCAAGTTCTGCCAGCCAGGCTCCAGCTTACCTAGTGCCCATTGGCCATGCCCTGATGCATGCACACACCTTAACCCTTTATGGCACCTCATGTCGAGCAGGTTGAGGGAGGTTCTCTTCTCCCTCTACTCTGTCCTCGGTTGGGCAGAGCTGGAGGACTGGATCCAAGTTCAAGAGTGGCAGGAAACTGCCGGAGAGGGTCCAGGGGAGGCTGCAGAGCATGGAGCAGCTCTGGGAGCAGCAAAGGCTGAGAGCCTGCAGGAGAGCAGCCCCAGAGGGCAGCTGAGCAATGCTCAGCAAGAGACAGAGGAGCTGTGGGGGGCAAGAGGCTGGGGCCAGGCTCTGCTCAGTGCTGCCCAGGGACAGCACAAGGGGCACTGGGCACAGACTGGAGCCCAGGAAGTTGCAACTGAGCAGCAGGAGAAAGTTGTTTATTGTGAAGGTGCTGGAGGCCTGGAGCAGGCTGCCCAGAGAGGCTGTGGAGTGTCCTGGTGTGGAGAGCTGCCAAGGCCAGCTGGGCACTGTGCTGCTGGGCAAGCTACTGGAGGTGCCCTGCTTGGGCTGGGCTGGACTGTCTAACCTCCAGAGCTCCCTTCCCACCCTACCATGCTGGGGTCTGGGGTTCCCAGACTGATCTGATTCTGTGTGAATCACTTCCCTCTCACCTCAGCTCCGTCTCCCCTTGACACCTGAAAGTAAGAAATTGAAGTGTGAGCTCTTCAGCATTTATTTACCTCCTGCCCACTTCAAGCTCCCCGTGGAGAGTCTCAGCTGTATTTATTACCACTAAAAACCCTGCCTGGAGTGGCTGAGGAGGAGAGTTTGCAAGCACGACTTGAGTTTGCCTTAAGAGCTGAAGCTACAGGAAGGATGCAAATAGAAACCTCACCCCCCCCCCCCCCCCCCCCCCCCTTATAAACCTCAGTGGTTTGCAGGAGCTTGCCTCATGATCTTGGAAGGTTCCTCTTGTTGGGTTTGGGCAAATCTCTTGTGACATTCAACATGTTTATCCTCTCAAGGTTCCAGGAGATCCATCTGCTGTCTCCCTCATCCTCCTTTCCCCCACAGCCTTTAAAAGCAGACTACACAGAACCACAGGAGCTTTTGGATTGGAAGACACCTCCAAGCTCAGCCATTCCAAACAGCAGCCCAACCCCACCGTGGCCACCAAACCATGGCCCCAAGTGCCATGGCCACAGCTTTCTGGAACACCCCCAGGGATGGGCACTCCACCACCTCCCTGGGCAGTCTGTGCCAGTGCCTCACCACTCTTGCAGCAAAAAAAAATGTTCCTCATCTGCAACCTAACCCTTGCCTGGCACAATTTCAGGACATTTCCTCTCCTTCTATCACCTGCTACTAGGGAGAAGAGCCCAACCCCACCTCACTGTAGCCTCCTTCCACATGTTCCACGTATCTCTTCCCCTTTGCTCTCCTCAGACCCCACCTGCAATCCTGGGGGCAGTTCTGCAGCCCCCAGCACAAGCAGCACATGGAAGTGTTGGAGCCAGTGCAGAGGAGGCCACCAAGATGCTGAGAGGGCTGCAGCAGCTCTGCTCTGAGCACAGGCTGAGAGTTGGGGCTCTGCAGCCTGGAGAGGAGAAGGCTTGGAGGAGAGCTTGGAGTGGCCTTGCAGGGTCTGAAGAGGGCTGCAGGAGGGCTGGGGAGGGACTAGTGACAAGGTCTGGTGATGGCAGGAGGAGGAGGAATGGGTTTGAAGTGGCAGAAGGGAGATTGAAAGTGGATGTGAGGAAGAAGTTCTTGGCAGTGAGGGTGGTGAGACCTTGGCACAGGTTGAGGGTGGTGAGACCCTGGCACAGGTTGCCCAGGGAGGTTGATCACATTGGGTGCTTCTGTGCTCCACAATCTCCCTGGAGGTGTTCAGGACCAGGCTGGATGAGTCCCTGAGTGACCTGTTCTAGTGGGAGGTGTCCCCTCTCACTAAGAACTTGGCTTTAGTCATGCAATCACAGAATCAGTCAGGGCTGGAAGGGACCACAAGGATCAGCCAGTCCCAACGCCCCTGCCATGCCCAGGGACACCCTACCCTAGAGCAGGCTGCCCACAGCCTCAGCCAGCCTGGCCTCAAACACCTCCAGCCATGGGGCCTCAACCACCTCCCTGGGCAACCCCTGCCAGGCTCTCACCACTCTCCTGCTCAACAACTTCCTCCTCACCTCCAGCCTCACTCTCCCCACCTCCACCTTTGCTCCATTCCCCCCACTCCTGCCACTCCCTCACAGCCTCAAAAGTCCCTCCCCAGCTTTCTTGTAGCCCCCTTCAGATGCTGGCAGGCCACAAGAAGGTCACCTGGGAGCCTCCTCTGCTCCAGCCTGCACAGCCCCAACTGCCTCAGCCTCTCCTCACAGCAGAGCAGCTCCAGCCCTCTGCTCATCCTCCTGGCCCTGCTCTGGACACCTTCCAGCACCTCCACAGCCCTCCTGTCCCAGGGGCTGCAGAACTGGGCACAGAACTCCCCAGGGGGTCTCAGCAGTGCAGAGCAGAGGGGGAGGATCACTTCCCTTGCTCTGCTGCCCACACTTCTGCTGCAGCCCAGGCTCTGGTTGCTCCCTGGGCCCCAAGAGCACACTGCTGGCTCCTCTCGAGCTTCTTGTCCACCATCACATTTGGTGGCTTTGGTGGCCTCTCCTGGTGATGAGCTTCACCCTTGAACTGGACATGCTATGATTCTATGATCCCACCCTGTTTGTCAGCTTCCAGTCTCCTGCTTTTGAAGCTGGACTCTTAAAATAGTTGGTAATCTCCCTTTGATGGTGCCTGATCTCCATCCACCATGTGCAGCCAGCTACCTACAGGCAATCTGGTCCTCTCAGACAAGAGCCTAAATATAATAGCCTGGGCATCTGTCACTGCCATGTTTTCCTTCAAGCAGCATTCCAGCTCATTTTGGGTTGCTGACTAGCTGCAGGTGAGACAGTGCTGGCTGAACTCCACCTGCACCCCACCACAGCCCCTAAGCCCACTGAACCCAACCCTCAGCTCCTGGCCCACCAGAGGGGCTGCACCCAGTGGATTCCACGAGGAGTAACCACGCAAGTCCTGGATCGTGGCCACTCAGAACTGAGCTCACCCACTCGTGAAGCCAGCAGTGGGAATTCTGAGTTGCAGCATCCTAGATGGTGTTAGAGCGAGGGCAGGCCTGGTGTGGCTCTGAGCATCCTGCTCCAGCTGCTCCACTGATCACTGCTCCACTGATCCCCCTGCTTGGTGCGGGTGGGACAGACAAGATCAGCTTCAAAAGGTCCCTTCCGACCCAGCCCTGCCTGTGATTCTATCACAAAAGCTGTAGCCCTCATGAGATGCCAAGGGCCAGGGCTGGGCTGCTAGCAGCAGCCCCATGGCTCTGCCAAGCTGCCCTGAGCTTCAGCAAAGCCTGAGCTGGTCAAGTGGCAGTCCTGAGCAGACCCAGCTCTGCCCTGGCTCACAGCCAGGACACTAAATCTCCATTTCTACAACACAAAGAAGAGCAGGAGATTGCTCTGTTTATATTTGACTTCAAACCATTGGGTTACAGAACATACAAGTACAGACAAAAGCCACTTTAGGAACGATCAACTCTACCTGTTTAGCAGAAGGGCCCCCAGCAGAGCTCTGCAGCTGCCAGCCAGAAGCGTTTCTCCTGCCCTGATGCCCGCACACCTCCAGCCCCTGCCACTCGCGGTTCTTTTCCATCTCCAGCCCCGTCCTGAGCCCTGCCTGCCGTGCCCAGGCTGCTCCTGCTGCTCTAGGAAAGGGAAGGAGGCTGCGGGAGGAGCAGCAGAGCCTTGGCTGCCGGTCGCGGCCAATCTGCCGTGCGGCGCTGAGGCCAAGTCCCGGGCGCGGCGCTCGGCTCCCCGCGCGTCAGACAGCGCACCGCGGCGCCGCCAGCTGCCCCCGACGGGACGGACCCCGCTGCTGACGTGGAGCAGGGGCCCCGTGGGGCAGCCTCCTGGCACCCGGAGGAGAGGGGCAGCTGCTCCGCGGCCCAGCAGAGCTGGCAGAGCGCAGGGCTGGCAGAGCGCAGGGCTGGGGCCGCCACCCGCGGCTGGGCAGCGGGGGCGTGACGGGGCCGCGGGCACGGGTGGCTGCCCAGCGCCTGCCTCCGCGGCTCGGGGCACAGCGGCGCCGGCTGCCGAGCAGGGCAGCCTTCGGGAGCGGTCCGCGCCGTGAGAGCAGGGCGGCAGGGCAGGAGCAGCTCCGACGGCGGCAGCCGCTGCGCTGCAGTCGCACCCTGCCGGCTCCCCCCCGCGTCCCGGCGGCTCACACACCTGCGAGGGCAGTTTCTGACCAGGCTACTAAAAACGAACAACAAACCCGCGCGGGAAGGCTTTCCAAGGGCAAACCCACGGCCCCCGGGGGGCATTTTCGTCGGTCTGGGCGGTCTGTGTTCAACAGCAGCACAACCTCCAGGATGGGGAAGGGGAAAGGTTGTCAGTGAGTGCTGGGTGCTTGGAAAGTGTTAGGTTGTGCTGCTGGTGTGAGCCAGAGCTGAGCTGGCTCTGGGCCGGGCTGGCACTGCCCAGCTCAGGCTCTGCTCAGGAGGCCCTTGCTGAAGTCCAGGGCAGCTTGGCACAGCCAGGGGCTGCTGCCAGCAGGCAGAAGCTGATGGGCAGAGCTCCTGCCAAGGGCTGCCATGCACAAAGCCTCTGCCCCACACTTGCTGCTGGCCATTCAAGGCTCTGCCACACACTTGCTTCTGACCACAGCAAGGGCACTGCCACAGCTTGTGCCACCCTTTGAGGGGCAGCAAGGCAGAGCTGGCACCTGTGGGGAGCAGCAGCCACAGCTTCAGATGCTGTGGTTGGTGGTGCTGGGCTTGTGAGCAGAAGTAGGTGAACTACTTTCAGATGAAGCAGCCATGAGGACGGCCAGGTGGGCTGACAGTCTCAGGGCTGATCCACTTCCACTGAGGTCGATAGGAACTCATTAATTTGGGAGACTGAAGCATTAATTTGAAAGCCTTTGGCAGAGCAGTGGGAGCAGAGCTGCAGAGTGAAACAATGCAGGGTCGGGGACAGCCTCGCAGCCGCAAAGCACAGATGCTGCAGCTGGGTACAAGCAGAACCAGGTTAAAGCCCTTCAAGAGGAGCTGAACTGGGCCAGCAGCCACGTGAAAGGGCTCTCTGTGCCTATCAATATTTTCACACCTGAGAGAAAATGGATTTTATCCCCACTCAGTTCCAATCGATGCCTTCTGCTGTTACTGGAGGAGCTGAAGAGTCGACTGGCTGCAAACCATGGTGCCCCAGGACGAGGCATAGGCACTGGCTTAGGACCTTCACAGAGTCACAGGATGGTGGGAGTTGGGAGGGGCCTCTGGAGACCAACCAGCTTGAGCCCTTGCTGAGGCAGGGGCACCCACAGCAGCTTGCCCAAGGTCACAATGGCGAGTGCCCTGGGGGCCAAGAAGGCCAGTGGGGTCCTGGAGGACATTAAGCAGAGTGTGTCCAGCAGGTCAAGGGAGGTTCTCCTGCCCCTCTGCTCTGCCCTGCTGAGACCTCATCTTGAGCACTGCCTTTAGTTTTGGGCTCCCCAGTTTAAGAGGGACAGGGATCTGCTGGAGAGGGTCCAGTGGAGGGCTGTGAGGATGATGAGGAGACTGGAGCACTGCCTGGTGAGCAGAGGCTGAGGGACCTGGGGCTGCTGAGTCTGGAGAAGAGAAGACTGAGAGGGGATTGAATCAATGTCTGTAACTATCTGAGGGCTGGGGGTCAGGAGGGGGGACAGGCTCTGCTCACTGCTGCCTGGGACAGGACAAGCAGCAGTGGATGGAAGCTGCAGCACAGCAGGTTCCAGCTCAGCACAAGGGCAACTTCTTGCCTGGAAGGGTCCCAAAGCCCTGGCACAGGCTGCCCACAGAGGCTGTGGAGTCTCCTTCTGTGGAGCCTTTGCAGGCCTGTCTGGATGTGTTCCTGTGTGCCCTGAGCTGGATTGTGTGGTGCTGCTCTGGCAGGGGATTGGACTGGATGAGCTCTTTGGGTGCCTTCCAGCCCCTGACATCTGTGAGCTTGTGAATTGGCCCCAAACTGGGTGCCAAAAAGGCAATGTTGGGATTTGGGATGGAGCTCATCCCCTGAGCCACCCAACCAAAGTTAATTAATTGCATCAGATTGGAGTGGACCTTCAGAGGTCCTCTTGGCCAGCCCCCCTGCAGTCAGCAGGAACACCTGCAGCTGGAGCAGGCTGCACATGGTCACATCAGATCTGAACCTGAATGTCTCCAGGGACAGGGTCTCAACCAGCACTGTGGGCAGCCTGTGCCAGTCTCTCCCCACCCTCACTGTGCAGAGCTTCCTCCTGCTGCCCAGTTCCAAACCCTTGCCCTCGGCCTGTCCCCACAGGCCCTCCTGAGCAGTCCCTGCCCAGCTGCCTGCAGCTCCCCTGCACCTGGTGGAAGGCAGCTCGAAGGTTTCCCTGGAGCCTTCTCTTCTCCAGGCTGAGCAGCCCCAACTCTCCCAGCCTGTCCTCACAGGGGAGGTTCTCCTTCCTTCTGATCATCTTCATGGCTCCCTCTGGCCCCACACCAACAGGTCCATGCCCCTCTTGTGCTGACTCACTGCCTCATTTCCTGGCTTCTAGACCTTGCTCCAGTGAAGAGTAGAGGCTGGAAATGGAGACAGGTGGAAGATGCCTTCCAGAGAGAGTGACTGGCACTGGAATGGGCTGCCCAGGGAGGTGGTGGAGTGGCTGTGCCTGGAGGTGTTGAAGCCAAGCCTGGCTGGGGCACTTAGTGCCATGGTCTGGTTGGTTGGCCAGGGCTGGGTGCTAGGCTGGGCTGGGTGAGCTTGGAGCTCTCTTCCAACCTGGCTGATTCTATGTATTGCTCATTAACCACAGGCCTGATCTGCAGGAGAGTCCTTCTGGAGCACAGCTCCCTGCTAGCTCCATCACTGTCACCTCCTCAGCGCTGGCAGGACCCTGCTCTGCAGCACAGCAGCGCAGCCAAAGTGCCAACCCTTGTATCAATTCCTTATTTATGACCCTGATTAAATATGGAAGCAACAGTGTAAAACACCTGGTTCCATCCCCTGCCTCTCCCCAGCTCTGCCACAGATGACAAATCCCTGCCTGCCCTCAGCCCTGCTTCTGAAAGCAAACAGCTTCAGCAGCATCGCTGCCGGGTGATGAGCACAGCTCGGAGCCGGACCTGAAGCGGAGACTGGATCCAGCCCTGTCCTCTGTGCAGCCTCCTTCCGCCCTGCCACGCTGGGCTCGCTGCTCGCCTGCCCTGCCTGCCCCGGGGGGCAGCGGGAGGAGGTGTTTGGTGCTCACTCCCTCCGAGGGAAGATGGCAGGAAATAAACCCAGAGGAACACAGAAGAGCAATCCCAGTACCACAGCATCACAGCATCACAGCATCACAGTCTCACAGTATCACAGTCTCACAGTATCATCAGGGTTGGAAGAGACCTCACAGATCATCAAGTCCAACCCTTTGCCACAGAGCTCAAGGCCAGACCATGGCACCAAGTGCCACGTCCAGTCCTGCCTTGAACAGCTCCAGGGACGGCGACTCCACCACCTCCCCGGGCAGCCCATTCCAGTGCCCAATGACTCTCTCAGGGAAGAACTTTCTCCTCACCTCCAGCCTAAATCTCCCCTGGCACAGCCTGAGGCTGTGTCCTCTCGTTCTGGTGCTGGCCACCTGAGAGAAGAGAGCAACCTCCTCCTGGCCACAACCTCCCCTCAGGTAGTTGTAGACAGCAATAAGGTCTGCCCTGAGCCTCCTCTTCTCCAGGCTAACCAATCCCAGCTCCCTCAGCCTCTCCTCGTAGGGCTGTGCTCAAGGCCTCTCCCCAGCCTCGTTGCCCTTCTCTGGACATGCTCAAGCATTCACCTGGCAGAAGGGGGAGGGGAGGAGGGGAAAAAAAGTAGAGATGAGATTTTGTAAGAGCTTCCAGACCAAGAGCAGGTGATAGAGGAGAGGGAGTGGCCTGAGATTGTGCCAGGGCAGGGTAACAATTCTGTCCTGTCAGAGGGGTCAGGGACTGGCACAGGCTGCCTGGAGAGGAGGTGGAGTGCCCATGCCTGGAGGTGTTCCTGAACCCTGGGGCCATGGTTTGGTGGCCATGGTGGGGTTGGGTTGCTGCTTGGGCTGGGTGATCTTAGAGAGCTTTTCCAGCCCAAATTCTCTGCTTGTATGAGTGGTACAAAGCCTGGTGGAGCTGATGGCACTGAGCCACTCCAAACCCAGGGGATCAGGGCATGCAGGGGCTTCTGAAACTGCCCCCCAGGTTGTCCTCTCTGCTCACCACCAGCTGCAAGCACTGCGCTTCTCTGAGGAGCTGGCACCTGCCATGGGTGGGCAAATGGCACTTTGGGAGCAGCTCACAGAATCATAGGATGAGAGACTGGTTTGGGTGGGAAGGGACCCCCAAAGCTCAGCCACCCCAACCCCTGCCCCCAGCAGGGACAGCCCCAGCCAGAGCAGCTGCTCACAGCCCCAGGCACCCTGACCTGCAGTGCTGCCAGCCAAGGGGCAGCTCCCACCTCTCTGGGCAGCCTGGCACAGGCTCTGCCCACCCTCACTGCCAAACATTTCTCCCTTCTCTCCACTCTCAAGCTCCCTCTTGCAGCCCAAACCCTTTCCCCCCTTGCCCTGTCACCACAGGCCCTGCTCACAGCTCTGTCCCCACCTTTCTGCCTGTCCCCTTGGAGCACTGCAAGGTCACCAGAAGGGCTCCTTGGAGCCTTCTCTCCTCCAGGCTGCTCACCCCCAACTCCCCCAGCCTGGGGTCACAGCAGAGCCCTTCCAGCCCTGCCAGCACTCCTGTGGCCTCCTCTGGCCCTGCTCCAACAGGTCCCTGCCAGAGCAGGACCACACAATCCAGCTCAGGGCACACAGGAGCACATCCAGGCAGGCCTGGGAAGGCTCCAGAGCAGGAGACTCCACAGCCTCTCTGGGCAGCCTGTGCCAGGCTCTGGGACCCTTCCAGGTAAGAAGTTGCCCTTGTGCTGAGCTGGAACCTCCTGTGCTGCAGCTTCCATCCATTGCTGCTTGTGCTGTGCCAGGGAGCAGTGAGCAGAGCCTGTCCCCCCTCCTGACCCCCAGCCCCCAGCGAGTTACAGACATTAATTCAATCCCCTCTCAGTCTTCTCCAGGCTCAGCAGCCCCAGGGCCCTCAGCCTCCCCTCACCAGGCAGTGCTCCAGTCCCCTAATGAGTGCTGAGGGCTCCCAGAGCTGCTCTCCTGAGTTACACATGCAGAGTCCCCCTCCCTCCAGCTGGCTTTCATTTCCACCTCTCACAGCCAGCATCTTGCATGTTTTAAGGAGCAAACTGAAATATTAAAGTAGGAAAATGACCTCCTTGAGGTGTTTGATATTCATGGAAGGGCTGAAAGAGCAGGCAGACATCAGCAGTGCTGCTGCTGGCTCCTCTAACGTGCTCCCAGAGAGGGTGAGGAAGGGACCTGCAAGATCATCCAGCTCAGGTTGCTCAAGGGCTCATCCAGGTTGGCCTGGAACACCTCCCTGGGCAACCTGTGCCAGTGTCTCACTACCCTCAACCTGTGCCAGGGTCTCACCATCCTCATTCTGTGCCAGTGTCTCACCACCTCACTGCCAACAATTTCCTCCTCTCCACTCTCAGTCTCCCCTCTCCCAGCTCAAAGCCATTGTCCCTCAGCCTGCCACTCCCAGCCCTTGTCACAAGTCCCTCCCCAGCTTCTCCTGCAGCCCCTTCAGGTCCTGGCAGGCTGCTTTGAGCTCTCCCTGGAGCCTTCTCTTCACAATCCCAGCTGATGGAGAACACAGCTGCTCAGATTCATGAGTTACTTTCCTTAAGGTCAGACAGTTGGTGGTGGAAGTTGGTGGATTGGGAAGTTAGATGAGGGTGGTGCTGCTGGTGCTGATCCCAGCCCTTCCAGTAACCAACTGTGAAACAGCCTCCTCCTATCACCGTGACTAAGGAGCTGCTCTGATACACAGAGGCTCCTTCTGCAGAGCTCAGCAACAAACAAAGAGCTGCTTCAAGCCACCCACACCTCCCAAGCAGCAGGAAGAGAAGCCCCTCTGTGGGGCTGGTGGTAGCCACTGGGTGCCCCCCATTCAGCCAGCTGTATGGTGCCTCCGTGTCTGGGAGCTGCTGCCTCCCTGCCAGCAGGACTGGCAGGACAGTTCTGGGCTCCTCAATCCAAGAGAGATGTTGAGGTGCTGGAAGGTGTTTGGAGAAGGGCAGCAAGGCTGGGGAGGGGCCTGGAGCACAGCCCTATGAGGAGAGGCTGAGGGAGCTGGGGGGGTGCAGCCTGCAGCAGAGGAGGCTCAGGGCAGAGCTCATTGCTGCCTGCAGCTGCCTGCAGGGAGGCTGTAGCCAGGTGGGGTTGGGCTCTGCTGCCAGGCAGCCAGCACCAGAACAAGAGGACACAGCCTGAAGCTGTGCCAGGGCAGGTCTAGGCTGGATGTTGTTAGGAAGTTGTTGTCAGAGAGAGTGATTGGCACTGGAATGGGCTGCCCAGGGAGGTGGTGGAGTGGCTGTGGCTGGAGGTGTTGCAGCCAAGCCTGGCTGGGGCACTTAGTGCCATGGTCTGGTTGGTTGGGCAGGGCTGGGTGCTGGGTTGGGCTGGAGGAGCTTGGAGCTCTCTGCCAGCCTTATTGATTCCATGATCCTATGAATTATCTCCTGCCTCTAGCTGAGATGCAAAACATCTCATCTGCACCACACCAGAGCACTTGGAGGCCTCCAAGAAAACCAGCCCTAATAGTCAGAATTTAGCAACACCTTCTGATGGAGACCTGCTGAGGAAAATCAACTCCTTCTGCAGCCTGGGTTCTGGAGAGGGACCAGGTTCTTCCAGCTACAGCTGATCTGCCTGAGCTGGACAACCCCAAACAGTCCAGCCTGGCTGATTCCATGACTCTGATTTCTGATCCCTATCCACAAGTGTCCAACAGGAGACACCTCCCCAGCCTGTGGCAAGAGGAAGAAATCTCCTATGATTGGGACCATTTCTTTGCTGCAAGAGTGCAGCAAAGAACTGCAACCCAGGTCAAGGGTTGGGTGCCCAGGGAGATGGTGGAGTGCCCATCCCTAGAGATGTTGTGGCCATGGCACCTGGGGCCATGGTGGGGTTGGTTTGCTGGCTGGACCTGGTGCTCTTAAAGGTCTTCTCCAGGCCAAAGCATTCCATGGTTCCTCTGGAGCTGGTGCTGGCTGCTGGCATTTGTGCCCTGCTGCTGAGAGGTGTCTTTTCCCCAGCCCTCTCTGAGCTGCCAAATAACAGCTCCTCTAATGAGGGACATAAATCTGCTGAGGGATGGATGTGCAGCTTGGTTAAAGAACCACCCCCCAGACTGCAGAGCAGGATGAGATCCAGCATGCTGGCCATGGGCTGGGGCTCCTCTTTGCACCTGATCATACAGCCACAGACTGAGGATCATGGAATGGTTTGAGTTGGGAGGGACCTCCAAAGCTCATCCACTCCCAATCCCTGCACTCAGCAGGGACATCTCCACTGGAGCAGGTTGCTCACAGCCCTGTCCAGCCTCACCTTGACTATCTGCAGGTGTGGAGCCTCAGACACCTCCCTGAGCAACCTGCTGCAGTGCTGCAGCAGCCTCCTGCTTGTTCCTCACATCCACTCTCAGTCTGCTCTGCTTTTGTTCCAAACCACTGCCCAGGTCCTGTCCCTGCAGGCCTGTGGGAACAGTCCCTCTGCAGCCTGCTTGCAGCCCCTTCAGCTGCTGGGCTGCTCTGAGGTCTCCCTGGATCTCTCTCCTGCAGGCTGGACAACCCCTCCATGGGACTCACTCTTCAGCCAGCACTCTGCCAGCACCTGGGAGCTGCTATCCCCAGCCTGCTTGGAGCCCCTTCAGGCACAGGCAGGCTGCTATTAGGTCTACCTGGAGCCTTCTCTTCTCCAAGCTGAACAACCCCAGCTCCTTGTGCTCCAGCCTCTGGTCATCCTGGTGGCCCCCTCTGGACTCTCTCCATCAGCTCCAGGTCCTTCCCGTGTTGGGGGTGCCAGAGCTGGCCCCAGCCCTGCAGCTGAGGTCTCCTCAAAGCAGAGCAGAGGGGCAGGATCCCTTCTCTCCACCTCTGCCCACGCTGCTTTGGATGCAGCCCAGGCTGCCGCTGGCTTTTTGGGCTGCAAGTGCCTGTGGCTGGCTCCTGCCCAGCTTCTCCTCCACCAGCACCCCCGAGGATGGCAACAAAGCCTTCATTCAAGTGATAAATCTACAAGGGGGGAGGGAAAAAACCCCCAACAACACCCAGCCCCAAACCCAAGGAACCAGAAACATTTAGCCTGGTAATTAGAATTGTTCCAAGAGATCTGAGCGAGCAATGAGGCAGAAAAAGCCTTTTCAGCTGAACAAGTCCTCATGGCTGCTCACGGGAGGCAGGAGCAGAGATTTCATTCCCTGCCTCCAAACTGCAGACTTTACTCTGCTGTCCAGGTGGAGCTCACGAAGCTGTGGCTGCTGTCCGCGGTCGGAGTGTGCCACCCCTCTGCTTCAGGCCCTGGAGAGCAGCACCTGGAGCCAGCCCCAGCCCCTGGCTCACTGCTGAGATGAATAATTGGGGTTTAGAGGAGGATAGATCAAAAAAATCAACCCAGGAGCTCAATCACTCTTCCCCCCCCCCCCCCCTCCCTGGCTTTGTAAAGTCCATCCTAAAGCTGTCCTGCTCTGAGCTAGAAGAGAACAGCTCCTGGTTGAGAGCAGCAGCCTGCTCTGGAGGGAGCAGTCCCTGCTTGTGCCAGGGGGCTGGGACTGGATCAGCTTCAGGGTCCTTTCCAACCCGAACCAGTCTGTGACTCTGAATTCTGTGCTGGCACTGCCCAGCTCAGGAGGCCCTTGCTGAAGCTGGCACAGCCAGGGGCTGCTGCCAGCAGGCAGAAGCTGATGGGCAGAGCTCCTGCCAAGGGCTGCCATGCACAAAGCCTCTGCCCCACACTTGCCCCCAGCCACACCAAGGGCACTGCCACAGCTTGTGCCACCCCTTGGGGGGCAGCAAGGCAGAGCTGGCACCTGTGGGGAGCAGCAGCCAGGACAGGTGAGCCTCAAGTGCCCACCAAGGCATTGCAGCCCAGGGAGGGCATCTTCAGGAGCCAGCTGAGGGATGCCCAGGGCCAAGCCTCTTCTTCCCTGGCTGTGTCCCAGCAGGACTCTGTCCCTTCTGCCTCCCATCCCTCTGCTCCTGAGCCCCCTGCCAGAACCCAGCTCCTGAATCCTGTTTCCACCTGCTGCTGAGTGCAGGCTGGGCCTTGCCCAGTGCCTGCCCCAGCACCAGTGGTGCCAGTGGTGCCCTCCTTGCCTTCTGGGCTGGGGTTGGCTCTTGCTTTGTGTCTGTGTCTCTATCCCCTGGCACTGTTCTGCTTTCCATCCCAGCTGGCTGAGTTCCTTCCCCACCCCAGCAGCCTCTCTCCCTTCTTCCCTTTGGGAGTGCCCCTTTGGGAGGGGCTCCTGGTGAGCCTGTGGCCATGCCAGCCCTGACCCTTGACTGGTGGCTGACACCAAACCTTCCTCCCAGAGCTTCTGCTTCATTACACATCAGAACCAAACCCTAGCAGCAAGGACTGAAGACCAAACAGGACCCCGAGGTCGAGTGCAGGCAGCAGCAGTTGAAGATGAAGCCTCTGGGCTGGCTCCCACTGGAAGCTGACCCAAGAAAGGGTTCCCAGGAGGAACCTCTCTGCCAGAGGCCCAAATCAGCTGCAGACCCCGGAGCTGGCAAGCAAACCTGCATTAATAGCTCCATGTAATTCAGCTCTTACTGGTTGCCTGGAAACTAACTTGGGGGGGGGGGGGGGGGGGGAGAGAGAAAAAAAGGCAAAGCACCAACGGTAATGAGCATAAAGAGCTTAACAGGGAGTTATTGATGGCACCAAACAGGGAGCAGGCTGATGTATCTCTAACCAAATCACTCCAAATGCTCCTTCAGCATCAGATGTGGTTCTGAATAACAAGGGCTGAAGCCAGAGCAGATCAGAGCTGACAGGATGCTGGTGGGGAAGGTGGAGAGGAGAGCCTGGCACGCTGGGATTTGCTGTCAGAGCAGCTCTAGAGCAGCTCTGCTCCTGCTTTGCTCTGCTGTCTTGCTTCTGAGCAGGACAGAGCTGATGTTGTCTAGCAGAGAGAGCTCTCCTGCGCTCCTGGGGACGGCAGCTGGCTGCAGAGCCCTGCAACAAGCCCATGGAGCTGGGCTGGGGTCTGCAGGACAGGTTTTGGGGAGCAGCTGAGGGCCCTGGGGTCTAAATGGTCCTGTTGACAGGTTCACAGAGTGCTAGGGGGCTGGAAGGGACCCAAAGAGCTCATCCAGCCCAACCCCCTGCCAGAGCAGCACCACACAGTCCAGCTCAGGGCACACAGGAGCACATCCAGACAGGCCTGGGAAGGCTCCACAGAAGGAGACTCCACAACCACTCTGGGCAGCCTGTGCCAGGCTCTGGGACCCTTCCAGGCAAGAAGTTGCCCTTGTGCTGAGCTGGAACCTCCTGTGCTGCAGCTTCCATCCATTGCTGCTTGTCCTATCCCAGGGAGCAGTGAGCAGAGCCTGTCCCCTCCTGACCCCCAGCCCTCAGCTAGTTACAGACATTGATTCAATCCCCTCTCAGTCTTCTCATCTCCAGACTGAGCAGCCCCAGGGCCCTCAGCCTCTGCTCACCAGGCAGTGCTCCACTCCCCTCATCATCCTCCTCCAGCACCTGAAGCTTGTTTACCAAACCTCGCAGCTCCCTTCCCCCTTGTTAAGCCACCTGCAGGTGCAAAGCATCAACACAGAGAGCAGAAGTCACAGCCCGAGGTAAGACCAACACCACCATAAACTCCTCTCCCTGCAGCTCCCTGGGTGCTGTGGCTGCAAACCAGGACTCAGCCAGCAGCTCCCTTCCACTCACAGCACTTCCAGATGTCTTTGTGCACTGCAGTGAAGATGAAGATGCTCAGAGGGATGGAGAATCTGCCCTGTGAGGCCAAGCTGGGGAAGAGAAGGCTCCAGGTAAGCCTCAGAGCAGCCTGCCAGGAGCTGAAGGAGCTGCAGGAGAGCTGGGGGGAAGGACTTTTGACAAGGGCTGGGAGTGGCAGAATGAGGGACAATGGCTGTGAGCTGGGAGAGGAAGAGGAAATTGTTGGCAGAGAGGGTGCTGAGACCCTGGCACAGGTTGAGGGTGCTGAGACCCTGGCACAGGTTTCCCAGGGAGGTTGTGGAGCACAGAAGCACCCTTTGATCTTTGATCACATTGGGTGCTTCCGTGCTCCACAACCTCCCTGGAGGTGCTCAGGACCAGGCTGGATGAGCTCTTGAGCAGGTGTCCTTGCCCATGGCAGGGGGTTGGAACTAGAGCACTGTTTAGCTCCATTCCAACCCATTCTGCAGTTCCCCTGACTCTGAGGGTGAAGTGGCACAGCCAGGGAATGCCAGCAGGGACTCTTTGGCTTCCTTCTCAAGCCAGCAGAAGATGTGAGGAGCAGAAATGATTTCCCTGGAAGGAAGCTACTCTCTGCAGCCCAGCTTGAAAGCCTTGCAGCCACCAGACTCTTGTGTCTGACCCAAGGAGGCTGGGAAGTCCTTGAGATGGGCCTGTGGAGAGCAGAGCTGGAAGCTGAGAGCTATTTTTGTCCCTTCATTTCCCTGCCTGTAACCACACCACAGCTCCTGGCCCTGCATGTGAGCAGCCTGCAGCTATGATCCTAGCAAACCCCAGCCCAGGACAGCTCTCAGCACCACCTCCTGATGCAAATTGCTGTCTCCTTCTCTCCAGCTGTGGAATCAAAGTGGTTTGTTTGGCACTGAGAAACTGGCTCCTGGTTGGTAAACTCTCTTCTTTTTTCTTATGGTGGACATAATGAGAAGCTTCCCCCAGGCTTTGCTTCTGCAGAGGGAGGAGATGTCCTCCTCAGCTCCAGAAATGGCAAAGTCTTTTTGGGTTGATGGTTGCTGGGATTAAGTTGTTCAGGGGTTGCTACCCTGCATGCTAATGCACAGCTTGCAAACAGCAACACTCAGCTCTGCTCAGGCCACACCTGGAGTGCTGTGTCCAGCTCTGGGCTCCTCCACTGCAGAGAGCTGTTGAGGTGCTGGAAGGTGTTTGGAGAAGGGCAGCAAGGCTGGGGAGGGGCCTGGAGCACAGCCCTGTGAGGAGAGGCTGAGGGAGCTGGGGGTGTGCAGCCTGCAGCAGAGGAGGCTCAGGACAGAGCTCATTGCTGCCTGCAGCTACCTGCAGGGAGGCTGTAGCCAGGTGGGGTTGGGCTCTGCTGCCAGGCAGCCAGCAACAGAACAAGGGGACACAGCCTCAAGCTGTGCCAGGGCAGGTTCAGGCTGGATGTTGTTAGGAAGCTGTTGGCAGAGAGAGTGATTGGCACTGGAATGGGCTGCCCAGGGAGGTGGTGGAGTGGCCGTGGCTGGAGGTGTTGCAGCCAAGCCTGGCTGGGGCACTTAGTGCCATGGTCTGGTTGGTTGGGCAGGGCTGGGTGCTAGGTTGGACTGGCTGAGCCTGGAGCTCTCTTCCAGCCTTATTGATTCCATGATCCTATGAATTATCTCCTGCCTCTAGCTGAGATGCTCCACAACCTCCCTGGAGGTGGTCAGGACCACGCTGGAAGAGGCCTTGAGGTGTCCCTGCCTGTGGCAGGGGGGTTGGAACTGGCTGAGCCTTGGGGTCCCTTGCACCCTAAACCCTTCTATGGTCTCCAGAGGGCCCTGTGACTCAGTGGTGCTCAGTGAAACCTCCAAAGGCTGAGCTGAGGACAGCAGGAAGGGGCAGGATTGGAGGTTTTCTGGCTCACCATCTGCTGCCCAGCTCCTCCTTTGTCTTGCCCAAGGAGAGCTGAAGGGATGCAGTCAGTGCAGCCTGGGAGGTGCTTCAGAGGAATCATAGAAGCATAAAGGCTCATAAAGACCTCCAGGATCATCCAGTCCAAGCCTCACCCCAGCACCCCCAGGGCACCACCAACCCATGGCCCTCAGTACCACAGCTCCATGGCTTTGAGGCCCCTCCAGGGATGGGGACTGCACCACTGCCCTGAGCAGCCTAGGCCAGGCCTGGACAACCCTGTTCAGGAAGAAATCGTTCCTCATGGCCAACCTAAATTCCCCTGGGGCAACTTGAGGCCATTTCCTCTCATCCTGCCACTTGTTCCTTGGGAGAAGAGGCCAATTTTCACCTGGCTGCAGCCTCCTCTCAGGCAGCTGCAGGCAGCAATGAGCTCTGCCCTCAGCCTCCTCTGCTGCAGGCTGCACCCCACCAGCTCCCTCAGCTGCTGCTCCCCAGAGCTGTGTCAGGAACTGCTCTCATATTCCCCTCACTTTTCACAAGACCACACCAAATATGTTAACACAGCAAATCCCAGCTCCCAGATCCACTCCACAGCTCCTGCTCCACACCTCCTTGGTCCACTTTGCCCAGTGCCTGCCCCAGCATCAGTGGTGCCCTCCTTGCCATCAAGGCTTGGGCTGGCTCTTGCTTAGTGTCTCTGCATCTCCATCCCATGGCATTCTTCTGCTTTCCATCCCAGCTGCTTGAGTTGCTCTCCCATCCCATCAGTCTCTCTCCCTCCTTCCCTTTGGGAAGGCAGAGGAGCTGCTGGAGAACCTCTGGCACTGGGTAGCCAGCCCAGTCCTGACCCTTCCCCAGCCTCAAACCCGAGATGAGCTCAGATTGCAGCCCTCTATTATCTTTAAGCACAGAGGCAGACTGAACTTCACATCATGATAGCAAAATAATTGGCTTAATTAGTGGAACCATTCCAAGTGCAGGCAGAAGCAATTGCACCATTTGTCACTTGGCCCCACGGTGCTGCTGGAACCAAGTCCATTCCTCAGAGGCTGGGGCACAGAGCAGCCTCCTCGGGGATGGTTTGGTTGGGCTTAATGCAAAGAATATTTCCTTGTGTCATCAGGCCCTGCAGAGGAGAGCTCCACAGCCAGGGCTGTGCTGGCTCCAGCTCCCACTGCACACGGCAGAACAAGGGGGAGCGACCTAAATAGGAGCTAACAGGAGAGGGTGGAACGGCAACAACAGCCACGACAGCAAAAGGACTACACTGGGTGCTCAGAGGGCATTTAGCACCTCGAACCTGCGAGACTAATGAGTTTGCTTCTGTTCCGGCTCCCCCTTGCAAAGCCATGTCCTGGTGTGTGGCTGGGGGAGCCGCACTGCAAACAGCAGAGGGGCCTGGCCTCGGGGACCTGTGATGGGTGCAGCCTGGCCACCAAGAGGGATAAGGAAACGTTCCCTGGGAGGCTGGGAAAACTGCTCCTGCGGTCTGAGAGCCTTGCGTGGGAGGACTACAGCAGCCTTCTCCTTTGGCCACTCTAGGAAGAGGATCCAAGGTGGAGTTGTTGCAATTCCAGGTTGCCTTCCTGGGCAACCTGTGCCAGTGCCTCCTCACCCTCACTGCCCAGAACCCTCTCCCAACATCCAGTGTCCCAGCTGATGGTTTCCTCCCTCTTAGCCACAGGACATCTTCTGTTTGAATGCATGGAGACCTCCCCTGGGCAGCCTGTGCCAGTCCCTGACCACTCTTGCAGCAAAGGAATTGTTCTTCGTCTCCAACCTAACCTTTCCCTGGCACAATTTCAGGCCATTTCCTCTCCTTCTGTCACCTGACCTGCAGAAGGAGCCCAGGAGGGGCACAGCCGCAGGAGGGGCACAGCCGCAAAAGGAGCCCAGGAGGGGCACAGCCGCAGAAAGGGCACAGTTGCAGGAGGGGCACAGCCGCAAAAGGAGCCCAGGAGGGGCACAGCCGCAGGAGGGGCACAGCCGCAAAAGGAGCCCAGGAGGGGCACAGCCGCAGAAAGGGCACAGTTGCAGGAGGGGCACAGCCGCAAAAGGAGCCCAGGAGGGGCACAGCCGCAGAAAGGGCACAGTTGCAGGAGGGGCACAGCCGCAAAAGGAGCCCAGGAGGGGCACAGCCGCAGAAGGGGCACAGTTGCAGGAGGGGCACAGCCGCAAAAGGAGCCCAGGAGGGGCACAGCCGCAGGAGAGCAGGATGCCATGCAGGATGCCATGCAGGATGCCATGCGGGGTGCGGTGAGATGTAGCTCCTCACCACTTACCACCCCTGCTTGAAGCTGCCTTTGGATGTTTGATGGCGGCAGCGGGAAGCTGTGGGCAATCAGCAGTCCCAAGCAAGCCTCCCCATGCATTTTTCAGCTGCCCTCTTTAGCGAACAAAGCTCGGCCATTAACTCGCTTTACAGAGGCTGGCTGCCAGGATGTCCTCTTGTTGTGAGTGCTGAGAGCCCCTGGCACTCAGCCCAGTTTTTGGTGCGGTCGCTGCAAAGTTGCAGGCAGCACATCCCAGCTGAAGGTGCAGGCTGTGATGCTCAGCTCTTTCTCCACCTCATGCCTTGCCTCGTTACCATGACACCCAGGCACCCAGGCCTGCCTGCTCTCTCTAGACATGCAGGCTGCGATTTCATCTTCCCTGCATATGCACCCCCCCCCCACACCCCCCAGCTCCTTCACTACCCCACAGACAGGGCTGGCACCGCCTCGACCTCAGCACACTCTGAGCGGCTTCAAAGCGCTGACGCTCCTGGGTGCACGCCGCCGCCTCTGGCTGGCTCCACCAGTGCCAGTCCTCCTGCTTGCAGCCTGTGCTCACTGGGCTGGAAAAGCATGGAACAGGAGTGCCACAGCACGCCGGAGTTGCTGGAATCCTTGCTTCAAAGTCGACCTTATTCTGGGTGGTGAACAGGAGCTGGTGCCAAGGCAGCGGTGGTGGAAGCTGCAATTCACCTGAGGCTAACTGCATCCTTCAGACAAAAGCTTGTTAGTAATGAATCCATCCCAGTGGGGTGGGAAGGGAGCTCTGGAGAGCAGCCAGAGCAGGGCACCCCCAGCAGCCTGCCCAGCAGCACAGTGCCCAGCTGGCCTTGGCAGCTCTCCACACCAGGACACTCCACAGCCTCCCTGGGCAGCCTGCTCCAGGCCTCCAGCACCCTCACAGCAAACAACTTTCTCCTCCTCTTCAGATGGAACCTCCTGGGCTCCAGCCTGTGCCCAGTGCCCCTTGTGCTGTGCCTGGGCAGCACTGAGCAGAGCCTGGCCCCAGCCTCTTGCCCCCCACAGCTCCTTTCCCTCTTGCTGAGCATTGCTCAGCTGCCCTCTGGGGCTGCTCTTGTGCAGGCTCTCAGCCCCAGGGCTCTCAGCCTGTGCTGCTCCCAGAGCTGCTCCAGGCCCCTCAGCACCTTCTCAGTCTCTCCTGGCCTCTCTCTAGTTCCAGCCACCAGGACAGGAGGGGAGGGGCTCTGCCTGGGACCACAGCAGGCTTGTGGTAGCTCTGGCTCCCTGGAGGAATGCAGAAGCCACAGCAGAAGCTGTGCTGCCCTCACACCCACTGCATCCCTCACACCCACTGCATCCCTCACACCCACTGCATCCACTGCCCTTTGCATCGCAGGCTTCGTTCACGTCTCGCGTGAAGGAGCAGCAGGACCTCCTGGGATGCTCTATCACCACAAACTGGACCAGTGCTAGAGGAAAACCTTCCCCCTGCCCCTGGATGGAAGCACAATCTATGCTCAGCCATAAATTCAGGCCCTGCCCTTCCTTTCAAAGCCATCAACACATCCACGACACCAACAAAGCAGCAGCACCACTCCACCCTGCAAGCTGCTGGGCTCTTCTCGCAGCCTCTGCTCAGCCAAGAACTCCCACAGAAACGGTTTTGTGTCTCAAGCCTACTTGAGTCTAACCCAAGTACTGCACTTTCACTGCCAGATTGCATCTCTTCACCCAGCCCCTTAGCTCAGAGGAAAGCTCAGCAGCCTTTCTGGTGACCAAGCACTCCTCGGGGCAGTGCTGGGGAGGCACAAACCAGCCAGGGGCTGGCTGCAGTCACAGGCTGGTAAGGAGCCCAGCTCTTGATGGCCCACTCAGTTCTCCCACTCCCCTCCTGCATCCTCAGAGAGCAATTCAGGCTCTCAAGGACATCATCTGCAGCAGCTGCAAAACATCCCTCTCCTGTAAGGAGAGCACTCGGGTTGGTTGGGGAGTGGAGGCTGAGATGCCCTTTAGCAGCTGGGTGCTGGCACACAGAGAAGACAACCCTGGCACTGCCAACCTGGGTGAGGCCAAACGTGATGGGTTTGGGGTTGCAGCACAAACCTGCTCTGCTATCAATGTCCTGCTGAGCTCCCCTGTTCCTAGCAATCTGTGGGTCCCCTTCTGCAGCCTCAGAGAGCAATCCAATCTCTCAAGCACATCTTCCACAGCAGCTGCAAGCCAGCCCTCTCCTACAAGCAGGCCACTTGGACATCATCTCCCAAGGAGTGCTCAGGATTGGAGTGTGCCAGCTGGGTGCTGGCATGTGGAGAGGTAAGGGAATGGAGAGTGAGATGCCCTTTGGCAGCTGGGTGCTGTCATGTGGAGAGGACAAGACTGGTGCTGTCAACCACCAGTTCTTCCCAGTGAGAGTGGTGACACTGGTACAGGCTGCCCAAGGTCTGGATCTGGTGGTTGGCCTGGCTCAGGAGCAGTGTGGGCAGCAGAGCCAATGGCATCCTGGGCTGGCTCAGGAGCAGTGTGGGCAGCAGGACAAGGGAGGTTCTTGTGCCCCTGTGCTCAGCACTGCTCAGGCCACCCCTGGAGTGCTGTGTCCAGTTCTAGGCCCCTCCATTTCAGAGAGATGTTGAGGTGCTGGAAGGTGCCCAGAGCAGGGCAGCAAGGCTGGGGAGGGGCCTGGAGCAGAGCCCTGTGAGGAGAGGCTGAGGGAGCTGGGAGGGTGCAGCCTGCAGCAGAGGAGGCTCAGGGCAGAGCTCATTGCTGTCTGCAGCTGCCTGCAGGGAGGCTGTAGCCAGGTGGGGTTGGGCTCTGCTGCCAGGCAAGCAGGGACAGAAGAAGGGGACACAGCCTGAAGCTGTGCCAGGGCAGGTTCAGGCTGGATGTTGTTAGGAAGTTGTCGGCAGAGAGAGTGATTGGCATTGGAATGGGCTGCCCAGGGAGGTGGTGGAGTGGCCGTGGCTGGAGGTGTTGCAGCCAAGCCTGGCTGGGGCACTTAGTGCCATGGTCTGGTTGGTTGGGCAGGGCTGGGTGCTAGGTTGGGCTGGCTGAGCCTGGAGCTCTCTCCCAACCTGGTTTGTTCTGTGATTCCTGGAAACATTCGAGCTCATCCTTGCTGTGGCCCTGGGCAGCCTGCTCCAGTTGGAGCTGTCCCTGCTGCCTGCAGGGGGGCTGGACAACACAACCAACTTGATGCAATCTGTGACCCTGGTGAGGCCAACAGCGAGGGATTTGGGGCTGCAGCTGCAGCAGGAACCTGAGCAGGGACAAGAACATCTCAGCCAGGATGGTTTGCATGTGGAGAGGAGAGGGCAGCTCCATGGAGAGATAAATCTGGAGCTTGTCGTGATCAAAACCTCAAAAAAAAAACCCCAAACCCAACCCCAAACCAAGAGAACCCAACCAAAAAAACAGAGAGAGAGAGAGAGAAAGCAGCAGAGCTACTGCAGCACCCAGAGTAAATTAAAGCAACATAATTAGAAACAAGCTGGGTTTCAAAACGTGGTCACCAGAATGCATCACCATGACAATCCCTGCTAGAAGCAACAAGGGCTGGTTCCTGGCAGAGCTGAAGGAGCTGCTCCCTCCACAGCAGAGGATCAGCAAAATGCAGTTTACAGCCCCAGAATTAAAATACACAGCCAGAGAGCAACAGATCTCTGCTGGCATTTGGGTGACTTTTATCCTTCCAGAGCGTGAGAAGCAGATTGGGGAAGAGTCACCTGGGGCTGAATGCTGAGAATTCAGAGTGGCAGCAGAGCTGGGGAGGAGCAGCTGAGGGGGCTGGGGGTGTGCAGCCTGGAGGAGAGGAGGATGAGGGCAGAGCTCATGGCTCTCTGCAGCTCCAGAGAGGAGGCTGGAGCCGAGGTGTGGTGGGGGTGGGGGTGTGGGGGTGGTGGGGGTGTTGGGCTCTGCTCCTTTGTCTCAGGTGATAAGAGGAAATGGCCTGAAACTGTGCCAGGGGAGGGTGAGGTTGGAGCTGAGGAACAATTCCTTTGCTGCAAGAGTGGCCAGGGACTGGCAGAGGCTGCCCAGGGAGGTGGTGGAGTGCCCATGGCTGGAGGTGTTGCAGGAAGCTGTGGCCATGGCCCTTGGGGCCAGGGTTTGGTGGCCACGGTGGGGCTGTGCTGCTGGCTGGCCTGGATGATCCTAGAGAGCTTTTCCAGCCCAGCTAATTCCATGATTCTATGAAAATGCTGATCTTGGATTCAACGACAGGAAGGCCAAGACCCTCTTTAGTGTTTCTCCTCAGTGGTTTCATTCCAGGCAGAGCTAAAGATCAAAGATTTACATCCTGGCTGTAAAACGAAGCCAAATGAGTGGTGGCTGCGATTAAGGCACACAGAGGTGGGCTTTAAATAATAGAAATGCTTCTAAAAGGAAGGATAAAGGAAGGATTAAAAGAGCTAAGCACTGGAAAATAAGAAAATTAATTCCTTTCAAAGGCCATCAGTCAGGCTGGGAGATGGAGAGGCTCTGGCAACAAAGTGCAGCCCAACGATGCTGCTGCAGGAGGCTGGGTCCGGGGAGCAGCCTGGGGAAGGGCCTGGAGAGCAGAGCTGGTGAGGAGCAGCTGAGGCCACTGAGGTTGTTTAGGCTGGAGAGGCTTTGGTCAGAGGAGACCAACTCCCACCTCACTGCCTGAAAGGAGGCTGGAGCGAGCTGGGGGTTGGTATCATCTGAGGCCCTGGCCCAGGCTGCCCAGAGAGGTGGGAGCTGCCCCAATCCTGGAATCCTTCCAGGCCAGGTTGTCTGCAGCTGTGAGCAACCTGCTCTAGTTGAGGAGGTCCCTGATGGCTGCAGGGAGGGGGTTGGATGAGAGGAGCTTCGAAGGTCCCTTCCCACCCAACCCATTCTCTGCTTCTGTCATCCAGCTTCATAGAACCACTGAGGTTGGAAAATATCCCCAAGATCACAGAGTCAGTCAGGGCTGGAGGGGACCACAAGGATCAGGCAGTGCCAACCCCTTGCCATGCCCAGGGACACCTCACACTAGAGCAGGCTGCCCACAGCCTCAGCCAGCCTGGCCTTAAACACCTCCAGGGGTGAGGCTTCCACCACCTCCCTGGGCAACCCCTGCCAGGCTCTCACCACCCTCATGATGAACAACTTCCTCCTAACATCCAGTCTGACTTTCCTAATTTCCAGCTTTGCTCCATCCCCCCCAGTCCTGCCACTCCCTCACAGCCCCAGAAGTCCCTCCCCAGCTTTCTTGTTACCCCCCTGCAGATCCTGCAAGGCCACAGGAAGGTCCCCTGGGAGCCTTCTCCTCTCCAGACTGCACAGCCCCAACTGCCTCAGCCTCTCCTCACAGCAGAGCAGCTCCAGCCCTCTGCTCATCCTCAAGGCCCTTCTCTGGACACCTTCCAGCATCTCCATATCCCTCCTGTCCCAGGGGCTCCAGGACTGGATGCAGGACTCCAGGGGGGTCTCAGCAGTGCAGAGCAGAGAGGTAGGACCACTTTAGCCCTTGGCTAAAGGCTTGGGAGTCTTCTGATGAAGCCAACGTGCAGAAGCTGCACACCAGAGGCAGAGGTGGAGGTGGACCAGGTCTGCTTGCCACAGAGGTTGTACCCATGGCTGCTTGTCCCTTCTGCTGCTTGCCACAGAGGTTGTACCCATGGCTGCTTGTCCCTTCTGCTGCTTGCCACAGAGGTTGTACCCATGGCTGCTTGTCCCTTCTGCTGCTTGCCACAGAGGTTGTACCCATGGCTGCTTGTCCCTTCTGCTGCTTGCCACAGAGGTTGTACCCATGGCTGCTTGTCCCTTCTGCTGCTTGCCACAGAGGTTGTACCCATGGCTGCTTGTCCCTTCTGCTGCTTGCCACAGAGGTTGTACCCATGGCTGCTTGTCCCTTCTGCTGCTTGCCACAGAGGTTGTACCCATGGCTGCTTGTCCCTTCTGCTGCTTGCCACAGAGGTTGTACCCATGGCTGCTTGTCCCTTCTGCTGGTTTGCTGCCTGTGTTGCTCAGGTGGGAACAATCCCAGCACTTGCTGGGCACAGAGATGGAAAATGAGCCCCAAAGGGACCCTGACAGCCTAAAAAGTCCCTCCCCAGCATTCTTGTAAGCCCCCTTAAGACACTGAAAGGCCACAGGGTTCCTCTCCTGGTGACACTGAAAGGCCACAGGGTTCCTGTCCTGGTGGCACTGAAAGGCCACAGGGTTCCTGTCCTGGTGACACTGGAGTGAAAGTCTCCCACTGGCCGCCAGCAGCTCTGGGAGGGCAGAGGTTTGCTGTTCTGCTGGTGTGCTCTGGGGGGTTAATGTTCTGGTGACAGCTTGCTGGCCCTGGTGCTCCAGCATCACTTGGGCAGCTGGAGCCACCCGTGCTGGCAGTTGGTGCCTCCTGCAGAGGAGAGGCAAAGGATGTCCCAGAGAGCCCAGGCTGGGCAGCTTGGACACTGAGAGCATTCCCTTCCTTTCTGACCTCCAGAGCAGACCTCTGCTGGGACCAGGGCTGCAGCCTGTGGAGCAGTTACAACTTTAAGAGCCTGAGCTCCTCGTTGCATGGCTGGGAAAGGAAAGCCAATGTTTTATTTTGCTCTTTATCTTGGAGTTCTAAGCCTGTTTCCACACCAAAAAAGAGAGAGAGAGAGAGAAAAAAGTGTGGGGGAAGAGATAAAACTGTGCTTGAAATCCAAGCTATTCTTTGAGGCTCTTAAGATAGTTGAAAGCTTCTCCCTGCAGCTATTTATTCCATGCATTTCAGCTCTGGGATACATATTTTTTACTCTGCTTCTTTTGCAATTATTTTTCCAGCCTTAATTTGATTCCTTTCCCCCCCCTGCCCCCTCCCCAGGACAAGAGCAGGTGAGAAGCATGCAGCAGGGACTCCCCCCGTGGCCAGGAGGAGTTGGTTTGAGTGCATCCATGGACACACTGGGCAAGGGTTGGTGAGTTTGGGGGGGAACAGGATGGGAAAAGAACTTTTCAAAGGCCCCAGAGGCTCATCTCACATAATCTGCCTGCCATGCTCTCCACCTGCTGTGGCTTCCCATTTCCAAGCCAACAGTTTGATGTTCCACTGACAGGTCCAATATCAAACTGCTGCCTAGGAAAGGGCTTTAGGATTAGGAAGGATTTCTGTGCTGGGAGAGTGGTCAGGGATCAAAACAAGGTGCCCAGGGAGGTGGTGGAGTCCCCATCCCTGGAGGTGTGCTGGAGAGTGTCCAGAGCAGGGCCAGGAGGATGCTCAGAGGCTGCAGCAGCTCTGCTGTGAGCACAGACTGAAAGAGTTGGGGCTGTGCAGGCTGCAGCAGAGGAGGCTCCCAGGTGACCTTCTTGTGGCCTGCCAGCATCTGAAGGGGGCTCCAAAAAAGCTGGGGAGGGACTTTTGAGGCTGTGAGGGAGTGGCAGGAGTGGGGGGAATGGAGCAAAGCTGGAGGTGGGGAGAGTGAGGCTGGAGGTGAGGAGGAAGTTGTTGAGCAGGAGAGTGGTGAGAGGCTGGCAGGGGTTGCCCAGGGAGGTGGTTGAGGCCCCATGGCTGGAGGTGTTTGAGGCCAGGCTGGCTGAGGCTGTGTGCAGCCTGCTCTAGGGTAGGGTGTCCCTGGGCATGGCAGGGGGTTGGCACTGCCTGCTCCTTGTGGTCCCTTCCAACCCTGCCTGATTCTGTGATTCTAACCAGGTTGGGACCCAACTGCTGTACCTGAAGCAGAAGTGTGGGACCCAGCTGCTGGCTGCTGCACCTGAGGCAGAAGCCACATAAGTGGAACCTTAGAGCCATAGAATTGCAGAGTGGTCTGGGTTGGAAGGGACCTCCAAACCTCATCTAGTCCAAAGCCCTTTGCAGCCAGCAGGGGCATCCTCAACTAGATCAGGCTGCCAGAGCTCTGTTGAGCCTCACCTTGAGTATAAGGGAGAGGGATTGGCTGGAGAGGGTCCAGAAGAGAGCTACGAGGGTGATGAGGGGACTGGAGCACTGCCTGGTGAGCAGAGGCTGAGGGCCCTGGGGCTGCTGAGTCTGGAGAGGAGAAGGCTGAGAGGGGATTGAATCAATGTCTGTAACTATCTGAGGGCTGGGGGTCAGGAGGGGACAGGCTCTGCTCACTGCTCCCTGGGACAGCACAAGCAGCAATGGATGGAAGCTGCAGCACAGCAGGTTCCAGCTCAGCACAAGGGCAACTTCTTGCCTGGAAGGGTCCCAGAGCCCTGGCACAGTCTGCCCAGAGAGGCTGTGGAGTCTCCTTCTGTGGAGCCTTTGCAGGCCTGTCTGGATGTGTTCCTGTGTGCCCTGAGCTGGACTGTGTGGTGCTGCTCTGGCAGGGGATTGGGCTGGATGAGCTCTTTGGGTCCCTTCCAGCCCCTGTGAGCCTGTGACAAGCAGAGGTTGTCTGTTGGTGCCCAGCTCTGCCCCCAGCCGAGGCAGCACTGCAGTGGGTGCCTGCTGCCCTGAGCATGGTGCCTGCTCTGCTCCGGGCACTCCTCCACCTCAGCTGCTCCCACAGCACCGCCGAGACAGCAACAGCCTGAGGCTCTGTGAGGCAGGGAAACTGAGCTGTGCTGTGCATCCACCTCCACCGACAAGCTCCTCAGCATCCCCCCGGGCTGGTGGCCTGTAGAGCTGGGGCTGAGACGTGGCTCAGCTCTGCTGGGCTGGAATGCCAGTTTGAGCTGGGCTTGCTGTGGCAGGGCACGGGGGGGTTGGTTTGAGCTCAAGGAGGGAGACTGAGAGAAGGGAGCAATGTTTGACATGGAGGGTGGGGAGAGCCTGGCCAGAGTTCCAGGTGGGACATCCTCCACCCCTGGAATCGCTCCAGGCCAGGCTGTCTGGCACTGAGCAACCTGCTCCAGCTGAGGCACTCAGTGCCATGGGCTGGCTGACTGGGCAGGGCTGGGGGCTGGGTTGAACTGGATGAGCTTGGAGCTCTCTTCCAACCTGCTTGGTTCTATGGTTCTGTGATTGATTCTATGTCCCTGCTGTCTGCAGGGGGCTTCGACTGGATGCCCTTTAAAGGTCCCTTCCCACCCAAGCCACTCCAGGAGCCCCTGACAGGTGTAGCTGCTGATCACTCACAAGCACAGCCTCACTCTGGGTGAGTCATCTCCATCCACCCCTCCAGTGCAGCCAGGGCCGCAGCCAGCAAGCTGCAGCAGATGCTGGGGGATGCACAGCACCCTGCTAACCCATGCCAACTCTGCCCCCTGCACACACCCCCGGCTCACTGCTGCTTGCCAGGGTGGGCTGGGATGCCTGACTAACAGCCCGAGCGTGCCTGGCTCTGTGTAGACAGGAGCGGTTGGGACCTCTCGGCAGTGACTCAGTTTGTCAGCAGCTGAAGTGACAAAGTGTGGCACTGCCTCCCCGGCCCCTGGCACGGTGCAGCAGGCAGCGAGGGGGCACAGCTCTCCCCTCCCAGCAGGAGCTATATTTACTGGTGGCACGGCAGGCAAACAGGCTCCTGCCACAGCTGAGCACAAGAGCCTGAGCAGAACAGCACCAGAGGGCTGCGGGCAAGCATGAGGAGATGCTCATGCAGACAGTGACACCTCCAGTTTCTCTCTGCTGCCTGGGGAAGGCACCAGCAGAGCCACCAGGCTTGCCTGTGGCCACCCAAGCTTCCTTCTTGCTCACACCTGGACGGTTTAAACAGAATGGGAAGGGGTGGAAGGGACCTCTGGAGATCATAGAATCAGCCAGGCTGGGAGAGAGCTCCAAGCTCAGCCAGCCCAACCCAGCACCCAGCCCTGCCCAGCCAACCAGACCATGGCACTCAGTGCCCCAGCCAGGCTTGGCTTCAACACCTCCAGCCACAGCCACTCCACCACCTCCCTGGGCAGCCCATTCCAGTGCCAAAGCAGGGCACCCCCAGCAGCTTGCCCAGCAGCACAGTGCCCAGCTGGCCTTGGCAGCTCTCCACACCAGGACACTCCACAGCCTCTCTGGGCAGCCTGCTCCAGGCCTCCAGCACCCTCACAGCAAACAACTTTCTCCTCCTGTCCATCTGGAACCTCCTGGGTGCCAGTTTGTGCCCCATCACGAGGCATAGACCCTGGTCATAAACTGGCAAAGAGCACTGGGGGAAACCAGGCAGGTGAAGATAGTGAAGGCTCCAGGGAGACCTCACAGCAGCCTTCCAGCACCTGAAAAGGCTCCAGGGAAGCTGGGGAGGGACTTGTGGCATGGGTTGGGAGTGCCAGGATGAGGAGCAATGGCTTTGAGCTGGGAGAGGGGAGACTGAGAGTGGAGAGGAGGAAGAAATGCTTGAGAGTGAGGGTGGGGAGAGACTGGCACAGGTTGAGGGTGGTGAGACCCTGGCACAGGTTGAGGGTGGGGAGAGACTGGCACAGGTTGAGGGTGGGGAGACACTGGCACAGGTTGAGGGTGGTGAGACCCTGGCACAGGTTTCCCAGGGAGGTTGTGGAGCACAGAAGCACCCAATGTGATCAAAGATCACATTGGGTGCTTCTGTGCTCCACAACCTCCCTGGAGGTGCTCAGAACCAGGCTGGATGAGTCCTTGAGCAGCCTGTGCTGGCGAGAGGTGCCCCTGCCCATGGCAGGGGGGGGTTTGGCACTGGCTGAGCTTTCAGGTCCTTTCCAACCCAGTCTGTGCTTCTGCACACAGAAAGGGCTTTTATGCTTCCCCAGCCCTCATTTGTAAGCAGAGGGGGGCAGCAAGGAGGAGTAAATGGCAGGACTTGATAGCTTCATGTCACGGAAGACACGAACCGTGACGCAGCCGTGTCAGCAAGACCAAAATGAGCTGTTAAAGCACCTGGAGTGAAACAACAGCAGGCTTCTGAAGTGGCAGATTGAAAACAAACTCAAAAAAAAACCCCACAAACCCAAAAAAAAACCCCAACCTAAAGCCACAAACCTCTGCTAAGAGGTCAGGAGTGATGAAATTCCAGCCTTGTTTCTGCTGCGCCCTGGGATTTCCGCTGCGCGGGTCTCAGTCGGAGCAGATTAGATTGGCTCCAAATTAAAGTGTCAAGGCAAACCTCAGCCAGGCTGCTCCAACAGCTCCCCAGAAACCTTGGCAGGGGAGGGAAAGCAGAAAACAAACCTCAGCCTGCTCTGTCTTGGAGCACCTGCAATGGGGGGAGCTGCCTCTGGACGCAGGCGCTGGCAGGGGGTGGAAGGGTCCTCTGGAGAGCAGCTTGCCCAAGCCCTGCCCTACAGGCTCAGCTAGAGAGGGGCACACAGGAGCAAGTCACTGCCACAACAAGCTCCTGGCACAGCTGGCAGCTCATGGCTTGGACAGATTCACGCTGGTATGGGTCAAGAACTGGCTGGAGGGCTGGGCCCAGAGAGTGGTGGTGAATGGTGCCACATCCAGCTGGGCACAGGGATCAGTGCTGGGCACAGGCCTGGTCAATGTCTTTATTGATGATCTGGAGCAGGGCATTGAGTCCAGCAGCAGTGAGTTTGCAGATGACACCAAGCTAGGAGCAGCTGTGGAGCTGTTGGAGGATAGCAGAGCCCTGCAGAGGGACCTGGCCAGGCTGCATGGGTGGGCAGAGGCCAATGGGATGAGACTGAACAAGGCCAAGGGCAGGGTTCTGCAGTGGGAGTAAGATCCTGGGAGGTAAAATATGATTTAGCTTTCCCAATATCACCTAAACCTAAAAATAATAAAGACAAAAAACCAAGAGAGAGAGAAAGGAGAAGGTTTCAGTGACCTTCAAGAGGAAAAAAAACCCAGAGGCTCTTGCCAGCTGATGGGCACCGAGGGTGGCAGAGAACAAGCAGCCCCAGTTCAGGTTGTGGTGCAGCAAACTCCTTCTGCAGCCAGCTCTGCAAGCTCAGCACAGCTGAACAGTTCCCAGTTCAGGAGCCAGAAGCACTCCAGAGCCTTTCTTCCTCTAGGCTGGGAAGTGCAAATGGTGAGACAGAAGCCTCCCTGCTGGCAGGGCGCTGGACGCTTGCTCTAGCACCCAGCCTCGGGAGGGGGCTCAGCACAGACTGCAGCTGGGAGCTCATCCCTGCCCTTCCTGGGGTGCTGGTGGAGAGCTCTGCTTTGGCCCCAGGGAGCTGCAGAAGCTGGGAGTGCTGCTCAACAACTGCCCAGGGGCAGCAGTGTGCAAACAGCCTCCTGCGGTGCAGTAAGGAGAGTGTGGCCAGCAGGGCAAAGGAGGAGCTCCTGCCCATCCACTGCCCTAGGGAGCCACATCTGCAGTACTGGGTCCAAGTCTGCATCTGCCCAGTCCACAAGAGCCTGGGAAATGCTGGAGAGAGTCCAGGGCAGGCTGCAGAGCTGCTGAGGGGCCTGGAGCAGCTCTGGGAGCAGCACAGGCTGAGAGCCCTGGGGCTGAGAGCCTGCAGAAGAGCAGCCCCAGAGGGCAGCTGAGCAATGCTCAGCAAGAGGGAAAGGAGCTGTGGGGGGCAAGAGGCTGGGGCCAGGCTCTGCTCAGTGCTGCCCAGGCACAGCACAAGGGGCACTGGGCACAGACTGGAGCCCAGGAGGTTGCATCTGAGCAG
The DNA here is from genome assembly GCF_015220805.1 of Pogoniulus pusillus. Lineage (NCBI taxonomy): Eukaryota > Metazoa > Chordata > Aves > Piciformes > Lybiidae > Pogoniulus > Pogoniulus pusillus. The sequence goes on from NC_087279.1 coordinate 1,025,362, forward strand.
GAGGAGAAAGTTGTTTGTTGTGAGGGTGCTGGAGGCCTGGAGCAGGCTGCCCAGAGAGGCTGTGGAGTGTCCTGGTGTGGAGAGCTGCCAAGGCCAGCTGGGCACTGTGCTGCTGGGCAAGCTGCTGGGGGTGCCCTGCTGGGGCAGGGGCTGGGCTGGCTGAGCTGCAGAGCTCCCTCCCAACATCTATGAAGGAAAAATGCCTTTGCTGCAAGAGTGGTCAGGGACTGGCACAGGCTGCCCAGGGAGGTGGTGGAGTCCCCAGCCCTGGTGTGGCCATGGCACCTGGGGGCACGGCTTAATGGGCACGGTGCTGCTGAGCTGGCAGCTGGACTGGATGCTCTCAGAGGGCCTCTCCAACCCAAACACTTCTGTGGTTCTAAGGGGAAGGAAACCCTGGATTTTCCCACCTGCTTCCCAACAACCTCCCTGGGAGCCCCTCCAGCCAGGGGTTAATTACTTCTCAGGAGCTCCAAGCCACCTCCCCACCCCTGACCCCGGCAGAGGCTCCCTCTCCTCAGGGAGCTTAATGCAGTTGGTGTAATCCTCTCACTGGAAACAAGAGCTCTGGCTCGGATCATCAGCTCTGAGGGCAGCCACCGAGTTCTGCTGCTTTATTATCCTGACCTTTAGACCATCCCCTGCCTTTTTTCCCTCTCCAGTTCATACCTCGGGAAATATCAGGGTGTACTGAAGCATGCAGAGCTGCATCTCAGGGCTGGCCCTTCCCATCACCACAGACAGACCTTAAACTCTTTACTCACTGAGCTGGAAGTTGCTTTAGTTTTATTTAATGGTTTTTTTTTGAGTGACTACTTCAAGCAATGGGTAAGAAGGGGGAAAAAAAAATCCCTTTAGAAACCACTTTCAGCTGGTGTCAGCTCTGCAGATTCTCCTCTTCGCTGCCATCCTCCTCCTTTCAAAGCACTTTTGCTCCATTAAGAAGGCTTTGAGGCCAGAGTCTGGCCCCACCTTCTTGTCCCTCAGCCTTTAGCTCTTGATGAGTCCTGGAATGGCTCAGGTTGGGAGGGACCTCAGACAGCCTCTGCTCCAACCTCCCTGCAGTGGGGATTCATCCAGCCTGGCCTTGAACAGCCCCAGGCAGGAAGCAGCCACAGCCTCCCTGGGCAGCCTGTGCCAGGCTCTCACCACCCTCACACTCAACAGCTTCTGCCTCAGCTCCACTCTCAGCCTGCTCTGCCTCAGCTGCAAACCATTCCCCTTGGCCTGGCTCTACACACCTTCAGGACAAGTCTCTCTGCAGCCTTCCTGCAGGATCCCCTCTACTGGCAGGCAGCTCTGAGGTCCCCCTGGGGTCCTCTCTTCTCCAGACTGCACCCCCCCAGCTCCCTCAGCGTGGCAAAATGAGCAGATCCCCTCTGGGGCTGCCCTTCTGCAGGCTCAGCCTTTGCTGCTCACACAGAGCTGCTCCAGACCCCTCAGCAGCTCTGCAGCCTCCCCTGGACTCTCTCCAGCAGTTCCCTGTCTCTCCTGACCTGGAAAGCCCAGAACTGGCCCCAGTCCTCCAGCTTGGCCTCCCTGGGCATTTTAATCCCCTTGATATCATCATTAGCCTGGAGAAGAGGAGGCTCAGGGCAGCCCTCCCTGCTCTCTGCAGCTACTTGAAGAGAGGCTGTAACCAGGAGGAGGTCATTCTCTTCCTCAACCCCACCTGGCTACAGCCTCCCTTCAGGTAGCTGTAGAGAGCAGTGAGCTCTGCCCTGAGCCTCCTCTGCAGGCTGCAGCGAGCCCAACCATCAGCCCAGCACTGCCAGGTCACCACCAAGCCCTGTCCCCCTCTCCACATCTCCAGAGCACAGAAACCCCTGCGGGCATGAAGGCTCCACCAGCTCCCTGGGCAGCCTGTCCAGTGGACAGGGGCTGAGCTTAGTGCTTGGGTCCTACCACCCCTCCCCCAAAAAGGCAGCACCCTGCAGCCAGGGCTCCTGCTCGTCAGAGAGCAGCTATGGAGACCAGGTCCCACTTTCTGCCCCTTTCAGCCCTGCTGCAGTACACAGCCAGCAGGGTGGGTTTGTGTCCTCCCCCAGGCTCCCAGGCAGGTCGCAGCTCTCAGGCTCTGGACATTTTCAGCTGCTTGAGGAGAAAGTGGAGGTGCCTGGGAGTGTTCTTAGGGCAGCAGAGAGCAGTTTGCTTGCTTCAGGGAGTGATAGGGGAATGGCTCTGTGTGAGGAAACAGTGAGAGGCATCAGAAGGCATCAGGTTGGAAGGGACCCTCAAAGGTCATCTTGGCCAAGCCCCCTGCATGCAGGAGGGACACCTTCAACAGATCAGGTTGCTGAGGGTGCCACCAAGTTTGGCCTTGAGTGTCTCCAGGGACAGGTCTCCATCACCTGTTGCAGTGTTTCCTAAATCCATGGCATGGTAGGGGCTGGAAGGAAGCTCTGAAGATCCTGTCCAGCCCCACGGCCAGAGCAGGGACACCCAGGGCAGGGCACACAGGAACACATCCAGGCAGGGCTTGGCAGCTCTCCACACCAGGAGGCTCCACAGCCCCTCTGGGCAGCCTGCTCCAGGCCTCCAGCACCCTCACACCAAGCAACTTCCTCCTCCTGTCCAGCTGGAACCTCCTGGGCTGCAGTCTGTGTCCATTGGTCCTGTCCCTGGGCAGCACTGAGCAGAGCCTGGCCCCTTCTTGCCCCCCAGCCTCCAGGTACTTGCAGACACCCATGAGGTCTCCTCTCAGCCTTCTCCTCTCCAGGCCAACCAGCCCCAAGGCTCTCAGCCTGTCCTCATGGCAGGGGTTCCAGGCTCTCCAGCATGCTCTCACTGTGAGGAACTTGCTCCTAATATCCAACCTAACTCTGCCCTGCTCTGCTTCCAGTCCACTCCTTCCCACTCCATCCCTGCAGGCCCTCATAAAGAGTCTCTTCCCAGCTTCCTTGTGGCCCATGTCAGGTACACAGAGGCCACCCTAAGGTGCCCCTGAAGCCCTCTCTTTTCTGAGCTGAACAAAGCCTTCTCTCCCAGCCTGTCCCTAGAGGGGAGGTGCTGCAGCCCTCTGATCATCTCTGCCACCTTGTCTGGACCCCTTCCACTAGGGCCACATCCTCCTTGGCCAGTTCCAAGGAAGATCCAGTTTGGTGTGGCTTAAGAACTGGAAAGAAGGTCAGCATGGGCAGCCAGGGCCCTCAGAGCACCTCTGCTACTGAGCTGTGCAAGGCAGAGCTCTGCATGTGCAGGGCTTGGTGTGAGAGGAGACGAAGCTGACTTCATCCCTTCCTCCTGAGCTCCTCTGCTGCGCCAGGAGTGAACCCACGGCAGGAGCCTCGCTTGATCTGCATCCCTGTGACTGCAGCTGCTCTCCTCTCCCCCAGCCTGCCGTGTTTACAGAGGGCTGGGGAGGGTTGGGGATCTGTTTACAAGCTGCCCGAGGTAATTGAGGAGGATTTTTCCTGTGCCTTTGAGGTCACAACCTGACAGAGGTGGAACTTGCTGCAGTGGTTGCTTTAACAGCGTCAGGGATGGAGAACAATTGCTTGGAGACTGGGGACCAATAAAGGGAAACCCTCTGGGGGCTCTCAGGAGCTAAGAACTCATTTCTGGTGATGCACTCAGAGGAGGGGGAGTCAGCAGAGGGGAGCCTGGGGGGGAACTTAATGAATTGTGAGCAAATTTCCTGTTATTAAGAGTGAGGAGATCTGAAACCTCAACAAGTGGATTGCTCACCTCTGCCTTCTCCTGCTACTGACTGAGTCTGCCTCTGGGCCCAGGTCACTGCTGGCTGAGACTTGTGTTGAGGGGCAGGGCTGGGCTGGGCAGCAGCTGAGTGCCAGGGGCTGGCCAGGAGCCCCTCTGCATTCCCAAAGGGAAGAAGGGAGAGAGGCTGCTGGGGTGGGGAAGGAACTCAGCCAGCTGGGATGGAAAGCAGAACAGTGCCATGGGAGAGAGACACAGACACAAAGCAAGAGCCAAGCCAAGCCCTGGTGGCAAGGAGGGCACCACTGGCACCACTGGTGCTGGGGCAGGCACTGGGCAAGGCCCAGCCTGCACTCAGCAGCAGGTGGAAACAGGATTCAGGAGCTGGGTTCTGGCAGGGGGCTCAGGAGCAGAGGGAAGGGGATGGGAGGCAGAAGGGACAGAGTCCTGCTGGGACACAGCCAGGGAAGAAGAGGCTTGGCCCTGGGCATCCCTCAGCTGGCTCCTGAAGATGCCCTCCCTGGGCTGCAATGCCTTGGTGGGCACTTGAGGCTCACCTGTCCTGGCTGCTGCTCCCCACAGGTGCCAGCTCTGCCTTGCTGCCCCCCAAGGGGTGGCACAAGCTGTGGCAGTGCCCTTGGTGTGGCTGGGGGCAAGTGTGGGGCAGAGGCTTTGTGCATGGCAGCCCTTGGCAGGAGCTCTGCCCATCAGCTTCTGCCTGCTGGCAGCAGCCCCTGGCTGTGCCAAGCTGCCCTGGGCTTCAGCAAGGGCCTCCTGAGCAGAGCCTGAGCTGGGCAATGCCAGCACAGAAGCAGATCTGTTCCAGCTCAGCCCAGGCCTGGCTGCCACCTCCTTGTCTCTCACATGTGAGGCCTGACCTGCAGCATCACTGTGAAGTGAGAACTGAGGATGCCTTCTCCATGGATTTCAAGTGGAGGAATTGCAGTGCCTGGCCTGAGCTCTGGCACTTGAAAAGTGCACCCAACCTTCCATCAGCAAGGAAGTCAGGGAGGTCAGGGCAGAAAGCACACAGCAATTAACCAGATACCACTCTTTAAGTACATCAGTAATAAAGAGAGAGCAGAGAAGGAGGAGGAAAGGCATTAAGCACCTAAGCTGAGTGGTTAATAAGCTTTCTCTGCTCCCATCTTCATGAGAAAGGCCAAGTGAGAGCAGATGGTGGGCACCACAACAGTGCACCAAAGAGGGAGGGTTTAATCTCCTCAGGAGGCAGTGCTGAGAGCACCAGGCTAATTTAGATGTTTGCAAATTGGTTCTGCTGATGAGCTTCATCTTTGCATACTTAAGGCACTGTCAGAATCTTAACTATTGTTGTGCAACAGTGAAGAAGGAAAGCTGGGGGAGAGTAACCATGGCTTGGGGTGGTGGGGAGGAAGAGGTCTCCTCCACACCAGCTCACTGAGACCAGCCATGCACAGACATCCTCCAGGGTGGGAAGCTGGGGGAGAGTAACCATGGCTTGGAGGAGGAGGAAGAGGTCCCCTCCACACCAGCTCACTGAAACCAGCCATGCACAGACATCCTCTGAGGTGGAGACCTGGGAGAAGAGTAACCATGGCTTGGAGGAGCAGGAGGAGGAGGAGGAAGAGGTCTCCTCCGCACCAGCTCACTGAAACCATCCATGCACAGACATCCTCTGAGGTGGAGACCTGGGAGAAGAGTAACCATGGCTTGGAGGAGCAGGAGGAGGAGGAGGAAGAGGTCTCCTCCGCACCAGCTCACTGAAACCAGCCATGCACAGACATCCTCTGAGGTGGAGACCTGGGAGAAGAGTAACCATGGCTTGGAGGGGGAGCCTTTTGCCACCCACAGAAGGGCAGTTTGGCAATCTGGAGGGCATTTAAAGCAGAGCCCAGTGCCCACTGCCCTCAGTGGCAGAGGTCCAGCCTGAGGAGCCCACAGTGGCCTGCAGCAGGCTGAGCAAGAGGACACCAAACAGGCGCTACCCGGAGCTGAGCTGGGGCTGCAGCAGGGACCTCTCTCCACGGAGCCCAGCACACTCCAGCTGGGCTGTGCTACAAGCAGGCTGAGCTGTGAGAACTCAGCCCTCCCCTCAGTGCTCTCTGGGCTCACTTTACTCATTTCCACCTTCGTTTGCCAGGGAAAATGCTTCTGTGCCTAGCAGAACATCAAACCTGTGCTTCAGCAGGGAGGTGGAGCAGCAAAGGTCACCGAGCAGCTCCTCTGCAGCAGCAGGCATTGAGCCCAGCCTGCAGGCCCTGAACTCCTCTCTGTGATCCACTCAGCTTCAGCTGTTAATAGCCAGGGACGTGGTGGAGGTGAGGACCTTGTGTTTCTCCAGGGAGCAGCAGAAAGGAGGTGCCAGGCAGCAGGCTGCTCCCTGCCAGTGCCGACTGACTGAGCAGGTCCTGCTCAATTAGCTCCTCCCGTTTGCTCTGCTGGGCAAGTGGAGCACAGGAGAGAGAGCAGCTGCACAGCAACAGCCCCGAGGGACCCCTCATGAGCCCAGGAAGGGTCAGCCCACGCCTAACAGCAGCTGACTTTCACCTTCTCCGGGTGAGCACAGCTCCTGCTGCTGCAGACCTGTCCCTGCTCCGGCAGGAAGCCTCTGGCTCGGGCAGCAGCTTCTGCCCAGATGCCTCAAGTGGAACAAGGAATAGTTTGGGATTGGAAGGGACAAGTTTAGGGTCAGCCACTCCAAGCCTCCTGCAGCCCCCAGCAGGGACAGCCCCAGCCAGAGCAGCTGCTCACAGCCCCAGGCACCCTGACCTGCAGTGCTGCCAGCCGAGGGGCAGCTCCCACCTCTCTGGGCAGCCTGGCACAGGCTCTGCCCACCTCAGTGCCAAACATTTCTCCCTTCTCTCCACTCTCAAGCTCCCTCTTGCAGCCCAAACCCTCCCCCCCTGTCCTGACACCACAGGCCCTGCTCACCAGTCTGTCCCTGCATTTCTGCCTGTCCCCTTGGAGCACTGCAAGGCCACCAGCAGGTCTCCTGGAGCCTTCTCTCCAGGCTGTTCACCCCCAGCCCTCCCAGCCTGGGCTCCCAGCAGAGCCCTTCCAGCTCTGCCAGCACTGCTGTGGCCCCCTCTGGCCCTGCTCCAACAGGTCCCTGCTGTGCTGAGGACCCCAGAGCTGCCCCAGCACTGCAGGGGGGGTTAGAGGAGCATCCATGCCAAGCCTAAACCACTCAAAACTTCCAATGAGCTCAGCCTTTGAGCTCCCCCAGGAGCTTAGCAGTATGAAGCAGCAGAGCAAGGCAGAGATGGAAGCAAAGCCCAGACTCTGGGCTGTGGCTCAGGGACAAGGCTGCTGCTCACCTGGCTGGCACAGCTGGAACCTCTCTGCTACCTGTCTAACCTCAAGGGATGAGACTGCAGGGTCAGGAAAGAGCTTTCTGCACTGCAAGGCCACCAGAAATTGTCCCTGGAGCCTTCTCTTCTCCTGGCTGAACCCCCCTCAGCTTTCCCACCCTTGGGTGGGTCCCACAGGTCCCTGTCTGTGCTGAGGACCCCAGAGCTGCCCCCAGCACTGCAGGGGGGTCTCTGCAGAGCGAGGCAGAGGGGCAGAATCCCCTCCCTCAACCTCTTGGCCACAAGTCAAGCATGAGGAGCCCTCAGCAGGTGCTGGGAGGCTCACAGCCCAGAGCAGCCAGGACAAGGGTGAGACACAGCAGCTCCAGAGCAGAAGTGCAGCAAAGCTTGAGTACAACTTCCCCTGTTTCTCGTGGAGCTGTGGCACACAGTGGAGATCTCCCACCCTCACCCAAGGTGTTTTCAGCCAGGAGAGAGCTCTCTCCACAAGAGCTGCTGAGCAGCCCTGGCTGTGGAAGGGTGGGAGGCTGATTGCCTGTGGTCCCTTGGCAGTCCCAGCCTGCCCAGGCAGCACAGCTGCTGGGTTTACAGCTCTGCAGCCTCTACACCTTGTCAGCTCTGCCCTACAGTGCTCACAGCTTGGGCTGCTGGAAGCAACAGCTCTCAAGAGCTACATAAGGAGCCAGATTCCCTCCTTTGAAGGGTTATAAAGAGAGACAAAGTGACTCACCCCCAGCCAAGCTTGGCTTCTTTGTGGTTGAAACTGAGGCACTTCCCATCTGCAACTGGTGGCAACTAGCACAGGGCCAGGTACTGCAGCATCAGGGATGCTACAGCAGCCCAAGGGAGGCTGTAGCCAGGTGGGGTTGGGCTCTGCTGCCAGGCAATCAGCAACAGAACAAGGGGACACAGCCTGAAGCTGTGCCAGGGCAGGTCTAGGCTGGATGTTGTTAGGAAGTTGTTGTCAGAGAGAGTGATTGGCATTGGAATGGGCTGCCCAGGGAGGTGGTGGAGTGCCCAGGGAGGTGGTGTTCAAGAGGAGGCTGCATGAGGCACTCTGGTGCCATGGGTTAGTTAATGAGGAGGTGTTAGGAGATAGCTTGGACTGGATGATCTCAGAGGTCTTTTCCAACCTGGTTCACTCTGTGAGTCTGTGAACTCCTCCAGGGAGCCTCAGGAGCTCAACAGCCTTGGGCCACAGGAGCACAGATGACAGGAAGAGATTCCTGAGAGTGAGGGTGCTGAGACACTGGCACAGGTTGAGGGTGGTGAGACCCTGGCACAGGTTGCCCAGGGAGGTTGGGACCTGGACCACATCTCTGAGCAGCCTCACCCAGTGCCCCCCCAGCCTCTCCTGCCTGCTTTGCTTTAGGGCAGCCCCTCCCCCCCACCAAGCTCTCTTTACTACCTGTTTGAGTGCTCAACTTCCTCGGAGTTCTCTCTCCCACATGCAAAATTCAGGTTGATTCTACCTCTTCAGTTGCTTCCACAGAGACCAAAATAGCTGCAAAGGGCTCAGCAGCTTCTGTGGGTATCACAGGAACCTCACTTTCTTCCAACAAACTAGGTCAAAGCAAGAGCTGAGGTGGGTGATTGGTGCCTGCAGAGGAGCCTCAGGAACAGGGGGTCAGGTCCCCACCGGGAGGCGTAGGAGGCTGCAGCAAGATGCCCTAAAAAGGAAACAGGGACACAGAGCAGCTCACATTAGTCCCCACCCAGGCCTGACCTAAGCAAGCCACACGGCAGAATTACCTGTGAGGCCCTTGGTGGCTGGGATGAGGCAGAGCTTTGCCTGCTCCTTCCTCCTCTGCTCTGCTCCCAGCACTTCCCAGGGCTTCCAAGAAGTTATGCCTTGATGAAGGGCTCCTTTTCATCAGGGTGCAGTTCAGGTGCTGCTGGAGCAGGAGGGTGGGCACCTGCAGCCCACACTGCTGCTCTTGGCATTGGTGTTGGGCAGCAACTCCTCTAACTTCCATCCCTGCAGGAAGAAACAACTTAGCTGCTCTCTGCTCCCAAGGTCACCCATGGGCAGGGGCAGGGTTCTGCACTTTGGCCACAACAACCCCAAGCAGCACTGCAGGCTGGGGTCAGAGTGGCTGAGAGCAGCCAGGCAGAGAGGGAGCTGGGGGTGCTGGCAGAGAGGAGCTGCAGAGGAGGCAGCAGTGCCCAGGTGGGCAGCAGAGCCAATGGCATCCTAGGCTGGCTCAGGAGCAGTGTGGGCAGCAGGACAAGGGAGGTGCTTCTGCTCAGGCCACCCCTGGAGTGCTGTGTCCAGTTCTGGGCCACTCCATTGCAGAGAGATGTTGAGGTGCTGGAAGGTGTTTGGAGAAGGGCAGCAAGGCTGGGGAGGGGCCTGGAGCACAGCCCTGTGAGGAGAGGCTGAGGGAGCTGGGGGGGTGCAGCCTGCAGCAGAGGAGGCTCAGGGCAGAGCTCATTGCTGCCTGCAGCTCTGCCCTCAGGCTCCTCTTCCCCAGGCTGCACACCCCCAGCTCCCTCAGCTGCTCCCCCCCAGCCCTGTTCTTCACACCCTGCCCCAGCTCTGTTGTCCTTCTCTGGACCTTCTCCAGCCCCTCAATGTCCTTCAGGGACTGAGTGCCCCAAAGCTGAACCCAGGACTCAAGGTGTGACCTCAGCAGCACTGACACCAGGGGCACAACCCCTGCCCTGCTGCTGTTGCCCACACCAGTGCTGATCCAGGCTGGGATGCTGTTGGCCTCCCACTGCTGCTCACCATAGCTGGGAGCTCCCATTTCAGCCAGAGAGTATTTTTACCAGAGAAACAATAAAAATAGGCTTTTAGCCCCATTTATCTTCTCTATCTTTAGACATTTTCATTTTTCCTCTATTTTTCCCCCCCCTCATTTTATTGTTGCTTTATTTTCTTCCAAAGCAAACACTTCAAACTCCCTGCAGGTTCTGCTTGAGCTTTCATGGCCATTTGCACATCTTATGTTTAGAAAAGAGGAAATTGGAGTTGCTACAGAACGAGAGAGATTAGGGCTGGGCTGCAGTAATGTCCTCCAAAGGCTTTTCAATTGGCTTTAAACCCATCCAATATTGCCAGAGCAGTCCCACTGATCCCACACTGCTCCTGCTGCAGATGTCCTCCCCCATCATCATCATCACCATCATCATCCAGCCTGCAACAACAGCACTGACTTACAACTGCTCCCAAAAGGACACCAATAGAAAAGGTAAAGCCTTGCAATGCATCCTGAGTGCCACACAGAGCCCAGCAGGGAGGGCTGGAAGGGAGCTCTGCAGCTCAGCCAGCCCAGCCCCTGCCCAAGCAGGGCACCCCCAGCAGCCTGCCCAGCAGCACAGTGCCCAGCTGGCCTTGGCAGCTCTCCACACCAGGACACTCCACAGCCTCTCTGGGCAGCCTGCTCCAGGCCTCCAGCACCCTCACAACAAACAACTTTCTCCTCCTGCTCACATGGCACCTCCTGGGCTCCAGCCTGTGCCCAGTGCCCCTTGTGCTGTGCCTGGGCAGCACTGAGCAGAGCCTGGCCCCAGCCTCTTGCCCCCCACAGCTCCTTTCCCTCTTGCTGAGCATTGCTCAGCTGCCCTCTGGGGCTGCTCTTGTGCAGGCTCTCAGCCCCAGGGCTCTCAGCCTGTGCTGCTCCCAGAGCTGCTCCAGGCCCCTCAGCAGCTCTGCAGCCTGCCCTGGCCTCTCTCCAGCAGTTTCTTGCCTTCATCTGGGCAGCCCAGAACTGGCTCCAGCACTCCAGAGGTGGCCTCACTGGAGCAGAGTGGAGAAGGAGCAGCTCCCCTGACCTGCTGGCAATGCTCTTCTTGAAGCAGCCCAGAAGACCACTGGCACTCTTGGGCACCAGGGCACCCTGCTGGCTCTTGCTGGCCAGCAGCACTCCCAGTCCCTCCCCTGCAGAGCTGCTCTCCAGCAGGTCAGCTCTCACCTTTACTGGTGCAGTTGTTCCTCCCCAGGGCCAGGAAGCTCCACTCACTCTTGTTCAACTTTCTGATGCTCCTCTTGGCACAGCTCTTGGCACAGCCTGTCCAGGTCCCTCCCGAGCGGCAGTGCAGCCTGAGGGGTGCCCATGAGAGTGTTCTGAAGTAAGTTCAAGAGCAGAAACATTTAGACCCTACTTCTAGGCCCAAGAGAGAGTGCAGAGAGCAAGACTGAGCTGCCCAGCCAAGAGCCTGCTGCAGGGCATGGAAAGAAGCTGAAACACTCAGCAGTGGAGCAGAGGAGGCTGAGGGCAGAGCTCATTGCTCCCCACAGCTCCCTGAGGGGAGGCTGCAGCCAGGTGGGGGTTGGGCACTTTTCTCCAGTCTCATGTGGCAGGAGGAAAGGAAATAGCCTGAAATTGTGCCAGGGAAAGGTCAGGTTGGAGATGGCACAGGTTGAGGGTGGTGAGACACTGGCACAGGTTAAGGGTGGTGAGACACTGGCACAGGTTAAGGGTGGTGAGACACTGGCACAGGTTTCCCAGGGAGGTTGTGGAGCACAGAAGCACCCAATGTGATCAAAGATCACATTGGGTGCTTCTGTGCTCCACAACCTCCCTGGAGGTGTGCAAAGCCAGCTAGATTGAGGCCCTGAGTGACCTGTTCCAGTGGGAGGTGTCCCTGCCTATGGCAGGGGGTTTGGAATTGGATGATCCTTGAGGTCCCTCCCAACTTAAACCATTCTGTGACACCAGCTTGGCCTGGATGATCTTGGAGGTCTCCTCCAACCTGGTCCTTTCTACCATCCTATGACAACCCTGAGCTGAAGCTGCTGAGCCTTAGCATCTCCTTCAGCCCTTTGGTCTTGCTTTCTTTTGCCCACCACAGAAGTGCCTCACTGGAGAGATTCCTACCCCAAACCTCCCCTAAGTGTAACCCAAACGATCTGCCAGCTCCAGAGAGATGAATTGGAGCTCCCAAGCATTAAAATATCCAAACAAATGATTAGCATCTGAAACCCTGAGATGATGCCCCCCTGAAATACAGCAGGGAGCAGGCAGCTCCTATCTCCAACCATAAAACTTGTCACAGCTACCAAAACTTTATTGCCTGGGAAGATTCACGCAGCAGGCCTGGGAGGGTTGATTTAGGGCTGAGCAGCCTTTGATGGCTCTCACAGCGTGCCAGGAGATCTATTTAAACACAGCAAACACACTTGAAGAAGACAAAGCAGCTTCTCCTCCTCATCAAAGCAGACAAAACCACTGAGGGCCAAAAATCTCTCAGGCTTTTTCCCCTCCCCATCATTACCTGCTGCAATAAATCCTTCCACCTGAGTGAGCTCCCTGAGCAGCAGAGTGATTTATGGGCACCACGAAGCCCTGCTTGCACCCTGGTGCCACTGGCAAAGAGCTTGCACCCAAGTGATGGAGGGATACAAGAGGGCTGTGGAGATGCTGGAGAGTGTCCAGAGCAGGGCCAGGAGGATGCTGAGAGGCTGCAGCAGCTCTGCTGTGAGCACAGCCTGAAAGAGTTGGGGCTGTGCAGGCTGGAGCAGAGGAGGCTCCCAGGTGACCTTCTTGTGGCCTTCCAGGATCTGAAGGGGGCTACAAAACAGCTGGGGAGGGACTTTTGAGGCTCTCAGGGAGATCACATTGGGTGCTTCTGTGCTCCACAACCTCCCTGGAGGTGCTCAGGACCAGGCTGGATGAGACCTTGAGCAAGCTAAACTGGTGGGAGGTGTTCCTGCCCATGGCAAGGGGTTGGAGGCAGCCACAGCCTCCCTGGGCAGCCTGTGCCAGGCTCTCACCACCCTCACACTCAACAGCTTCTGCCTCAGCTGCAAACCATTCCCCTTGGCCTGACTCAGGCCCCCTCAGAAGAAGTCTTTCTGCAGCCTTCCTGCAGGATCCCTTCAGGGAGCTCTCTCATACTGAAGAGCTTCTTCCTGAAGCCCAGATGATGCTAAAGAGGAACCCAAACCATTCTACAGCTCTCTGATCTCCAACCAGCTCAGGGTGCTCAGGGCCCTGCCAAGCTTGACCTTGAAGATCTTCAGGGATGGGACCTGGACCACATCTCTGAGCAGCCTCACCCAGTGCCCCCCCAGCCAATGGTGCCAATGGTGCCAATGGTGTCGTGGGCTGTGGCAAGGAGAGTGTGGCCAGCAGGGCAAAGGAGGAGCTCCTGCCCATCCATTCTGTCCTAGGGAGGCCACAGCTGGAGGCCTGGGTCCAATTCTGCATCTGCCCAGCTCAAGAGAGCCTGGAAAATGCTGTGGAGAGAGCCCAGGGCAGGCTGCAGAGCTGCTGAGGGGCCTGGAGCAGCTCTGGGAGCAGCACAGGCTGAGAGCCCTGGGGCTGAGAGCCTGCAGAAGAGCAGCCCCAGAGGGCAGCTGAGCAATGCTCAGCAAGAGGGAAAGGAGCTGTGGGGGGCAAGAGGCTGGGGCCAGGCTCTGCTCAGTGCTGCCCAGGCACAGCACAAGGGGCACTGGGCACAGACTGGAGCCCAGGAGGTGCCATGTGAGCAGCAGGAGAAAGTTGTTTGTTGTGAGGGTGCTGGAGGCCTGGAGCAGGCTGCCCAGAGAGGCTGTGGAGTGTCCTGGTGTGGAGAGCTGCCAAGGCCAGCTGGGCACTGTGCTGCTGGGCAGGCTGCTGGGGGTGCCCTGCTTGGGCAGGGGCTGGGCTGGCTGAGCTGCAGAGCTCCCTCCCAAGCCCACCAGGGTGAGAAGCTGTAATCACCAATAAATTCCATCTGAAGGATGCAGCACAACTTAAATAATCTCTCAGCTAATAAAACACTCTGCTGCTAGACAAGGTGAAATATTTAGCTGTTAGATAACACAAATGTTTATGCTCTCAGACAAGACACTATTATATTGTTTTATTGGATCTTGCCTAGTAAATAATCCAATTCCACCCATGGTTTATAGCTTAACCATGCTCCTGACGTGGTTTGTGCCACCCCAGGCCATCTTCACCACCAGGAACAAGGTCAACTTTAAAGCCAGGACTTAAGCAACACAACCTAAAATGATCCTTCTCATTTGGTGAACTCAGGAGGCTTCCCTGAGTGCACATTGCAGATGGCACCAAGCTGTGTGCCACAGGCAACTTGCTAGAGGGTAGAGATCCACCCAGAGGGACCTGGACAGGCTGCAGAGCTGTGCCCAGGCCAACCTCATCACGTTCAACAAGGCCACGTGGAAGGTCCTGCACCTGGGTGGGTGCAGTCCCAAGCACAGCTCCAGGCTGGGTGGGGAATGGCTGAGAGCAGCCCTGAGGAACAGGCCCTGGGGGTCTGGGCTGATGCAAAGCTCCACAGCAGCCTGCAGGGTGAGTGCAGCCCAGACACAACCCTGTGCTGGGCTGCAGCCAGAGCAGTGTGGGCACAGGGCAAGGGAGGGGATTCTGCCCCTTGGCTCTGCTCTCCTCACACCCCACCTGCAGCCCTGGGGGCAGTTCTGCAGCCCCCAGCACAAGCAGCACATGGAAGTGTTGGAGCCAGTGCAGAGGAGGCCACCAAGGTGCTGAGAGGGCTGCAGCAGCTCTGCTGTGAGCACAGGCTGAGAGAGTTGGGGCTGTGCAGCCTGGAGAGGAGAAGGCTTCCAGGAGAGCTTGGAGTGGCCTTGCAGGATGTGCAGGGGGCTGCAGGAGCACTGGGGAGGGACTAGTGACAAGGTCTGGTGATGGCAGGAGGAGGAGGAATGGGCAGAGGGGAGATTGAAACTGGATGTGAGGAAGAAGTGAGGGTGGTGAGACACTGGCACAGGTTGGCCAGGGAGGGTGTGGAGCACATTGGGTGCTTCTGTGCTCCACAACCTCCCTGGAGGTGTTCAGGACCAGGCTGGATGAGTCCCTGAGTGACCTGTTCTAGTGGGAGGTGTCCCTGCCTATGGCAGGGCTGTTGGCACTGTCTGAGTTTTAGGCTCCCTTCCACCCTAACCCATTCTATGCCCAGAACCCCCAGCCCAGCTGCTGCCCCCCACCCAGAGCCATCACCCCTCAGCTCCCAGCTCACTCTGCATTTTCCACCCTTCCAGGGTGAGCTTTGGGATTATTGATCCCATGAATCACGTTGCTGGGACGTGGCTGCTGCTGCCACACACCGAGCTGCTGGCCAGGATGGAGATGAATGGCTCTGCTCCCCAGCTGCTCCTCAGGGACAGCAGGAGCCAAGGAAATGGGTGAATGCTAAGTATTGTTCCTAAATGGCTGTCAAGTCACTTCCAGAGAGCAAGTAATGAAGTCCTTGCTCTCCATATTTATTTCTTTAGGTGCAGTCAGTGCTGAGCTCCAGCCTGGGAAGAGGCAGGTCAGAGAATCTTGTGTGGGGGATGAAGCATTGCTCCAAATCCCACCAGAACAGAACAAGTTATCAAACAGCTGACAACCAGCCCACACCACCTCCTGTGCTCTGCTAGCCTCTGAGCTCCCAGGGAGCTGAAGTCAAACCAACACCAGAGAGTGAGCCTTAGAAAGGACACTTGTGGGGGGCCTGCAGCTGGAGATGTGCAGCCTGCAGAAAAGGAGGCTCAGGGAGACCTTCTGGCTAGGAGAGCCCTGCAGAGGGACCTGGCCAGGCTGCATGGGTGGGCAGAGGCCAAGGGGATGAGACTGAACAAGGCCAAGGGCAGGTTCTGCACTTTGGCCACAACAACCCCAAGCAGCACTGCAGGCTGGGGACAGAGTGGCTGAGGGCAGCCAGGCAGAGAGGGAGCTGGGGGTGCTGGGAGAGAGGAGCTGAAGGGGAGGCAGCAGTGCCCAGGTGGGCAGCAGAGCCAATGGCATCCTGGGCTGGCTCAGGAGCAGTGTGGGCAGCAGGACAAGGGAGGTTCTTGTGCCCCTGTGCTCAGCACTGCTCAGGCCACCCCTGGAGTGCTGTGTCCAGCTCTGGGCTCCTCCATTGCAGAGAGATGCTGAGGTGCTGGAAGGTGTTTGGAGCAGGGCAGCAAGGCTGGGGAGGGGCCTGGAGCAGAGCCCTGTGAGGAGAGGCTGAGGGAGCTGGGGGGGTGCAGCCTGCAGCAGAGGAGGCTCAGGGCAGAGCTCATTGCTGCCTGCAGCTGCCTGCAGGGTAGTATTTAGTGCTTCTGTGCTCCACATGCTCCCTGGGCAACCTGTGCCAGTGTCTCACCACCCTTAATTTGTGCCAGTGTCTCCCCATCCTCACTCTCAACAATTTCTTCCTCCCCTCCACTCTCACTCTCCCCTCTCCCAGCTCCCAGCCATTGTCCCTCATCCAGGCACTTCCAAGTCTTGTCACAAGCCCTTCTCCAGCTCTCCTGCAGCCCCTTTCAGGTAATGGCAGGTTGCTTTGAGGTCTCCCTGGACCCTTTTCTTCTCCAGGCTGAACAACCCCAAGACTCTGGAGCCCTTCCTCATACCACAGCCAGTCCAGGCCTCTGATGAGGTCCTGCAACAAGGTCTCTGTGCAAGCCCAGAGCTCTACCCAAGGAGTTTGAGCAGATGTTAGCTGGTAGAGCAGAAGCCCAGGAGAACCCTCAGAGTCCCAGATGCATTTGAGACTCTCCAATGCAACCACAAACTGTCTCTTCCTCTCTCTTTGTACCAACAATGCCAGTTAGAGGCAAGGGGCAGAGCTTACCAATTTCCTGCTGGAAGCAGAGGTTCTCAGATGCCACCTGCCTGACAAAGAGCCTCCTCCTTGACACCAGGGAGAAGCTGCAGCTTTGATCCGCATGGAACCATGCATAATGGAACAGGGCTGTGGCTAATAGCAACAAGATCTAATTTACTCCTCTTGTAAGGGCTACTCACTCCTCTCTCTCTGCTCAGTGTGTTAGAAGAGCTCCCAGCAAGTCCTCATTCCTGCCTGGAGCATCCATTGCCCAGCACTACAAACCTCTGAGGGAAGCTCAGAGCTGGGAGTAGAATCATAGACTTACAGGAGTGATTAAGGCAGGAAGGGACCTCAAGGCTGAGCCAGTTCCAACCCCCCTGCCACAGGCAGGGACACCTCCCACTAGAACAGGTCACTCAAGGCCTCACCCAGCCTGGTCCTGAACACCTCCCTGGGCAACCTGTGCCAGTGTCTCACCCTCGACCTGTGCCAGTGTCTGCCCACCCTCAACCTGTGCCAGGTTGAATGTGGTCTTCAAGTTTAAACTGGCAGAGGGGAGGTTGAAACTGGATGTTAGGAAGAAGTTCTTGGCAGTGAGGGTGGTGAGACCCTGGCACAGGTTGAGGGTGGTGAGACCCTGGCACAGGTTGAGGGTGGTGAGACCCTGGCACAGGTTTCCCAGAGAGGTTGTGGAGCACAGAAGCACCCAATGTGATCAAAGATCACATTGGGTGCTTCTGTGCTCCACAACCTCTCTGGAGGTGTTCAGGACCAGGCTGGATGAGACCCTGAGTGACCTGTTCTAGTGGGAGGTGTCCCTGCCTATGTCAGGGGGTTGGAACTGGCTGAGCTCCCTTCCAACCTAACCCATCCTACAATTCTATAGCCCTGGCACAATCCTTCCCATCACCAGCAAATGCTGCACGAGGCAGAGGGAAGCAGTGACCCTCATGAGGGCTCTGTGCACCCTTTTTTTTGTTGGACTGAGGATCCCTTTCCTACTTTGAGGCAGAAACAAGTGCTGGAATTGCAGGGACAGCCCAGGATGCACAAAGCCCCCTGCGTGCTGGCAGTCAGCTCCAGCAGCATGATGCCTTCTGACAGCTCTCACAAACTGGTACCTTGAGGGGCTGAGGGGAAAAATGTCTGGGTTTCTGCAGCACAACCCCTGTCACCTGAGAAGATAAATGCAATCTGGCAATGAAATATGCTTCATTTAAAGAGGATCAAAATGTCTCTCCAGCACTTTTTTCCCCCCCCTCCCCTTCCCTCCTCCATTCTTTTCTTACAGCATCTTTGTGTTGGTGGTGAGATAGCCCAGCCTTTATGCTTTGAATGCTCTCAAAGATGAAATCAAGTCTGCAGTGCCCCAGAACTAAAGACCTAAGTATGAGGCTTGTGGAGCCTCGCAGCTACGATCAGAGCCTGTGATGCAGAAACGTGCAGCAAGCAGTGGCAGCAGAGGGGAAGGGTAAAGCCTGGGAGGGCTCACACTGCCTGTGGCTGAGGCTAAGGTCACACATGCACGAAGACAAAGAAGTCCTACCATGGCATCCTAGAATGACTCAGGTACAAGGGGCACCCCCAGCAGCTTGCCCAGCAGCACAGTGCCCAGCTGGCCTTGGCAGCTCTCCACACCAGGACACTCCACAGCCTCTCTGGGCAGCCTGCTCCAGGCCTCCAGCACCCTCACAACAAACAACTTTCTCCTGCTGCTCACATGCAACCTCCTGGGCTCCAGCCTGTGCCCAGTGCCCCTTGTGCTGTGCCTGGGCAGCACTGAGCAGAGCCTGGCCCCAGCCTCTTGCCCCCCACAGCTCCTTTGTCTCTTGCCCAGCATTGCTCAGCTGCCCTCTGGGGGAATTATTATTGTGCTCCCTTGCAACCCTGACTGATTCTATGATTCTGTTTCCTCAACAGAAGGGACAGAGAGAGAGGACAAAACTCTCGAGGATGTAATGCAGGACACGAGTTTCTGCACAGGAACCTCCCCGAACACTCTCTCACCTACTTTCCCTCTCCCCAGGAGCTCCAAAGCAGGTGCCAGGGTGGCTTAGCCCCGCTAAGGTCCTTCGGGAGCAGCTTCCCCAGGGCGTGCCCCGGGCTCAGCGGCAGGCGCTGGACAGCGCTCCCGCACCACCGGCAGCGCCGCTCCGCCAGGTGGCGCCGCTGAGCAGCGCACGCAGGGAAGCCCCAGGGGGTGTCAAGCCCTGGTCCAGGCTGCCCAGGGCAGCGGTGGAGTCCCCATCCCGGGAGGGGTTTAAAGCCCTGCAGATGTGGTGCCGAGGCCATGGGTTGGCGGTGCCCTGGCAGTGCTGGAGTGAGGGATGGATGCGATGACCTTAAAGGGCTCTCTCAGCCCAAACGATGCCATGAGGCTCTAGGCTTGACCTCCTGGTACCTGCACTCCCCTCGAACCCTAACCCTGCCCTGGCACGGTTTCAGGCCATTTCCTCTCCCCTCACCTGATACCAGTGAGAAGAGCCCAGCTCCCTACCTCACTGCAGCCTCCTCTCAGGGAGCTGCAGACAGCAATGAGCTCTGCCCTCAGCCTCCTCCAGGCTGCACACCCCCAGCTCCCTCGGCTGCCCCTCCCCAGCCCTGCTCTCCAGACCCTGCCCCAGCTTTGGTGCCCAACCACCTTCCTCCCGGACGTGAGAGGCTTTAAGGAGTCAGCCACAGCAAGAGAATCCTGCCTGGCTTTAGGGTCCACACCCCGGGGACAGATTGCTGTCCCCTGCACAGCCCTCGGGGGGCTCTGGCTGAGCCATACCGAGGTCCAGGACTCTTTTGTTGCCTTAGAAGCAGACTGCAGGCACCAAACGCCTGCATAAACAGCAATCTCGTACCGGGAGCCATGTCCACCGAGGATATGGAAGCTTCGACTGCTTTTCCAGTTGCAGGGAGATGCAGGCAGGGTTGGTCCCCAGCACAAGATCTGTTCAAGGTGCAGTCTAAGCCTCAGCCCTTCCTATGCACGCTCCCCAGTTAACAGCCCATTGACAGCTCCCCCATTCACTCTCAGCCCTTGCCGTTTTGAACACTAAAGGAAAGCCACCCCTCATTCCTGGCCACTTGAGACCAAGTCCAAGCCCCAGAGCTCACTCTGCAGCCTCTTTTACACTAAATAGGGTTTTCAGGCTGCAGCAGCACACAGCAGGGTCAGGGTGGGGGAATAACCCTCACTTATTTTACGGGGGGGAAGAAGCCAGCTGCAGACTGGAACTCACCCCAGCTCCAGCATCATTACATGCATGTTAGCAGATGTGTTTGAACTGCTGTGCGAGGTCTTTGCTCAGAGAGCAGCTCAGTGAGGGCTTCTCTCTGCTGATGGCTGTGCAGCATCTCACCGCAGGCACCCAGCTCCCAGAGCGGCTTCCCGGACTCCACGAGGCTGTCTCCTCAATTACTGCACTAACACCTCGATTCCAACTGCAATGCTGCTGCAACACTGAGGGCTCCCCTAAGAGGAAAGAGAGTTGTAAGCTCCTGGTCACCTCTGCAGGTCTCAGCTCTCCAAGGGCAGGGCTCAGAGCAGCTTCGGGGCTGGGTTAGCAAAGGGTGGACAAAACTCACTCATGGTCTCAGTCTTCACAGAGCCTGGCACAGGTTGGAAGGGACCTCAGAGACCATCTCCAACCTCCTGCCATGCTCAGGGACACCTCTCAACTAGACTCAGCTGCTCGAGGCCTCATTCAGCTTGGCCTTGAACAGCTCCAGGCAGGAGGCAGCCACAGCCTCCCTGAGCAGCCTGTGCCAGGCTCTCACCACCCTCACACTCAACAGCTTCTTCCTCAGCTCCACTCTAACACTACTCTGCCTCAGCATCAAACCTTTCCCTCTTGGCCTGTCTCAGCCACCCTCTAAGTCCCTTTGCAGCCTTCCTGTACTACTTCTTCAGGTACTGCCAGGCAGCATTAAGTTCTCTCCAGAGTCTTCTCCAGGCTGCACACCCCCAGCCTGTGCTCACAGCAGAGCTGCTCCAGCCCTGGAATCCTCTTTGTGGCCTCCTCTGGGCTCTCTCCAGCATCTCTGTGTCCTCCTCCTGCTGGGGACAGCAGCACTGGAAGCAGGACTGGAGGTGAGGTCTGAGCAGAGCCAAGGGGCACCATATCCCCTCTCCTGCCCTGCTGCCCACACTGCTCTGCCTGCAGCCAGCACTCGGCTGCCTGCTGGGCTGCAGGAGGGCACTGCCAGCTCATGCTGAGCTGCTCAGCACCCAACACCCCCCAGTCCCCAGAACATTCAAACCCTCATTAATTGACCCCAAACCACAAAGCCCTACCAGAAGGACTGGGGAGGTGTTTACCACTCACCAGGAATCACTCCCTGGGGCAGTGCTGTCAGAGCAGCCCCGCAGCTCCCTGCCTGGCCCGGGGCAGGCATCGCTCGGCAGCAGAGGCACAGGAAGCAGATCGTTTCCCTCTCATCTCAGCCTCCTAACTTGGTCATTTTCTCTTTTACACCATTTTAATGACAAGGAAGGAAGATGATGAGTTTGGGAAAGAAGAATAGATGGCAGAGAAGATAATAGTAGAAGGAGTCAGGGAAGAGGTGAGAGATAATTTACTCCAAACAGCAGCAGCAGGACTCCAGGCACTGCACAGACAAAGCCTGGGCAAAAGAAATCTACCTTCCCAAGGTGGACATTTTCTTGCATTCTGTGTCCTCTCCTCTGGGCTCAGAACAGAGTTCTTTAAGGATCCATTTCAGCCAGAGAAAAACATCATCCTCCCTCCAAGCACGCTGTGCTCCTCTGGGCAAAGTGGCACTGCCTGCCCCTTAGCTGCAGCAGGGCAACGCTTCGGGGGCAGAGCAGAAGGAGGAGCAACAGGGGAGAGAAACGAGGAGGCAAAGGAGGAGGCCTTAGTGATGTGGGAGGAGGGATGGAGAGCACAGAGTGCAGCAGCCTGGTTAAGTCATTAACTGGGTGAGTAACAGAAAGCGTCATCCATCAGACCAACACAAAGGAAGGGGAGTTCAGCCTGGGGGGGTCTCGGAACACCCTCATGGAGGAGAAGAATCTTGCATTCAAAGACCCCAGCCGAGAAGGTGACGCACAACTGATGCCAGGCGGACGCAAGGCAGAGAGGTCGGAGTGAGGAAGACGTCTTCCTTCCTCCCGAAGACCCCAGAAGACGCCCACCGGGCGGCAGTGAGCAGGCGGGAGGAGGTGGGACAGGGCGGAGAGGAGCCGCAGGTCCTGGCTGCGGTATCCGCTCCCGTCCCGAGGACTGATGGCAGGAGCCTGCCCCTGCGCTGGTCCTGCCCGACCCAGCTGGAGGCGTGCAGGGGCTTCGAGCAGGACCTCCGCTGGGCACCCGGCGCTGAACGAAGCTCACCCCCCCCGGGACACGGTGTCCTGGCAGCCCTCGCTCCCCCGGCGGCAGAGCCCGAGCCGGCGGCAGTCAAAGCTCCGCGGGGTCTGCTCTGCCTGCAAACGGGATCCTGACGGCCCGAAGAGACCTCCGAGACGGAGTCCAACACCTCCGCCCCCGCTGAACCCTGTCCCCAGCGAGCAGAAGCACAGAGCTGCTTCAGCTGGAGAAGCCCCCCAAGGTTGCCACCGAGTGCTGCTGCCAGCCCAGCACCACCGCAGCCACCAAACCACGGCCCCAAGTGCCACATGCGCGCCAGGGGTGGGGACTCCACCACCTCCCTGCTCCAATCTCTGACCACACTTGCAGCAAAGAAATCTTTCCTCACCTCCAACCTAAACCTTCCAGCCCTGACTGATTCTATGAGGTGAGAGCTCATTGCTCTCTACAGCTCCCTGAAAGCAGGTTGCACTGAGGTAGGGGTTGGGTTCTGCTCCCTAACAGCAGGTGATAGAAGGAGAGGAAAGGGCCTGGAATTGTGCCAGATGGGTGCTGAGGAGCAGTTTCTGTGCTGCAAGAGTGGTCAGGGACTGGCAGAGTTGCCTACCTTCTCTTTGGCACCTGTGCCTGGGTTAAGAGCTCTCCCCAGGAGGGCAAGGACAACAAAGCAAACGAAACCTGCTGCTGGGCAGCGCAGGAAGGTGCCAGGGAAGGTTCCCCATCACCTTTGGCACAGGTGGTGCAGTCCCCATCCCTGGAGGCGTTCAAGAAAGGTCTGGGGCCACGGTGGGGCTGGGCTGCTGGATGATCTCTGAGGGCTTTACCCAACCCAGCCCATTCCGCGGCTCCATCCTCGCTTCCAACCTCACCTGGCTCAGCCTCGGCAGCAGAAACCCCAAAGCCATTAGGGCTTAACTGCTCCACACATGAAGCATTCTCCTCCCCCTCTCCAAGCCCAGGGAGATGTTCACTTCTGCACTTGTATTTCATGGCCTGTAAAACAATAATAACAAACTCCAAATTAGTCATTTCCTTTCGGGCAATAAAGTCACAAAAGAGGACTACAAACAAAAACAAACCCCCCCGAAAAAGCCCCGACAACTGCGTAGCTGCCAATTGTTCCGAGGAGGCTCGGAGAGGAGAGGAGCATCTCTTCAGCAGTCATTAGCAGTGATTGCTTGGGAAAGCTGCAGCAGAATTAGCAGAGCTCTGGGGGCTGCGCTTGCTTGGCTCAAGGAAAGGGAACTTCACTCGCGACTGTTAACTCTTTCCGTCTCTTGCATCCCGGGCACGAAGCGCAGCAGGGAGGTTTCTCCCCCCCCTGCCCCAGTGAAAATCGCAGCGGGAGGGATGGGGGCAGTCCTGGGCTCCCCAGTGCAGGTGAGAACACATCCAGGTGGGTCCTGAATGGCACCAGAGAGGGAGGCTCCACAGTCCCCCTGGGCAGCCTGTGCCAGGGCTCTGCCACCCTCACAGGGCAAAAATGAAGCCTCCTCTGGCTCAGCACACCCCCTACCCCTCTGCCTTTTAGGGGCACAGGCTGCCCAGGGCTGTGCTTGGAGCCCCATCCCTGGAGACATTGCAGAGCAGTGCAGGGGAGAGGCTGAGCTGCTGCAGGAGGGCCTGGGAGTGCTGGAGGGCAGCAAACTCATCACCAGCCTGCAGCCTGCCCCTGTGCCCAGGAGTGCCAGTGGTGTCCTGGGCTGTGGCAAGGAGAGCGTGGCCAGCAGGGCAAAGGAGGAGCTCCTGCCCATCCTCTCTGCCCTAGGGAGGCCACAGCTGGAGGCCTGGGTTCAGCTCTGGGCTCCCCAGTTCAGGAGAGGCTGAGGACTGCTGGAGACAGCCCAGGGGAGGCTGTAGAGCTGCTGAGGGGCCTGGAGCAGCTCTGGGAGCAGCACAGGCTGAGAGCCCTGGGGCTGAGAGCCTGCAGAAGAGCAGCCCCAGAGGGCAGCTGAGCAATGCTCAGCAAGAGGGAAAGGAGCTATGGGGGGCAAGAGGCTGGGGCCAGGCTCTGCTCAGTGCTGCCCAGGCACAGCACAAGGGGCACTGGGCACAGACTGGAGCCCAGGAGGTTGCATGTGAGCAGCAGGAGAAAGTTGTTTGTTGTGAGGGTGCTGGAGGCCTGGAGCAGGCTGCCCAGAGAGGCTGTGGAGTGTCCTGGTGTGGAGAGCTGCCAAGGCCAGCTGGGCACTGTGCTGCTGGGCAAGCTGCTGGGGGTGCCCTGCTGGGGCAGGGGCTGGGCTGGCTGAGCTGCAGAGCTCCCTCCCATGCTGGGGTCCTGGGGCTGGAAGGTTCTCTTGAACATTCTCTCAACTCACTTTTCACACAGTCACAGAATGCTCTGGGGTGGAAGGGACCCTCAGAGGTCACCTAGGCCAAGCCCCCTGCAGCCAGCAGGGACACCTCCAACGAGAGCAGCTTGCTGAGGGCTCCATCAAACCTGTCCAGGGGTGGAGCCTCCACCACATCTGATCCACAAACCAAATCACACAGCTCAGGTGCCTGGAGCTGGATGATCTGCAGAGGTCCCTTGCAAGCCCCTGCCAGCTGGGATCCTGCAGAGGAGCAGAGCACAGTGCCCATCATCTCCCCACCATGGCTGGGGCAGGTTGCTGCTCAGGGGGGAGGAAGAAGCCATCCCAAACCCACTGCAAAGCAGCCACTGCAACCTCCCATCTCCACCCAGGTGCCCAGCAGCAGCTCCTCAGCTGGTCCCCTCCTCCACCCCCCACCATGCTGGGTTCTGTTTGGCCATCGACAGTCCAAGCAAATCATCTTCTCTGCCAGTCTGTGCTGCACACCAGGAGCTTGGTGGAGCTGACAGCCATGCCTGTGGGTGCTGGCAGCACCCTGGGAAGGGCTCCTGGTGCTGCTGGGCAGGTGGCTGTGGCAGACAACTACACCAGCAGACTAAACCACACAGCTCGAGTCCCTGGAGCCTTCGGGGGAGCAGCTCAGCCCTGCCAGGCTGTGTTGCCTGGAGCTGGTTGCCAGTCTGTGTTCTGTGGCAGGCTGAATATTCAGCAGCAGCTCTGTAACCCCCAGTTCAGTGCTGGGAGTTGTGAAGCTTCTGAATTATGCATTCTGCTTCTGCAGGCAGAGGAGGAAGTGTGGCTACAATATCATTAACTTCTTTGGTATTTTTAGGCACCATTCTGATTTCTCTATTAATTAATTAAGAAAAGGAGTGCAGATCTCATTCATCTTTCATGGAGTATTCATGTAGCAGTTGGGGAATGCTCCTCTCTTCCTGCCCTGCTTTGAGCCTGAGCCCAGCTCCTTCTGTTGAAAGCTCCTGCTCAAGCTGCTTCCCTTTTCTTCCCCAGCCCATCCACCTCTCTCTTCCTTCTTCCCTTCTTAATGCAAAGGTCTCACAGAGAGCTTCTGGCACTCACCTGCTGCTTGGCCCAGCCCTGACCCTTGGACAATTCCTGCCTGGGGATGCCAGGTCAACGTGCAGGATTCCTCTGGCAGCTTTAAGTGGCCAAAGCAGCCCAAAGGTGAAGTTCTTGAGACAGAAGACAAAGCCAGCTGACGTTCCAGCCCTGGCTGAGACCCAGAACATCTTGTTGCTGGCTGCTGCAAGCTCCCTGCAGCAGCAGGCCACAGCAGCAAGGCAGGTGGCTCCTGCTCTCGCTTTCAGGAGGGGGCTTCCAGGCAGGAAGAGGCTGTCCCTGTCCTGCTGTGAGCCACAGAAACAACGAAAGCAAAAGCATCCCTTAGCTCCGCGGAGGAGCTCCTACAAAGCCTTATCTTTACACCCTGCTTAACAAACAGAGCTGATTTTCACGCCCGGGTAAGTTCCTCCCCATCAATGCTTCATTTATGGTCCCCCCTCCCCCTCTCCTTGACTACATCTGGACCCAAACTGAGAAGAGTGCACCAAGAGCTGAGCTCGTCAGGACTAACCTATTAACTTTGATGTCTCATCTCAGGCTGAGCAGATGCTTGGCAATCTCTAATATCTTAGAGCTAATTCCTTCACCATCCCGGTCTGGTCACATCCCTTACAGCACCACAGGATGGCAGGGGCTGGAAGGGACCTCTGGGGACCATCCAGCCCAACCCTCCTGCCCGAGCAGGGGCACCCAGGGCAGGGCACACAGGAACACATCCAGATGGGGCTTGAAAGTTTTCAGAAGAGACTCCACAACCTCTCTGGGCAGCCTGCTCCAGGCCTCCAGCACCCTCACGCCAAGCAAGTTGCTCTTCATGGTTCCAGCCATTGCCTCCTGTCCTGTCCCTGGGCACCACTGAGCAGAACCTGGCCCCTTCTTCTGCCCCCCACCCTTCAGACATCTACAGACATCAGTGAGGTCTCCTCTCAGCCTTCTCCACCCCAGGCCTCTCAGCCTCTCCTCCTCACACAGATCTTCCAGGCCCTTCAGCATCCTCACCCTGCTGCAGAGAGCAGGGTGCTCCAGCAGCAGCAGCAGGCAGCACCTCAGCCACTGTGATTCATTGGATCAATAACTCTAAGCTCTGTACCTAAAAGGCTGAAAAATGTGATGTAAGCTGGCAGGAGAGTAATGGTTGTAATGTTCAGCAAAATGGGTAATGAGGCTTGGAGAAAAGGCAGACTTTGGTGGGGGGAGGGAAAAAAAAACAAGTGGCCAGGCTTAGCCTTGCCCAGTGGCCTCAGCAGAACCTGCTGCCTGTGGTGTGAGCTCCCAGGTGCCCATCCCTCATCCCTGTGATGCTTTCACACTGGCACTGATTGGCCTTTTGCTGTCCCCATGTTCACACACTGCTCTCACAGAATCATCCCAACCTGAGCTGGGCTTGGGAGGGAGCTCTGCAGCTCAGCCAGCCCAGCCCCTGCCCGAGCAGGGCATCCCCAGCAGCTTGCCCAGCAGCACAGTGCCCAGCTGGCCTTGGCAGCTCTCCACACCAGGACACTCCACAGCCTCTCTGGGCAGCCTGCTCCAGGCCTCCAGCACCCTCACAACAAACAACTTTCTCCTGCTGCTCACATGGCACCTCCTGGGCTCCAGTCTGTGCCTGGGTTATGGTTATGTGGCCTCTTTGCCACCTCCCAACATCTCTGATCACTGCTCACTGGTTCTGGTGCCACAGTCACAGAGACATGGAAAAATCAGTTTGGTTTCTTTCTCCCTTAATGAAATGTTGCTGGTTTAATTCCTTCTGTCCCCCTCCAACTTACCATCAGGCTCTAAATCATCAAATCCTTTCCCAGCTCTCTACTTTCTCACACTTTCACTTCCCCCAGCTGATGTCAGACCACTCTCCACAGAAGCATTTGTGCTCCAAGCCACCCAGGTGCTGACAATAAAAGCAGATTGTATTAGTTCAGTATTTTAGTCTTCCAAGAGACAAAAGAGCAAACTCTGACCAAACACATCAGAAAAAAAATCCCTTCCAACCCTTACTGTGCAGAGACTCTGAAACACTCAACTGTTCACCCCCACCCTCCACTGCTCATCCCCACCCTCCACTGTTGCCAGGCTCACAGATGTCAGGGGCTGGGAGGGACCCAAAGAGCTCATCCAGCCCAAGTCCCTGCCAGAGCAGGACCATCCAATCTAGCTCAGGGCACACAGGAGCACATCCAGACAGGCCTGGAAAGGCTCCAGAGAAGGAGACTCCACAACCTCTCTGGGCAGCCTGTGCCAGGGCTCTGGGACCCTTCCAGGCAAGAAGTTCCCCCTTGTGCTGAGCTGAACCTCCTGTGCTGCAGCTTCCATCCACTGCTGCTTGTCCTGTCCCAGGGAGCAGTGAGCAGAGCCTGTCCCCTCCTGACCCCCAGCCCCCAGGTAGTTACAGACATTGATTCAATCCCCTCTCAGTCTTCTCTCCTCCACACTCAGCAGCCTCAGGTCCCTCAGCCTCTCCTCACCAGGCAGTGCTCCACTCCCCTCATCATCCTCACAGCCCTCCCTTGGACTCTCTCCAGCAGATCCCTGTCCCTCTTCAACTGGGGAGCCCCAAACTGAAGGCAGCACTCAAGGTGAGGTCTCAGCAGGGCAGAGCAGAGGGGCAGGAGAGCCTCCCTGGGTCAGTCCATGCCATCCTGCACAGGCTGTGCTCCCAAGGCCTCTGCTGGCAGTGCCAGTGCCACGGCTGACACCGCGAGCTGCACGCTGCCTGCATCTGTGGAGCATCACGTCCCTGCTGAGGACAATTAGATGTTTCTGATCTCTTCTCTATAATTCACTTCCCTATCTAATCAACAATTATCCATAATGAACTCTCCAGCTCGAGCTCACACTCAGCAGTTTCTTTTTTGCCTGGTGCAAGACATAAAGGCAGAAGGGGGAAAGGGAAGAGCCCAGCAGCGGCTGGCAGCTAATGTTTTATGGAGTGATTCTGGAGTAATCACCCTTTAATTTTAAAGCTGTTTAACAGCCATAGCAAATGGCAGCTCAAAGAGCTGCAGTGAGGAGTATGACCCAGGAAGCTGCTGCAAAACTCATTGGGAAAAACCCTTTGCTAGAGAAGGGTCTCCTTGTCCTGGCTCCATCAATCACCTTCCTTCAACTCGCTCCTAGAAGGAAGCAGCTTTGGGATTCTGAGTCTCTGTAGGCATCTGGGAGAGCACCCTGGTGGAAAGCAAATTGGATCACAGGGTGGGTTGGAAGAGAGGTTGAACAGCCTCAATTCTCTCAGCCTGTGCCCACAGCCTCTGATCACCTTTGTGATCTGCTCTGCACCCTCTGCAACAGTCCCATCTCCTTGTGCAAGGAGCTCCAGAACTGGACTCAGGTGGGGTGAAACTGCACAGAAAGTTGGCAGAGGACATGAACTGCCCCTGCTATTGATCATCTGGAGATGCAGCAGCCAGGCAGAGAGGGAGCTGGGTGTGCTGGCAGAGAGCAGCTGAAGATGAGGCAGCAGTGCCCAGGTGGGCAGCAGAGCCAATGGCATCCTGGGCTGGCTCAGGAGCAGTGTGGGCAGCAGGACAAGGGAGGTTCTTGTGCCCCTGTGCTCAGCACTGCTCAGGCCACCCCTGGAGTGCTGTGTCCAGTTCTGGGCTCCTCCATTGCAGAGAGATGCTGAGGTGCTGGAAGGTGTTTGGAGAAAGGCAGCAAGGCTGGGGAGGGGCCTGGAGCACAGCCCTGTGAGGAGAGGCTGAGGGAGCTGGGGGTGTCCAAGACCCAGCAGCTCAAACACTTTCTTGTCTGCTCATCACTTGAAACCTACAGGAAGGGAAATCGTTTTTGTGAAGCCAAGAGGTGTCTGCAGCCATCAGGATGCCAACCTCAAGCCATTCCTGTGCTCCTGAGCCCTGCATTTTCTCCTCTCTCTGTTTTCACATCCAAAGCTGACAGGAAGGTCACCACGACCCTGGCCTCAACTCTGGGAGCGTGGATTTGACAAACGCTGCAGCCTCACATGGCTGCTTCCAGGAGCAGCTGGATTTTCTCTTCTTCCAACAAGACCACGTCTAGAGGAGGAGAAGAAGGAGACTAATCCCCAGGAGTCACCCTGAGAACTGCTGGTTTCCCACTGTATAGAATCAGAGAACAGTCTGGGTCGGAAGGGACCTCCCGAGGGCATGCAGCCCACCCCCCTGCAGGCAGCAGGGACAGCCTCTGCTCGAGCAGGCTGCTTGTCCAGCCTGACCTGGGCTGTGCAGGGATGGAGCCTCAACCACCTCCCTGTGCAACCTGCTGCAGCAGCCTCCTGCTGCAGGACCTGTTCCTCACATCCAGTCTCAACCTGCTCTCTCTCCTTTCAAGCCACTGCCCCTGGTCCTGCCCCTGCAGGCCTTTGGGCACGGTGTCCCTGCAGCACTCTCACCCAGCAGTGCCAATGGTTCGTGAGCTTGTCCTGTGTTCTTGTGTCACCTCCTGCAGCTCCTGCTGGCTAAGTCACTGCTCCCGTTCTCATTTCACAGAGTCTCACGGTTGTCTGGGCTGCCAAACCCTCTAAGCTCATCCAGTCCAAGCAGCAACCCAACCCCACCATGGCCACCAAACCATGGCCCCAAGTGCCATGGCCACACCTTTCTTGCACACCTCAGGGGTGGGGACTCCACCACCCCCCTGGGCAGCCTGTGCCAGTCCCTGGCCACTCCTGCAGGAAAAGTCATTGCTCTCCATCTCTAACCTAACCCACTCCTGGCACCATTTCAGGCCAGCTCCCCTCATTCCCTCACCTGAGACGAGAGAAGAGGGGAGGAGGGGTGGCCTTGCAGAGCAGCTCAAGCAGTGTGGACTTGCCCTGTCACCCTCTGAACCATCAAACTCAGCTCAGCTGTGCCCTGGCAGCACAGCAGCTGTGTCACTGCACCGACGCTGCCATGCTTCAGCTTCCCCAGTGCACATCCAGGTAAAAGCAGCACTTCAGATTCCTTCCTTCATCCATCAGCCAGGCTCTGGCAGTGCTCCCTGGGGAGCACTTTGCTTAACCTAGCCCAAACACGGCAGAACAGAAAATCTCATCCCAGCTCCCCCCCACCTCCTTTGCAGAGCCTGGAGCAGGGCTCAGGACTGGTGTTCGCCCCGCGGGCATCGGCTGGCACAGGAACGCTGTGGTCTCTGTGCCACACCACGCGGCACATCAAAGGTGCACACCTGCATGCAAGAGACAGCAGCCTGGCTCTGCTCTCTCGTCCTCTGCACTGCAAACAAGCAAACAAACAAGCGCTGGGGAGCCCTAACCGCCAGCTGGGAGCAGTTCTGCTTCCCTGCAGCAGCCCCCAGCCAGCGCTCAGCTTGCTGCGGAGTCAGCCCTGAGCTGTCGTCCAGGATGTGCTGCTAGGGCTTCCCTGCCAGGATCACTGAAAGCAGGGACACAGAAAAAGGAGGGGGAATGTGGAGCTGGAAAAGAAGAAAAATCAGGAGAATGTCCTGGGGCAGGGCAGGGCAGCAGCTGAGTGCCAGGGGCTGGCCAGGAGCTCCTCTGCATTCCCACAGGGAACACAGAGGGAAGAGGCTGCTGGGGTGGGGAAGAAACTCAGCCAGCTGGGATGGAAAGCAGAACAGTGCCATGGGAGAGAGACACAGACACAAAGCAAGAGCCAAGCCAAGCCCTGGTGGCAAGGAGGGCACCACTGGCACCACTGATGCTGGGGCAGGCACTGGGCAAGCTGCCCTGGGCTTCGGCAAGGGCCTCCTGAGCAGAGCCTGAGCTGGGCAGTCTGCATCAGAAGTTAATAGTCATTATGAATGCTGGATACTAATTTCTGTATGAATATTGCCCTACCAAGCCACAGTCCCAGCCCTGCCCAGCCCTGCTCTGGCTCACACCAGGGCAGCCTCAGCCCCACACCTCCACACCACAACCCAGCTCCCCGCGGGACGCTCGGCAGACCCAATCCATCCCTTCCCCTTTCCCGAGCCGTTTGGCTTCCACACAGGTTCTCTTTCTGAGCGCTTCCCTTTCCTTGCCTTCACTCCCAGCAAGCAAAAGAAGGAAGAGAAAGGAGGAGGGGAAAGATCTGCCAGTGGTTTGGTGAGGATCAGCTGCTCCTCCCGTGGCACACAAGGAGGATGCTTTGTGAGCTAATCCAGCTTTACGGCAGCAGCAGCCTTGCCTTCAGCTCCCTCTTATTGGATAATTCATCAGCCCTGGCACTTTGGCAAATAATAAAGTCAGCAACAACCACTGGAAGCATAGGGAAATTATTAAATCTGCTCCCTCCTCCTCCTCATTGTATGCTAAACATAAGCTGATTTTAAACAAAGCACTGCTGGCAGTAGCAAAACCACGCTCAGCGTTTAGGAGACAGCACTCAAATGAGATGTTGGTGTTCAAGGGGGGGGTGGAGGGTTGGGGGTTTTTTTCCCTCCCTTCCTCTCCCAGATCACTTTCCATTGAGGGATTTGAGCTAAACATGGAAAACCCTAATCCCTGCTCAGGTAAAGCTCCTGTTTGCATCACTGGTAGCAGCGAAGCAAAGGAACAACATTCAGAATGACTCCAGTTGGGATGTGGAGCTCTGAGCACAGCCATGCCTCAGGCTGCAGCTATCTGCCAGGACTTCCCTGTGCTCTGCAATGAAACATGCTGAGGTGCTGGAAGGTGTCCAGAGAAGGGCAGCAAGGCTGGGGAGGGGCCTGGAGCACAAACCCTATGAGGAGAGGCTGAGGGAGCTGGGGGGGTGCAGCCTGCAGCAGAGAAGGCTCAGGGCAGAGCTCATTGCTGGCTACAGCTACCTGAAGGGAGGCTGTAGCCAGGTGGGGTTGGGCTCTGCTGCCAGGCAACCAGCAACAGAACAAGGGGACCCAGGCTGAAGCTGTGCCAGGGCAGGTTGGGGCTGGCTGTTGTTAGGAAGTTGTTGGCAGAGAGAGTGATTGGCACTGGAATGGGCTGCCCAGGGAGGTGGTGGAGTGGCTGTGGCTGGAGGTGTTGCAGCCAAGCCTGGCTGGGGCACTTAGTGCCATGGTCTGGTTGGTTGGGCAGGGCTGGGTTGGACAGGGCAGGGCGAGCTTGGAGCTCTCTTCCAACCTGGTTGATTCTGTGATTCTGAAAGCAGACTCAGACCTCCCTGTGCCAGCCCATTCCAGTCTGCTGCTGAGGCTCAGGCAGGTGTTTCCAATGCAGAGTGGGAAGCTGATGCTGCTGTGGGCAGCCTGCTCCAGAGCACCTGGCCTTCTGCAACAGGTAGCATCTGGGATGCTTCCAGAGCATCCCCTGAGGCTTGGAAAGCCTCTGAAAGCTGACAGAATTGACACCCAAATCAGCCTTTCCACACAGGCCATCAACCCTCATCCTGCCTTTGAAACAAGTCCCTCCCCAGCTCTCCTGGAGCCCCCCTCAGGTACAGGCAGGCAGCTCTAAGGTCCCCCTGGGCAGCTGTGACTGACACGAGATGATACTTTCCCAACCTTAACCTTGTTTACTCATCTTGCTACTCAGGGCTCTCAGCACCCCTGACTGCTAATCCTAACCACGTTTGGGCTCTTACGCGGTGGTGGAACCATTCTCTGGCCAATATCTGGATCTAGCAGCAACCAGCAGACTGCAGAAACAGGTCATGGAGCTGGAGGAGAAGGCTCCCGCGGTCCAACGCCGCTGCGGTCAGTGTGCCGCTTGCCTGGCAGAGAGGTGGGCTCAAGGAGCTGCTCCTGCTCCATGGCAGAAGGCAATGGAGAATCACAAAGAGGCACTGAAGTACTCACAGATTATTCCTACCCACTCACAGGGCTGGCCACAGTCCAGACAGTGCCCAGGTGCTTTCAGGGGACTCTGCCTTGCTGGATATTGAGGCTTGGTTCTTCCTGGCTCCTGGGGACAGGATGCAGCCAATCTCTGACCTTGTCTGCTGGCTTCTTCTGGATGATCTGTGTATGTGTCCAGGGACTCTAGGCAGAACCTTCAGGTGCAGAGGCAGATGTGTGCAGTCTCAGCATGATGTCAGCTGGCCACACAGGCCCACTGAGTGCAGGCATCCAGGGTCTGCTGCTGGTAACTGGCGGCAGTGGAGTTTAGCAGGCAGCAGTAAGGCAGTGTGCACCCTCACTGCCAAGAACCCTTTCCTCACATCCAGTTTCAGTCTCCCCTCTGCCACTTCAAACCCATTCCTCCTCCTCCTGGCATTCCCAGACCTTGTCAATAGCCCCTCCCCAGCCTCCCTGTAGCAACTCCCTCAGCCTGTCCTCATAGCAGAGGTGCTGCAGCCCTTGGATCACTTCTGTGGGCTCCTCTGGACCCATTCTTAGAGGTCCATACCTCTCCTATGCTGAGGACTCTGGAGCTGGACACAGCACTCCAGGTGGGGTCTCATGAGAGCAGAGCAGACTTGAAGAGTGCCCTCCCTTGCCTTGCTGCCCAGGCTCTGATCATGAGCCCTGGATCAGTAGCTCTCAGCACACTCATTCCATTCACCGTTAGGTTTTAGCCCTTCCTCCAGCCTGTGCACTTCACATCCTCTATCTCACAGGCACCCCAGAGCTGCCACCAGCACCCCCAGGGACATGGGGAGCGAGAGGTGACACACACGAGGCGCTGAGCAGACAAAAGCAGCTCCCAAAGCCTGGCTCCGCAGCCTGTGCTGCCCTCAACCCCACCAGTTCCACTCAGCTTTCCTTGTGGCAGGGACACCCTGCACTATCCCGTCACCATGAGGGCTCCTCTCCTCTCTGGAGAGCAGGCTTGCTCCAGAGCCAGACACGCTTTGGGTGGAAACAGGCTTGAGACAAATCACTGCCGAGGAGCAGCAGCCACCCTGAGGGATGGAGCCTGCAGCAGCAGCCAGGTTTGCTGCTCTGCATCTCCTGCTGCCTCCCACCAGGCAAAGAGGCACTCATCTGCTCCCCACCGAGGTAACAGAACCTCGGGGAGCTTCTCCTCCCCCTCTGCTCTGCCATACTCGAGCCACAGCTGGAATGCCAGGTCCAGTCTGGGCTGCCCAGCTCAAGAGAGGCAGGGAACTGCTGGAGAGAGCCCAGGGCAGGCTGCAGAGCTGCTGAGGGGCCTGGAGCAGCTCTGGGAGCAGCACAGGCTGAGAGCCCTGGGGCTGAGAGCCTGCAGAAGAGCAGCCCCAGAGGGCAGCTGAGCACATGGAAGTGGAGGCAGAGCTCTACCTGCCCCTAATGCCTCCCTGCACACCTACAGCTGGCACAGGCACTAATGGCCCAACGGGCAGCTGCCCAGGCAGTAATGGACACAGCAGCAAGAGAAGAGGAGGGGAGGAAGATCTTCCACATCCATTACTGCATCATTCTGCCCCCAGGGACACGACTTAGCTCACTCTGCCTGCAGATTTCACTTTTTGGGCTCTGCTGGTGCAATTTCTGCCTCTCAGTGTTCCCATGCATGGTAATGGTGCCCACCTCTGCCACCAATTAAGAGCCCTCCTCTTTGCCTGGTAGATCATTAAAAAAATGAGCTAATGGAGCCTGCTTCAAATGGCTTTTGAGCTGCTGAGGAGGCTGAAATCCCGGTGGCCACAGGGTTAAAATCCCTGAAAGGCTCAGAGAAGCTCAAGTCCATCCCTATCTACTCACTGCTGCAGTATGACTGAGAAGGAGGGAGCCAGGAGAAGGGAATGCAGCAGTTTAGGGCTTTATTCAGTGGCTTTTGATGTGTTGGGGTGGGGGAAGGGCTGGGCAGAAGTAGGGGAACCTGCAATTTGATCCTGGTGCCAGACAACCATCAGGGCTGTGAGTTTTCCAAGCCACAGATTAAGATGAGGGAGGGATTTAGAGATCCTTTTTTTGGGGGGAAAAATCATAGAATCCTAGAATCAGTCAGGGTTGGAAGGCACCACAAGGATCACCCAACCTCCCCTGCCATGGGCAGGGACACCCTAGTTTAGATCAGGCTGGCCAGAGATAAAGGAACAACCTGAGTGGGTTTAGGGGATGGAGACCAAGATGCAGCTTCACTGATTTCTGAGAGGGGCACAGATGAAAAACAAATGGATTAAGCCAGCAACAGTTGTGTGGTTCCAGGGCTCTGGTGCTCAAGCAAAGCCTGATGGGGCACTTGCTGCCATGGTCTGGGTGACTGGATAGGGCTGGGTGCTAGGCTGGACTGGGTGAGCTTGGAGCTCTCTTCCAACCTGGCTGATTCTATGGATTGTGGAATCACAGAATGGGTTGGGAAGGGACCATTGGCACCATCTAGTGCCAACCCTCCTGCCATGGGCAGGGACATCTCCAGCCAGCCCAGCTTGCTCATGGCCTCATCCAATCTGACCTTAAGACACCTCCAGGGAGGTTGTGGAGCACAGAAGCACCCAATGTGATCTTTGATCACATTGGGTGCTTCTGTGCTCCACAACCTCCCTGGGCAACCTGTGCCAGGCTCTCACCACCCTCAACCTGTGCCAGTGTCTCACCACCCTCACTGCCAGGCTGGTTCCTGGGCTTGTGGTCATTAAAACCAACAAGCAGAGAGGCTGAGGAAAGGACCTTACCAATCACCCACCCCTCCCCACCTCAGCTCCCCTCCAGCAGCAGGAGATTGCAGCGCACAGCTTGGCGGCTGTGCCCGCCCAAGAATGTCAAGGTCACTGCTGAGCCGTGTGGAGGTGGAAATGGAATTGAATCACTGCTGCCAGAAGCATGACCATGGCCTGACAATTCACTAATAGAATGGCCTGCAGGTGCTGGCACTCCTGCTTCCCTCTGCCAGCCAGAGCTGGCACGGGGGGCAGGGCTGGGATGAACCACTCTGATAGAGCCAACATTTCCATCAGGCTTTGTTACGAGCCCTGCCTCTCCTACCTTGCTTCCTGCTTGTTCTTTCTTCTCTTGCCTTGGCCTCAGTGCAACAGTGTGAAAGAAATGCAACTGCAACCAACACCACTGCAACAGCAACCCCCACCACTGCAACAGCAACAGCAACCCCCACCACTGCAACAGCAACAGCAACCCCCACCACTGCAACAGCAACAGCAACCCCCACCACTGCAACAGCAACCCCCACCATTGCAACAGCAACCCCCACCATTGCAACAGCAACACCCACCACTGCAACAGCAACACCCACCACTGCAACTGCAACACCCACCACTGCAACTGCAACAGCAACACCCACCACTGCAACAGCAACACCCACCACTGCAACAGCAACAGCAACCCCCACCATTGCAACAGCAACACCCACCACTGCAACTGCAACAGCAACACCCACCACTGCAGCAGCAACACCCACCACTGCAGCAGCAACAGCAACACCCACCACTGCAGCAGCAACAGCAACACCCACAACCACCACCATAAACACAACCACCACCACAACAACCACTACCACCACCACCACAACCACCACAACAGCAGCAACAACAACCACCACCACCACAATCATCATAATAAAACAAATAGTAAAAAAATACAATAGTAAAAAAAAAAACACACAAAAAAAAACCAAACAAGAAATAGTAAAATATTAGGATGCTGTCAGGAAGTTGTTGGCAGAGAGAGTGATTGGCATTGGAATGGGCTGCCCAGGGAGGTGGTGGAGTGGCTGTGGCTGGAGGTGTTGCAGCCAAGCCTGGCTGGGGCACTTAGTGCTATGGTCTGGTTGGTTGGGCAGGGCTGGGTGCTAGGTTGGGCTGGCTGAGCCTGGAGCTCTCTGCCAGCCTGGCTGGTTCTATGATTACAACAGTAAAACAAAACCCAACAAAGATGCCATCCAAAAGCTTTTCCTAGCAAGGTGGGAGAATCACAGAGTGGGTTAGGTTGGAAGGGAGCTCAAAGCTCAGCCAGTTCCAACCCCTCCCTGCCATAGGCAGGGACACCTCCCACTAGAACAGGTCACTCAAGTCTCAGCCAACCTGATCCTGAACACTCACCACTGCTCAACCCTCCAGCAGGTCTCCATCCCATCACCACTGCTCAATCCTCCAGCAGGTCTCCATCCCATCATCACTGCTCAACCCTCCAGCAGGTCCCCATCCCATCATCACTGCTCAACCCTCCAGCAGGTCCCCATCCCATCACCACTGCTCAACCCTCCAGCTTCACTCCATCTCGAGCAGAGAGTGGGCACATTGTGCCCACCTCCAGGTCCCCTTGTCTCCCCTCCAGAGGCTGCTGGCTGCCCGTGGCAGGTGTTGCAGTACAGCTGAAGGCAGCACTAAGCTCTAAGGCAGCAAAATGATCTAATCCTCGAGCGAGGCCACCTCAGGATGCCTCTGGCAGCATCTGGCCAGACTGTGGTGATCTGCAGGCGCCTGCTGCAATCAAGCTACAAATCACTCCTGCTAATTGCCAGCAAACATTGTTAATTTTTAATCCTGGGAAGGAGGGAAAGAGGACAAGCTGCAGCCCCTCGCTGCACACAGCCCACTCCCCCTCCTAATTAAATGGAGCTGAGCATGAAAGGCCTTGACAAAACCAATTTGTGGTTCCTCCCTGCCAAGGCTGGCTGAAGGGCTGCAGGAGACGAAGAGCAATGTGACCTGCCAGGCTGGGGACAGTGCAGAAGCTTCAGCAGCTACCCAAACACCAGCAGAGGCCTCTCAGTCACAACAGGGGTCTGAGGCAGCCAGCAGCACCTGCCCATGGTCCCAACAGAGAGGTGACAGCAAATGCTGCCCCTCCAGCTTTTGACCTGGCAGAAAGAGAAGGTGAACTTTACTGTCCTTGGGTTGACACCTTCATGGAGCAGTGAGGGATGGGCTTGGGCCCCTGTGGCCTTTTCTCTTCCTTCCATAGAGTCACAGATTCATTTGGGTTGGAAGAGACCTTTCAGGTCCTCAAGTCCAACCTCTGCCTGGCTGCTCTCAGCCACTCTGCCCCAGCCTGCAGTGCTGCTTGGGGTTGCTGTGGCCAAAGTGCAGAACCCTGCCCTTGGCCTTGTTCAGTCTCATCCCATGGCCTCTGCCCACCCATCCAGCCTGGTCGGGTCCCTCTGCAGGGCTCTGCTACCCTCCAGCAGCTCCACAGCTGCTCCTAGCTTGGTGTCCTCTGCAAACTCACTGCTGCTGGACTCAATGCCCTGCTCCAGCTCATCAATACAGATACTGACCAGGCCTGTGCCCAGCACTGATCCCTGGGGCACAGCACCAGTGCCAGCTGGATGTGGCACCAATTGCCACCACTCTCTGGGCCCAGCCCTCCAGCCAGTCCTTGCCCCATACCAGAGTGAATCTGTCCCAGCCCTGAGCTGCAGTTGTGCCAGGAGCTGCTGGTGGCAGAAGGTGCCAAAGGCTTTGCTGCAGTCCTGGCAGCCTCCATCCACAGCCTGCCCCACGTGCAGCAGGCAGGAAGCTGATCACAAAGGGAGCTCAGGTTGGTCAGGCAGGACCTGCCCTGCTAAACCCAAGTCTGATCTCTTGAGCCTGGAGGTCTCTTCCAACCTGGCTGAGTCTATGACTCTAAGCATGGGACAATCAATCTTCTTCACCCACTTTGCTGCCAAAGCAGTGAAATGCACAAATCCCTCTGGATCAATAGAGTTGTGCCATGGTTCCACCTCTCTTCTGTGCCCTGATGCTGAACAATAAAGGGAAGGGGAAAAAATAGCACAGAGTTGAAAAATTGATCACTAATGTGGAGTTGTCTATAAAAGTCACCAGAGCCTGCAGCCCCCAAACTTGAGTTGGAGCTGAGGCTCTGCTCAGTAACCATAGAAATCATCTCATCCTTTCCTCCTAAACTGCTGTTTGTCCTTGGCCATTATTTTTTCTCCCCCCCCCCAATTGAAACACTTCAGCTGCTCGGGAAGCAGAATCACTTCGCAGCCACAAAGCAGAGGGTGTGAGGAGCTGGCTGCTGGGGTTGTGCACCCTGCTGGAACATCCTGTCCTACACTGCAACTCTGTGCTGGGCAGCTCCTTAAAGGGCATCTCCCGTGCCTAATAACTGCCTGGAAGTCTGAAAGGGAAGGGGAGGTAGGGGTGGGGATGGTTTTTTGGGGGGGACATTCCAGGTTTTGACAGGGCTCAGCCAGCCCAACCTAGCACCCAGCCCTGCCCAACCAACCAGACCATGGCACTAAGTGCCCCAGCCAGGCTTGGCTGCAACACCTCCAGCCACAGCCACTCCACCACCTCCCTGGGCAGCCCATTCCAGTGCCAATCACTCTCTCTGCCAACAACTTCCTAACAACATCCAGCCTAGACCTGCCCTGGCACAGCTTCAGGCTGCGTCTCCTTGTTCTGTTGCTGGCTGCCTGGCAGCAGAGCCCAACCCCACCTGGCTACAGCCTCCCTGCAGGCAGCTGCAGGCAGCAATGAGCTCTGCCCTGAGCCTCCTCTGCTGCAGGCTGCACCCCCCCAGCTCCCTCAGCCTCTCCTCACAGGGCTCTGCTCCAGGCCCCTCCCCAGCCTTGCTGCCCTGCTCTGGGCACCTTCCAGCACCTCAACATCTCTGCTGACCTGAGGGGCCCTGTGTCTCTGCAGGAACACATTTCCTATCAGAAGCTGCTTGGCATGGATTGTCTCCACGCTGCAGAGAAGTGAGATTCTTCTCCCTGAATTAAGAAGGTCAGAATCACAAAGAGCCCCAATGTGATGGAGTGAGAAGGGATCTCTGGAGATCACAGAATCAGTCAGGGTTGGAAGGGACCACAAGGATCATCCAGCTCCAACCCCCCTGCCACAGGCAGGGACACCTCACACTAGATCAGGCTGTCCAGAGCCTCAGCCAGCCTGGCCTTAAACACCTCCAGGGATGAGGCTTCCACCAGCTCCTTGGGCATCTCCTTCCAGGCTCTCACCACCCTCATCCAGCCCCTGCCAGAGCAGGGCACCCCCAGCAGCCTGCCCAGCAGCACAGTGCCCAGCTGGCCTTGGCAGCTCTCCACACCAGGACACTCCACAGCCTCTCTGGGCAGCCTGCTCCAGGCCTCCAGCACCCTCACAGCAAACAACTTTCTCCTCCTGCTCACATGCAACCTCCTGGGCTCCAGTCTGTGCCCAGTGCCCCTTGTGCTGTGCCTGGGCAGCACTGAGCAGAGCCTGGCCCCAGCCTCTTTCCCCCCACAGCTCCTTTGTCTCTTGCTGAGCATTGCTCAGCTGCCCTCTGGGGCTGCTCTCCTGCAGAGTCTCTTCCAACCCCATCTAGGGTGGGATTTTGGGGTACAGACCCAGCACTCCTCAGCATTTCATAGAATCAGCCAGGCTGGAAGAGAGCTCCAAGCTCACTCAGCCCAATCTAGCACCCAGCCCTGCCCAACCAACCAGACCCTGGCACTAAGTGCCCCAGCCAGGCTTTTCCATCCATTTAAGGAGCAGTGAGGGGAGTTTGGTGGCCAAGGAACCACTTCCCTGGAGCAGTCCCTGGCTGCTGGATCAGAAGTGCAGTGACATTTGCCTTGCTGAAATGCTCCCAGAGATCTGCTGAAGATCCCAGTGCCACTGGGGATGGCACCTGCCTGGCAGTGCTAAAGTGGTGTAATTACAGGGATTAGCCCACCCCTGGGACGTGAATAACATGGGGGGGCAGGGGGGAAGTGAAGCACTCTTTAATCTCCCTGGGACTGAGCAGAGGCAGCCACAGCCATACCTGCTTCAAAAGAATTACTTCAGCTAATTAAGAGCTGAAGGTGGCAGCTCAGAACCCTTCCCTGCCTGTCATCTCAGGTGTCACATCAACCTACTCCTCCGAGGAAATCACAACCCAGAGCCTCTCCCAGCCCCAGCAAGCCAATTTGAGCTGTAAAATCGCTGCCACGCAGCTGATTGCTCTGGTTGGCTGCCAGGCACTCTGGTGAACTCAGATTGACACAGGCCCTGGCTGGGGAGCACTGCTGGAGAGTGGATAGAGAGCAGTGGTGAGGAGAAGGGCCTGAGGGTGCTGGGTGATGAGCCAGAAACGTGCAGATGGAGCCCAGAGCCAGCAGTGTCCTGTGCTGATCCCTAGTGGAGCGGGCAGCAGGAGCAGGGAGGGGATTCTGCCCCTCTGCTCTGCTGAGAGCCCAAGCTGCAGTGCTAGGGCCAGCTCTGGAGCCCCCAGCACAAGGACATCAAACTAGAAGAGATCTAAAGCAGGGCCATGAAGATGAGCAGAGGGCTGGAGCACCTCTGCTGTGAATGCTGGCTGAGAGAGTTGGGGTTGTTGAGCCTGGAGAAGAGAAGGCTCCAGGGAGACCTTAGAGCAGCCCTGCAGTATGTGATGGGGGCTACAGGATAGCTGGGATGACAGTGAGGTCCTGGATGAGCTGAGGGATCTGCTGCAGCCTGCTCCTCTCCAAGGTGCTTGTTGAGTCCTGGGCAAGCTGCTGCAGGTGGAGGGCTTGGACTGGGAGATCCCCAGAGGTCTCTTCTGGTCCCCACCATGCTGGGGTTCTGTTTGCCCCCCTGCAGGCCAAGCAAGTCCCCTCTTCTGACTCTCTGTGGTGAGCACAAGAAGCTGAGGTGAGCTCCTAGCCATGCCTGTGGGTGCTGACAGCACTCTGGAAAGGTCTCCTGCAAGAGACCTCTGGATCCTCCTCACACTAAAGGCTGAGAGCCTTGGGGATGCTTGGCCTGGAGAGGAGCAGCCCCAGAGGGGATCTGAGCCATGCTGAGCAGGAGCTAATTCTGCCCTGCTCCAGTGTCCAAGCACTGCCCCTCATCCCATCACCCCCAGCCCCTCCACAGCCTTCCTGCAGGTCCCTGCAGCTGTTGCAATGCAGCTCTAAGCTCCCCCAGGAGCACCACTCTGGTTCCTGGGCATCAAAGCCTGGGTTTGAGGAGCTGCCCTCCCTACAACACCACTGAGCAGGGGAACCAGGCTGCTGTGAGAGCTGGAGGGCTGAGAGCTGATCACAGTCACTGAGGCTGGAAAAGACCTCTGAGATCAGCCAGTCCAGCCTGTGACCTCACAGCAGGACTTCAGCCAACCTATGCCACCAGCTGCCACATCCAAGCTTTTCTTAAAGACCCTCAGGGATGGAGACTCCACCACCCACCTGGGCAGCCTTTCCCTGAGAGAGTTCCTCCTGATATCCAACCTCAGCCTCCCCAGCACAACTTCACACCATGCCCTCTTGTCCTGTCACTGCTTGCCTTGGAGCAGAGCCTGACCCCCACCTGACTGCAACTTCCCCTCAGAGTGACAAGGTCCCCTCTAAGTGTCCTCTTCTCAGGCTGATCAATGCTTCCAGGGAAGATCCTCAAGCACAAGCTGCCCACAGAGCTCTCAGGGGCTTGGAGATGCAACCAGCGACAGAACAAGGGGACACAGCCTGAAGCTGTGCCAGGGCAGGTTCAGGCTGGATGTTAGGAAGTTGTTGTCAGAGAGAGTGATTGGCACTGGAATGGGCTGCCCAGGGAGGTGGTGGAGTGGCTGTGGCTGGAGGTGTTGCAGCCAAGCCTGGCTGGGGCACTTAGTGCCATGGTCTGGTTGGTTGGGCAGGGCTGGGTGCTGGGTTGGGCTGGCTGAGCCTGGAGCTCTCTTCCTACCTGGCTGGTTCTGTGCTTCTATGTTCCACATCTGAAGAGCCAAGGCCTTGAGAAAGCACAACTCCAAAGCAAAGGCATCCTGATGGACCAGTGTGGAGTAGAGCATGAGCACAACGAGAGGGTGAGCAAGGAGAAAGCAGCAGCCAGCAGGACTCAGTGCCTGTAGGCAGGCAATAGAGGGGAGGAGGAAATGAAGAGGTCATTCTCTTAACTTCTGCAGAGGGCAGCCACACTCGGAGGGAGAGGACTCACCAGGAGCTAATGAAAGGATTGGATCATCCCTGACAAGCCTCTGGAGCCCAGCTCCAGAGCAGTGATTGGGGCTTTGTGCTCAGCCACTTCCTCAGCTCCTCTCCGCCTGCACCTGGAGAGCTGTGATGGAATTCCCAGGGGAAGGCTGGGAGGGCACAAAGCAAGTCTGGTGGGACACTGATCCTGCCTCTGTCAGAAATCAGACAGACAAAACCCAAAAGCCAACCCCCGGGAAACCCTCAGAGCTGACAAGGAACAAAAGCAACAACAACAACAACAACAATCACCCTCCCTGCTCCCCGAGAGCTGAACTGTTTGGCAGCGGCAGGAGCCAGGGCAGAGCCAGAGAGGCAGGAGAGTTTTCCTCACCAACTGCATCCATTTCCTCACCCTGCAATGTCAAACAGCCCAGCTCCCAGAGGTGCCTTCTTGGCTGGCAGCTCTTAAAATCAAAACAAAACAAAACAACCCCCCCAAACTATCCACCCCACCCCCCCCAGCTGGCAGAGCAAGCAGCAGCTGCTGCAGTCGGCACCAATCCATTTCTCCCCTTCTTGACTCAATTCTCAACCACTGCCATTTTTCAGCCTGCCTCTCCAGACACCATTTGAAGGCCCAAACAGAGATTTTCCTCCTTCTCTATTGTGGGGGTTCTAATCAGCATCCATCACCTGCCAACAGCTCCCTGCTTCCTGCAGCCTGAGCTACCAAGCCAGCACAGAATCTATTGCTGCTGGGCCAGAAGAGTTATTTGCCTGGGCAGAGGTGGTTGGGATCACAGCTGGGCAGCCAGGGGAGCTGTGTGGGAAACAAGAAGGAAGCAGGAATGAGGAGACAAAAAAAGAAAGGATGAATTTGCTGACCCTCAGCAGCATCCGAGCAGGGCTCAGAGTCCCAAGGCCACGGAGGAGTTACTCAGGATGGGATTTAATGCCTGCGTGCAAGCTGTGCAGTGTCCTCCCCAGGGACAGGCAACAGGATGGAGGGCAACACAGAATCACAGAGCCAGCCAGGCTGGCAGAGAGCTCCAGGCTCACCCAGCCCAACCTAGCACCCAGCCCTGCCCAACCAACCAGACCATGGCACTAAGTGCCCCAGCCAGGCTTGGCTGCAACACCTCCAGCCACAGCCACTCCACCACCTCCCTGGGCAGCCCATTCCAGTGCCAATCACTCTCTGCTTGGAGGCCTCTTCCAACCTGGTTGATCGATTTCATGACCTGCTGGTGGCCTTGCAGTGCTCCAAGGGGACAGGCAGAAAGCTGGGGACAGAGCTGTGAGCAGGGCCTGTGGTGACAGGACAAGGGGGGGATGGTTTGGGCTGCAAGAGGGAGCTTGAGAGTGGAGAGAAGGGAGAAATGTTTGGCACTGGGGTGGGGAGAGCCTGTGCCAGGCTGCCCAGAGAGCTGCCCCATGGCTGGCAGCACTGCAGGTCAGGTGCCTGGGGCTGTGAGCAGCTGCTCTGGCTGGGGCTGTCCCTTCCAACACAGGGCAGCAGCCTACATTTCCACGATCACTCCTGACCTGCTTGGGGCTGTGCCACTCTTGTGATGCAGCAAAAGGAGAACAACCTGG
This sequence comes from Pogoniulus pusillus, assembly GCF_015220805.1. Lineage (NCBI taxonomy): Eukaryota > Metazoa > Chordata > Aves > Piciformes > Lybiidae > Pogoniulus > Pogoniulus pusillus. Next base: position 1,069,691 of record NC_087279.1, read on the forward strand.
GATGATGAAGGTGGAGAAGAGGGCAAGGAAACGAGCTGATGTTCTAATGGTGACCCAATCACAGAGCAGCTATCAGATAAGAGAGTCTTTAGAGCTGCTTGATCCTTAAAGCTGCTCCTAAAGCTCTCGTTGAGCAGAATAAATCGCTCCAAATTAAAGCAGCTCCTCCAGCAGGCATCGCTTTGAGAGGCTCCTGTGGGACAGAGCAGAAAGGGAGGGCAAATAATCACTGATCAATGACTTGCTCAGTGCTGGGGAAGGAAGAAGGGCACAGGGAAGAGATTTCAAACAGGTTTTTCTTTGCAAAGCAGTGTATACAAAGTGCTAAGAGAAAGAAGAGAGAATGGCTCTGATGCACAGAATGGGTTAGGGTTGGAAGGGACCTGAAAGCTCATGCAGGGCCAAGCACCTGCCATGGGCAGGGACACCTCCAACCAGCCCAAGTTGCTCAAGATCTCATCCAGCCTGGTCCTGAGCACCTCCAGGGAGGTTGTGGAGCACAGAAGCACCCAATGTGATCAAAGATCACATTGGGTGCTTCTGTGCTCCACAACCTCCCTGGGCAACCTGTGTCAGGGTCTCACCACCCTCACTGTAAAGGCAACCTGGTCAGGTGCAACCTCCTGGGTTCCAGTTTGTGCCCATTGACCCTTATGCTGTCCCTGAGCACCACTGAGCACAGCCTGGACCCAGCCACTTGCTCCTCACCCTTAGCCCCTTCCAACCCAAGACATACCAGGAATCAGTGGTCCCCAAGCTGGCACTGTTTGGGACTCCATATCCACCTCCCAGCAGCTCAACTTGCTCCAAGCCTCATCCATGCTGGCATTAAATACCTCCAGGGAGGTTGTGGCTTGCTCAGGGTCTCATCCAGACTGGCATTGAACAGCTCCAGGGAGGTTGTGGAGCACAGAAGCACCCAATGTGATCAAAGATCACATTGGGTGCTTCTGTGCTCCACAACCTCCCTGGAAAACCTGTGCCAATGTCTCACCACCCTCAACCTGTGCCAGTCTCTCACCACCCTCACTCTCAACAATTCCCTCCTCGCCTCCAGCCTCACTCTAGTTTCTGTAGGGTCTTGGGGGGAATCAGCTCTTAAGGGGGGGGGCAATAAAAATGAAACCTAAAAGCCTTTTGTTGTCTGCTACTCTGCATCCTCCACTCCTCTGTTTCACTGCTTTGCCCTCAGCCAATGTTCTGCTGTCTAATTATGTTGTTCTCCTTAGCACCTTCCAGGCCATGCAGCAAACCTGATCAATTTCAATTAACATTTGCAGGCATTAGCATAATTTTTTCTTCTCCAACAAGAGGTTGCAGCTCCATCCCTTAGCCTGGCTGGATCCTTCTGCTAGCAAACAGGTCCAGCTGGGGATGTGAGGAGCAAAGGCTGAGAGCCCTGGGGCTGAGAGCCTGCAGAAGAGCAGCCCCAGAGAGCAGCTGAGCAATGCTCAGCAAGAGGGAAAGGAGCTGTGGGGGGCAAGAGGCTGGGGCCAGGCTCTGCTCAGTGCTGCCCAGGCACAGCACAAGGGGCACTGGGCACAGACTGGAGCCCAGGAGGTGCCATGTGAGCAGGAGGAGAAAGTTGTTTGTTGTGAGGGTGCTGCAGGCCTGGAGCAGGCTGCCCAGAGAGGCTGTGGAGTGTCCTGGTGTGGAGAGCTGCCAAGGCCAGCTGGGCACTGTGCTGCTGGGCAAGCTGCTGGGGGTGCCCTGCTCTGGCAGGGGCTGGGCTGGCTGAGCTGCAGAGCTCCCTCCCATGCTGGGGTCCTGGGGCTGGAAGGTTCTCTTGAACATTCTCTCAACTCACTTTTCACACAGTCACAGAATGCTCTGGGGTGGAAGGGACCCTCAGAGGTCACCTTGGCCAAGCCCCCTGCAGCCAGCAGGGACACCTCCAACGAGAGCAGCTTGCTGAGGGCTCCATCAAACCTGTCCAGGGATGGAGCCTCCACCACATCTGATCCACAAACCAAATCACACAGCTCAGGTGCCTGGAGCTGGATGATCTGCAGAGGTCCCTTGCAAGCCCCTGCCAGCTGGGATCCTGCAGAGGAGCAGAGCACAGTGCCCATCATCTCCCCACCATGGCTGGGGCAGGTTGCTGCTCAGGGGGGAGGAAGAAGCCATCCCAAACCCACTGCAAAGCAGCCACTGCAGCCTCTCATCTCCACCCAGGTGCCCAGCAGCAGCTCCTCAGCTGGTCCCCTCCTCCACCCCCCACCATGCTGGGTTCTGTTTGGCCATCTACAGTCCAAGCAAATCATCTTCTCTGCCAGTCTGTGCTGCACACCAGGAGCTTGGTGGAGCTGACAGCCATGCCTGTGGGTGCTGGCAGCACCCTGGGAAGGGCTCCTGGTGCTGCTGGGCAGGTGGCTGTGGCAGACAACTACACCTCAGCCTAAATCCCTACTCTGGCAATGAGTAAATGAAAGGGAGAAGAAAGCTCCCAACCTTACTCCTGCATGCAGGGCTGCAGTCTGAAGGGCAGGGGAGCCTCAGGAACCCTCAGAGAAATGGCAGGAAGCAAAGAAGTGAAGCAGAGGAGAACTCAGGCCCTGCCCCCACAGCTGCCCCTGGGATGGAGATGCACATCAGGCAGAGCTTTGCTGTAATTACTGATCCAGGGATTTCAGCAACAACCTCCTCGCTGGCTCAGAGGCCTCCCTGGACAAGCTCAGTTGAGAGGAGCTCTGCAGAGGCTTTGAACTAGAAATTTCTCTGAACAGAGAGGCCCATGGGGAGCAGATACCTGCCAGAGGAGCTCTGCTGGCACCAGCAGCAGCATACAGATGGCCACGGCTCCACCACTCTCACCCCCCAGAGATGGAGGATTTAAAGGGAAATGGCTTGTGATGGGCAAGGGTCTCCAGAGGGCTACCCACCCTGGGGGGGCCTGCTGGGGCTGCCTGCAGGGGAGGGGCTGCTCTCACCTGCTGCTGCTCCACACAACGAGCTCAGGCAGGGGCTGAGCAAGACTGGAGGTTACAGGGGGAGATACCCAGGAGGAGAAGGCTGCAGCTGCTCAAAGCTGTTCTGCAGGCCTGCAGGAGGGGACCTGTCAGGGCTTGGCAGCAGTGGAACAAGCAGCTGCCTGACCACCAGGCAGGGAAGCCCAAAAGGAGGAGAGCCAGGCTCCTGCCTTCCCTCTGAGACCTGCCTGCCTCCAGCCTGGCACAGAGCTGGCAGCAGGCTCGCAGCTTACTTAACCACCTCAGCCTCACATGAGCTCTGCCTCACGTTGTGAGACATGGACAATGCCTTCCTGTGCCTGGGAAGGAGCCTCTGGGACCAGCCTTCACAAACACCTCCTCTCTAAAGGCTCAGGGCTGCTCAGAGGACTTACACAACCCACTGTGACAAGTGGCACAAGAAGAGTAAGGCTGCTCAGGAGCAGGAGGTGCTGCTGCCTCCATCTGCAGAGCATCAGCTGCCCCTGGGGCCTCTGCTGAGAGAGCAAGGGCAGGGGAAGGAAACACTCACTGGGGGCCTGCAATGGGCTGCCCAGGGAGGAGGTGGGGCCACTGTGCCTGCCTGGGGCACTGAGTGCCAGGGTCTGGTAGGTTGGGCAGGGCTGGGTGATGAGTTTGCTGCCCTCCAGCACTCCCAGGCCCTCCTGCAGCAGCTCAGCCTCACCTCACCCATGGGGGATCTCAGATGTGGCCTCCTGCCTGTGAAGCAGGTGCAGCTGCCTCCTTCATGGGTTTAGGGTGGAGGATGCCTGTCCCACAGGGTGGGGAGGATGCAGTGCAGGGCTAAGCAGAGGTTTTACCTCCATCCTGGGGCTGCAGAGCTGCACTCAGGTCCTGTGAGGTGCATCAGCTGCTCCAGGGCAGGTCTCGCTTCAGTTCTGCCCCTGAAGATGGAGAGAGAGAAAGGACAAGGGGCAATGGGTAGAAGTTGAGGCACAGAAGGCTCCATGTGAACCTGGGAAGGTGCCAGAGCCCTGGCACAGGCTGCCCAGGGGGACTGTGGAGTCTCCCTCTCTGCAGATATTCACTGTCTGGATGTGTTCCTGTGTGATCTGCTCTGGGTGATGCTGCTCTGGCAGGGGAGCTGGACCAGATGAGCTTTGGAGGTCCCTTCCAGCCCCTGACATGCTGTGATCCATCCTCTTAAACAGCTATTTCAGCCCCCCCCAAGTGTCCTCCTTCCAGTGGTCTTCCAAGGAGCTGCCTGCAGCTATTTCTGGAGGTGCTTCCCTTGGCTTAGCAGCAGAAGCTGCCTGCAGAGAGGCAGTGAGCTCTGGAGCAGCACTCCCAGTGCCATCAGGCTCCTCCAGAACCAACTGCCTGGTATTTTTATCCACAGGGTGGGCTGGGAGGAGGAGGAGGGAGAGAAAGTTCACACATGGCAGGAGTGGTTGGTTTGTAAACATGTGCAAGCCCTGAGATGCTATTTCTGAAGGGCCTGGTAGCCAACATGCCAGCTGGCTGGAGCTCTGCCTGCAGCCCTGCTTTCTTCATGAATAGTTAAGAGGGAGCCCTGAAGGCTCCAAGCTCCCATGGAAGGCAGTGAAGCTGGGGGGTGTTTAGCCAGGGCTCCTCAAAACAGCTCAGCACAAGCCCAGCAGCTCCCTGCAGAGCCTCACACCAAACGCAGCTGCCACAACCAGAGCCCACCAGGGTCACTCCAGCCCTGAGTGCTCCACTTCACAGGTGTTTGCCTCACCTCAGTGTGTTGTTTCCTTGCATAAAGCAGTTGGGGTTGAGGGTAGAGTTCTGCCCTTCAGTCTACCAGCCTGGAGCACCCCCCTGGGGGATGGTTTGGGTTTGGTGAACAGATGCAGCATGGCCATGGAGATCAGTGAGCCACCAGGGCCCAGAAGCCAGTCCCAAACCTTCAGCCTCATGCAGTCAGAGCTGGGCTCTTTGTTGGGAAAGACCTGCAGGAGCACTGAGGCCAAACACTGCCTGACTAGGGGGGTGCAGCCTGCAGCAGAGGAGGCTCAGGGCAGAGCTCATTGCTGCCTGCAGCTGCCTGCAGGGAGGCTATGGCCAGGTGGGGTTGGGCTCTGCTGCCAGGCAGCCAGCAACAGAAGAAGGGGACACAGCCTCAAGCTGTGCCAGGGCAGGTTCAGGCTGGATGTTGTTAGGAAGTTGTTGTCAGAGAGAGTGATTGGCACTGGAATGGGCTGCCCAGGGAGGTGGTGGAGTGGCCGTGCCTGGAGGTGTTGCAGCCAAGCCTGGCTGGGGCACTGAGTGCCATGGTCTGGTTGGTTGGGCAGGGCTGGGTGCTGGGTTGGGCTGGCTGAGCTTGGAGCTCTCTGCCAGCCTGGCTGGTTCTGTGATTCTATGAACTCTGGTGCCAAGCACGTGCTGGGCTGCTGGCCCTCAGCACCACATCTCTGCCTCTTTCAAGCACCTCCAAGGATGGAGGCTCCACCACCTCCCTGAGCAGCCTGCTCCAGGATTTGAGAACCCTTTCAGTGAAGAAATCCTTTTAACAATTCAACTTCAACCTCCCCAGGTGCAACTTGAGGCTGCTTCCTCTTACCTTATCATTTGGCACAGGGGAGAGGAGAGCAACACTCAGCTGGCTCCAACCTCCCTTCAGGTAGCTGCAGAGAGCAATGAGGTCTGTCCTGAGCCTCCTCTTCTCCAGGGAGCTGCAGAGCAGCAGAAGGTCTCCCCTCAACCTCCTTCTCTCCAGAATGGCCAACCCCAAGCTCCTCATCTTCTTTTGTGACTGGAAAGAAAAGGCCATGCTATGCCTTCAGGAGAAAAATAACCCAAACTAACCCAAACTCAACCCCCCCAGACCTCCCTAACACCAAATCCAACCCCAGAACCCCAAACTCCAACACCCAAACCAGCAACAGCAACGAAAATCAAATCAATGAAGCAAGCAAAATGCAAAATCAACCCAACCAAAACTAAAGAGAACAAACCACAAACAGAACCAACCCCAACCCCCCCAACACCAGCCCCAAACCAAGCCAAAGGCACCCCCAAGAAAACCAAACCCCCCCCAAAAAAACAGCCTCAAAAAATGGAATAAGACCACAGAAACAACAACCTCAACTCCCAAAGGAACCCTCAAAAAAACCCCAACCCCCCCAAAGAAACCAATCAGAGCCCAAACCACCAAAGCCAGCCCAACCCCCTCCAAAGCCAACCAAAACCCAACCAACCCCTCCAGAGCACAACCCTCCAGAGCAAATCCCAGCCCAACCCCTCCAGAGCACAACCCTCCAGAGCCAATCCCAGCCCTACCCCTCCAGAGCACAACCCTCCAGAGCCAACCCCAGCCCTACCCCTCCAGAGCACAACCCTCCAGAGCCAATCCCAGCCCAACCTCTCCAGAGCCAACCCCACCTTACCCCAGCCCCTACCCCTCCAAAGCCAACCCCACCTCGCCCCAGGCCCTCCAGTGCCAATCCCAGCCCCTCCAAAGCCAACCCTACCACACCCCAGTCTGCCCATTTCCAACCCCTTCAAAGCCAACCTCACCTCACCCCAGCTCCTCCAAAGCCAACCCCACCTCACCCCAGTCCCTCCAGTGCCAACCCCAACCCCATCTCAGCCCAGCTCCTCCAAAGCCAACCCCACCTCACTCCAGTCCCTCCAGTGCCAACCCCTCCAGTGCCAACCCCACCTCACCCCAAAGCCAACCTAAAAACCTCAACACAAACACTTCAACAGGAAAAGGAACCCCAAACTGAGCTAACTAACAGCAAGCAACTTCCAAGCAGCAAGACCAAAGCAGCCCAGAGAAGCCTGCACAAGCTGCAGTAGAGCCCCCAGAGCTGCTGCCACCTCCTGTGCCTCGGTGCCCACCTGCAGGCTGGTGCAGGGCTGCAGGCAGAGCTGACTTGCTGCCAGCTTGGCTGCAATACTAAGAACCAGCTGGGTTTGAAATGGAAGCTTTCATCCCCTGCTTTAATAATTGACTTCTGGTGATCAAATGCATCCTTCAGCCTGGTCTGCAGAGGTGGGGAGGCAAAAGGAACCCAACTCACCTCACCTGTCATCCATGAAAGAAGAACAAGCCTGAGCATCTCTCTTTGTAACTCACTGCTGTGATCAGCCTGAGCCAGAGCAGGGGCACAGAGGAGGAAAAAGCTTCCTTGTCCATGCTGTGTTCTGTGGCAGGGGTTAAGAGCAGCTCCTGCTGAGAGATCGCTGCCAGCAGAGCCTGGCTGCCACTGCCAGCTGAGGTACAGACAGAGCAGGGCAAGGGAGGGGATTCTGCCCCTTGGCTCTGCTCTCCTCACACCCTACCTGCAGCCCTGGGGGCAGCTCTGCAGCCCCCAGCACAAGCAGCACATGGAAGTGTTGGAGCCAGTGCAGAGGAGGCCACCAAGATGCTGAGAGGGCTGCAGCAGCTCTGCTCTGAGCACAGGCTGAGAGAGTTGGGGCTGTGCAGCCTGGAGAGGAGAAGGCTTCCAGGAGAGCTTGGAGTGGCCTTGCAGGATGTGCAGGGGGCTGCAGGAGGGCTGGGGAGGGACTAGTGACAAGGTCTGGGAATGAGAGGAGGAGGAAGAATGGGCTTGAAGTGGCAGAGGGGAGACACTGGCACAGGTTTCCCAGGGAGGTTGTGGAGCACAGAAGCAACCAATAGGATATTTGATCCCATTGGGTGCTTCTGTGCTCCACAACCTCCCTGGAGACGTTCAGGACAAGGTTGGATGAGGTCTTGAGTGACCTGTTCTGACTGAGCTTTGAGGTCCCTTACAACCTAAACCATTCTATGATTCTCTATCAGAGCCCCAGCATAGCAGGGTGAGAAGGGAGCTCTGCCAGCCCAGCCCCTGCCAGAGCAGGGCACCCCCAGCAGCTTGCCCAGCAGCACAGTGCCCAGCTGGCCTTGGCAGCTCTCCACACCAGGACACTCCACAGCCTCTCTGGGCAGCCTGCTCCAGGCCTCCAGCACCCTCACAGCAAACAACTTTCTCCTGCTGCTCACATGGCACCTCCTGGGCTCCAGTCTGTGCCCAGTGCCCCTTGTGCTGTGCCTGGGCAGCACTGAGCAGAGCCTGGCCCCAGCCTCCTGCCCCCCACAGCTCCTTTCCCTCTTGCTGAGCATTGCTCAGCTGCTCTCTGGGGCAGAACTACCCCAGCTCATCCCCTCCTCAGCAGATGCTCCACGATCAAGTCTGGGAGCCCACTGGAATGGGCTGCCCAGGGAGGTGGTGCAGTCCCCAGCCCTGGGGGTGCTCAAGAGGAGGCTGCCTGAGGCACTCAGTGCCAGGGGAAGGCTTAGCTGAGAGGTTGGACTCAAGGACCCCAGAGGTCTCTTCCAGCCTGGTTGATTGTGTGGCTGTGACTCTGTAAAACCCCAGCAGAGGATCCCTCCAGTCACAGCTGACACAGGAGCAGCCCCTGCTGAAGGCAGCTCTCAGCCAGCAGGAACAACTCCATCAATCTTTATTGGCTCCTCTCTCACCTCTGCACCCTTCTTGATCTGCAGCTGCTCACAGCATGATAGATGTCTGCACTACACAGCAGCAGCTTTGCCCTCCCTGCCAGGAGGATGTCACAGGCTAACCTGGCACTGCAACCTTAAATCATTGTCTTTCTGGGTCAAGATCAAGGTGCAGGAGGAGGGGGAAGAAGGCCTAGCTCTTCTCCAGCTGAGGGCAGCAGCAAAAAGGGGGGAAGCACCCTGCAGGAGAGGGAAAGCTCAGGAGCTGCAGCTTGCTGGGGGCTGGGAAAGCTCTGTGGGGACAAGGGGGGGTCCAGCAATGCCCTCAAGCCCTCCTCTACCTTCCTGCAGGCAGGCTTCTCTCCTTTGGCCTGTCCCAAGAGAGAGATGTTCAGCCCCCCCCAGGAGAGCCAAGCCAAATGGGCATGGAACCTGGCACAGGGAACAGAGTAAAGCCCACCCTGGCTGTGGGAAAGCTCATCAGGCTGCAGCCACCATCACCAGCAAGCACTGCCAGCCCCCAGAGACACCCTGGGAGCCCCCAAAGGCACCCTAGGAGCAAACAAAGACACCTTGAAAGCCCCCAAGGACACCTAAGACCAGAGGACAGAAAGAGAAGAAATGGCCTCAAGTTGCAGCAGGGAAGGCTGAGGTTGGACATTTTCCCTACAAGGACTCTCCAAGCCTGGCACAGGCTGCCCAGGGAGGTGGTTGAATGCCCATCCCTGCAGAGAGGCAGAGCTGTGGTGCTGAGGGCCATGGTCCTGCTCCTGGGTGGGTGCAGTCCCAAGCACAGCTCCAGGCTGGGTGGGGAATGGCTGAGAGCAGCCCTGAGGAACAGGCCCTGGGGGCCTGGGCTGAAGCAAAGCTCCACAGCAGCCTGCAGGGTGAGTGCAGCCCAGACACAACCCTGTGCTGGGCTGCAGCAAGAGCAGTGTGGGCACAGGGCAAGGGAGGGGATTCTGCCCCTTGGCTCTGCTCTCCTCACACCCCACCTGCAGTCCTGGGGGCACTTCTGCAGCCCCCAGCACAAGCAGGACATGGAAGTGTTGGAGCCAGTGCAGAGGAGGCCACCAAGATGCTGAGAGGGCTGCAGCAGCTCTGCTGTGAGCACAGGCTGAGAGAGTTGGGGCTGTGCAGCCTGGAGAGGAGAAGGCTTCCAGGAGAGCTTGGAGTGGTCTTGCAGGGTCAGAAGTGGGCTCCAGGAGGGCTGGGGAGGGACTAGTGACAAGGTCTGGTGATGGCAGGAGGAGCAGAAATGGATTTGATGTGGCAGAGGGGAGATTGAACCTGGATGTGAGGGTGGTGAGACACTGGCACAGGTTGCCCAGGGAGGCTGTGGAGCACCTCCAGGCAAGAGACATCCACAACCTCCCTAGGCAACCTGTGCCAGTGTTTCCCCACCCTCACTCTCAACAATTTCTTCCACCTCTCCAGTCTCAGTCTCTCCTCTTCCAGCTCAAAGCCTCATCCTGGCACTGCAAGTCCCTCCCCAGCTCTTCTGTAGCCCCTTGGACAGAGTTTGAGCACTGCTGTGCTATGGCAAAAAAGCTGCCATCCCTCCCTCCCTCCATGGCACAGAAGCTGCCATCCCTCCCTCCCTCCATGGCACAGAAGCTGCCATCCCTCCTTCCCTCCATGGCACAGAAGCTGCCATCCCTCCTTCCCTCCATGGCACAGAAGCTGCCATCCCTCCTTCCCTCCATGGCACAGAAGCTGCCATCCCTCCTTCCCTCCATGGCACAGAAGCTGCCATCCCTCCCTCCCTCCATGGCACAGAAGCTGCCATCCCTCCCTCCCTCCATGGCACAGAAGCTGCCATCCCTCCCTCCCTCCATGGCACAGAAGCTGCCATCCCTCCCTCCCTCCATGGCACAGAAGCTGCCATCCCTCCCTCCCAGCATGGCACAGAAGCTGCCATCCCTCCCTCCCTCCCTCCATGGCACAGAAGCTGCCATCCCTCCCTCCCTCCATGGCACAGAAGCTGCCCTCAGTTCAAAGCCTTGGCCCCAGCAGCCACTTCTTTACCCTTCTGAGTGGAAGCTGTGCTGCAGCTCAGGCAGCCCCAGGGCAATCCATCAGGCCCTGGGCACAGGCAGGGGGCTCTCAGCTTGGCACTGATGGATGGCTTCTTGCACCTCCTCCTCCTCTGCCCAGCCTCTGCCCCACTTGAGCAGGGCTGCACCAAGGCTCTACAGAGGGATGATTCATGCAGCTCAGTGCAATAAACCCTTGTTGCATGGAAGATAACTCAGAGGGATGATGTCCCACAAGGATTTACAGACTGGCAAAATGCACTTCCAGAGCTAAAATAATGGCAGAGTGAAAAAGGGATTAGAAGCCATAACCACTGAGGAAGAAATATGGATTCAAATGGGATGTGCAGAGAGAATCAGCCAGGCAGGGAGAGCAGGAGGTGGTGCTGGAGGAGAAGCAGGCAGGGGGTGAGAGGCAGGGGGGCTGGCAAAGCATTGGCCTCCCTGACTGCCACCTCTGGGAAGGACCTCACCCCCCAGGGCTCCAGATCATTCCTTGCTGCATCCTGGAGTTAGAGAGTCATGGAACTGCATTGGCTGGAAGAGGCCTTCCAGATCATTGAGTGCAACCATTGCCCCAACACCACTGAGTCCATAGGCTCACAGAATCAGCCAGGCTGGCAGAGAGCTCCAAGCTCAGCCAGCCCAACCCAGCACCCAGCCCTGCCCAACCAACCAGACCATGGCACTCAGTGCCCCAGCCAGGCTTGGCTGCAACACCTCCAGCCACAGCCACTCCACCACCTCCCTGGGCAGCCCATTCCAGTGCCAATCACTCTCTCTGACAACAACTTCCTAACAACATCCAGCCTGGACCTGCCCTGGCACAGCTTCAGGCTGTGTCCCCTTGTTCTGGTGCTGGCTGCCTGGCAGCAGAGCCCAACCCCAGCTGGCTACAGCCTCCCTGTAGGCAGCTGCAGACAGCAATGAGCTCTGCCCTGAGCCTCCTCTGCTGCAGGCTGCACACCCCCAGCTCCCTGTCCCTCAGCACCACAGCCACACAGCTTTGAGTGCTGCTGGACAGTCGCAGCCCCAGGCAGGACCTGCCTGTCCCTGCCTGTCCCTAGCAATAAAGAGCCAAGCCCTGGCCGGGAGCAGCCTGCTGGGAATTCCCCTGCCAGGGCCAGGCTGCAGCACGCTGCTGAGCAGGCACTCCCCAGGGCTGCTCCAGACTCACTTCTGGAAGCAGTGGAAAAATTCCTTCCTGCATCACTGCTCTGAGGCTTGTCCCAGAGTCAGCTGCAGCAGAGCTGGGGCTGGGCAGGGCTGGCACTGCCCAGCTCAGGCTCTGCTCAGGAGGCCCTTGCTGAAGTCCAGGGCAGCTTGGCACAGCCAGGGGCTGCTGCCAGCAGGCAGAAGCTGATGGGCAGAGCTCCTGCCAAGGGCTGCCATGCACAAAGCCTCTGCCCCACACTTGCCCCCAGCCACACCAAGGCATTGCAGCCCAGGGAGGGCATCTTCAGGAGCCAGCTGAGGGATGCCCAGGGCCAAGCCTCTTCTTCCCTGGCTGTGTCCCAGCAGGACTCTGTCCCTTCTGCCTCCCATCCCCATCCCTCTGCTCCTGAGCCCCCTGCCAGAATCCAGCTCCTGAATCTGCTTCCCACCTGCTGCTGAGTGCAGGCTGGGCCTTGCCCAGTGCCTGCCCCAGCATCAGTGGTGCCAGTGGTGCCCTCCTTGCCACCAGGGCTGGGGTTGGCTCTTGCTTTGTGTCTGTGTCTCTCTCCCGTGGCACTGTTCTGCTTTCCATCCCAGCTGGCTGAGTTTCTTCCCCACCCCAGCAGCCTCTCTCCTGCCCTTCAGGAGGCTCAGGGTGCAGTCAGTGTGTGCCAGCTCCGTGCTGCATCTGGCAGGGGAGGGCAGATCTCACTCTGGGTAATCTCTCTCCTGTCAAAGGCACTGAGCTGTCAGGAGCCTAGAAATAACAAAAGACAGATCTCAGCTCCTGTCACAGCAGACGGACACCAAACACTTGGGCATCACTGTAACAGGGGAGGGGGAAAGAAGGGATCTCAATGCCAATCCATTCCTTCCACTCAGCAGCCACAATGCAACAAGACAGGTTTGAGCTTTAGCACCAAGGAAAAAAAAGGTTTCATTTTTCTGCATCCTTTAAACGTCTCCTGGAAGGAACTGAACCAAAAAGGGATTCTGCTCAGGACTCCCTTTCACCTCCCCAAAATTTCCATAAGTCCTCTATTATCTCCAGAGACAGCAGCAGCACAAACCAGCCACAGATCCCCCAGCTAAAGCTGCTTGCTTGGGGGTTTGTTTTGATCAGGAGGAAGGCAAGAGTCTGCCAGAGATGGAAATTAGAAAGCCTCCTGCACAGGGCAGAGCAACTCCACCACCAGCCTCTTTCCCCCCATCCCAGTCCTTTTGGACAGGGAGAGGTTTGTCACCTTTGTCACCCCCCACCAGAGCTGCTGAAGCATTGTCTGGCTGCTGCTCTGCAGCTGATGGAGAAACCAGGAGGCACCAAAGGGCATTGCCTTCAGTTCTCAGCCTAGCTAGAGCTGGGCTCAGGAGAATGAGGCCACTTTTATCCACTCAGTGATGTGCCCAAATTAGATGCAGCCCAGCAGCTACACCATGCTTAAAAATGCAGCAAGGAACCAGCACTTCAAGGCCACCAGAAGGTCACTAAACCATAGAATCAGCCAGGTAAGAAGAGAGCTCCAAGCTCAGCCAGCCCAACCCAGCACCCAGCCCTGCCCAACCAACCAGACCATGGCACTCAGTGCCCCAGCCAGGCTTGGCTGCAACACCTCCAGCCACAGCCACTCCACCACCTCCCTGGGCAGCCCATTCCAGTGCCAATCACTCTCTCTGACAACAACTTCCTAACAACATCCAGCCTGAACCTGCCCTGGCACAGCTTGAGGCTGTGTCCCCTTGTTCTGGTGCTGGCTGCCTGGCAGCAGAGCCCAACCCCACCTGGCTACAGCCTCCCTGCAGGCAGCTGCAGACAGCAATGAGCTCTGCCCTGAGCCTCCTCTGCTGCAGGCTGCACCCCCCCAGCTCCCTCAGCCTCTCCTCACAGGGCTCTGCTCCAGGCCCCTCCCCAGCCTTGCTGCCCTTCTCCAAACACCTTCCAGCACCTCAGCATCTCTCTGCAATGGAGGAGCCCAGAACTGGACACAGCACTCCAGGGGTGGCCTGAGCAGTGCTGAGCACAGGGGCACAAGAACCTCCCTTGTCCTGCTGCCCACACTGCTCCTGAGCCAGCCCAGGATGCCATTGGCTCTGCTGCCCACCTGGGCACTGCTGCCTCCTCTGCAGCTCCTCTCTCCCAGCACCCCCAGGGCCCTCTCTGCCTGGCTGCTCTCAGCCACTCAGGCCCCAGCCTGTAGTGCTGCTTGGGGTTGCTGTGGCCAAAGTGTAGAGCCCTGCACTTGGCCTTGTTCAGTCTCATCCCCTTGGCTTCTGCCCACCCATCTCCCACTAGATCAGGCTGCTCAGGGTCCCATCCAAGCTGGCCTGGAACTCATCACTGGTTGTGGCATCACTGCTTGGAGAAGACCTCCAAGATGATCAAATCCAACCCCTAACCCACCCCACTGTGCCCACTAAACCACACCTGAGTGCCACCTCCAGGCGTGGGGCTCCACCACTTCTCTGGGCAGCCTGCTCCAATGCCTGGCCTCAGGAGTGCTGAAAACAGAGAAGTGAGTTTTAGCTGGGGCCATGGAGGAAGCTTTAAATAAACCACAACTGGTTGAAGGCAAGCAGCAAACTGAAGCCCTTTGAACAGCTTTGCTCAGCCAGAACTGGTTTTAGCCTCCAAAAAGTTACTTCAGTTAACTCAGTCTCCTCAAAGCCACAGCATTAAGTGAGGATGCAGAACCTGCTCTTGAGCCTTCTCCTTTGAAGCTGGACACCAAGGCCCCTCCTGGCTGGACTCACAGCCAGCAAACCAGTCCCAACCACTTAGCTCCGTGGCAGAAGTGGGAAAGCCTGAGCCTAACTGTGCCCAGCCACAGGCAGCACTGCTGCAGCCACCATAAATCACTCTGGGCTCTGGCACCGAGGTAAGGAGGAGGTGAGAACTGCAGGGGGGTGCTCTGCAGCCGATCCAGTCGAGCACCTCTTTAACTGCTTTACCTCCCGGGGCAGAGCAGAGAGCTTTGGTGAGCTGCAGGTTGGAAGCCCAGCCCTGCTGAAAGGTCAGCTCCTGAGCATGCAGCACAGCAGCTCGCAGAGAGCTCGGGGGAAAGCCCAACCCTGCTGCTGCCTGCCGCTGGCAGAGCTTTCCTTCCGATGAGAAGGGATGTGAGGGCTCCACACCCACATCTCCATCCACCTGCATGGGGAGAAACAGCCTCACTGGAGCAAGCTCTCAGCCTGTGCTGCTCCCAGAGCTGCTCCAGGCCCCTCAGCAGCTCTGCAGCCTGCCCTGGGCTCTCTCCAGCTGTTCTCAGCCCCTCCTGAACTGCAGAGCCCAGAGCTGGACCCAGTCCTCCAGCTGTGGCCCCCCTAGGGCAGAGTGGATGGGCAGGAGCTCCTCCTTTGCCCTGCTGGCCACACTCTCCTTGCCACAGCCCTGTCTGTCCTGAATTGGGGAGCCCAGAACTGTGCCAAACACCTCAGATGTGGCCTCACCAGGGGGGAACTGCTGGAATTTCTCCTCCAGAATCCACAATGACTGAAAGTCCACTCAGCAGTCAAACCCACTGGGTGGCTTCAGCCCCAGACTCCACAAGGCAGCTGAACTCCTGCTCTAGGCAGCAGCTCAGTGGTTATTGGACTTCACTTCTTGATGCCTGCTGGACATCACTGCTACAGCTAAAGCACAGTGCAGCTGGAAAGCTTGGAACAGGAGCTGAAGTTGTGCCAGGCGAGGTTTAGGTTGGAGATTAGGAGCATTTGTTTGCTGCAGGAGTGGTGAGGGACTGGCACAGGATGCCCAGGGAGGTGTTGGAGTGCCCATGCCTGGAGCTGTGCAAGAAACCTGTGGCTGTGGCACTTGGGGCACTGTGGGGCTGGGTTGCTGGCTGGGCTGGGTGATCCCAGAGGTCTTTCCCAACCAGAACATCTCTGAGTCTGTGAATTTCTCTCTAAGCACCACAAGGAAGTTAGCCCAAGCTTGCAGGAGAGGTTCCAATGGAAATCTAAGCCCTTATTGAATTGCTCTTCCCAGCTAAACTCAATCCCATTGTTTAAAGCATCAGAATTGGAGATGAGCTGCTCCAGGGCCCCTGCTCTAAAGCAACACTGGCATCATGAATAAGCAAAACCCCTGGTCCTGCAGCCAGCAAACAGCAGAGATAGGGGAGTGCAGACATATCACTGCTGACAGGGCTAAGCAATAGGTGATGCAGATAAGTGGGGCTGGAATAAAATATGATTAAAGAAGTCTCCTCCACTCCCTTCTGATTTGAGAGTGCAAAGTGCAAACTATTCATCTTCTGTCTCCAGGCAGTAAATCAACAGATAAAGAAAAGTGAACAACTAAGTGGGGTGCCAGGAAAAATCAAATCATCACAGGCTGGGAAATTGCTCATGGAAAGGAGGGGAACAGGACTCAGCACCACTGCAGCTGGACCAAGCCTCAGGCTCCACCTTGACTTGTTCAAGGTGGGCCCAGGCTCAAAACATTAACATCAACCACCAGGTGGGAAGGGGAAGTTACAGCCAGGAGAGTGGAGATGGTGGAGAGGAGAGGGCAGAGATGCAGTGAAGAGTTTGGGTTGGAAGGGACCTCGAAGCTCAGCCTCTGCCATGGGCAGGGACACCTCCCACCAGCACAGCTCTCATCCAGCCTGGCCCTGAACACCTCCAGGGAGGTTGTGGATGCTCAGGGTCTCATCCAGCCTGGCCCTGAACACCTCCAGGGAGGTTGTGGATGCTCAGGGTCTCATCCAGCCTGGCCCTGAACACCTCCAGGGAGGTTGTGGTTGCTCAGAGTCTCATCCAGCCTGCCCTTGAACACCTCCAGGGAGGTTGTGGATGCTCAGAGTCTCATCCAGCCTGGCCCTGAACACCTCCAGGGAGGCTGTGGATGCTCAGGGTCTCATCCAGCCTGGCCCTGAACACCTCCAGGGAGGTAGTGGTTGCTCAGGGTCTCATCCAACCTGGTTTTGAACACCTCCAGGGAGGTTGTGGAGCACAGAAGCACCCAATGTGATCAAAGATCACATTGGGTGCTTCTGTGCTCCACAACCTCCCTGGGAAACCTGTGCCAGTGTCTCACCACCCTCAACCTGTGCCAGGGTCTCACCACCCTCACTGTCCAAAATTCCTGCTGCTGCCTGACATGAGATTTGATCTCCTCCCAACACCAAGCAGCAGACCTAGAGACCACCAAGAGTGGTCTCACCACCTGGCTGCTCCCTGTGTTTGGTAGGTGGGGGAGCAGAAGAATTTTCCCTTCCAGCTGCCTCTTGCAGCTGAGGTGGAATCTGTCTTCGAGGGCAGGTCTGGGAAGGCAAGCAAGGCTCAGGCTTATCACTCCCCTGCCAGTGGCACATCAGGTCTGTGAGGAAAATACCATCACTTGGGGCCATTGGGACTGCTGGCAGCAGTTAGAGAGGATGAGGAGAGGGAGGAGAGGAGAAATAGGAAGTGTAAAGCAGAGCTGAGCCTTTCTGAGTCTCCACTGCTGCTGCAGGAAGCAGCACTGAGGTGGGTATGGAAACAGCTGCACCAGAGCTGTGCTGAGAGGGGACCTCTGCTCCTCACCAAGCCAACCACACAGGAAATTAAACAGCTCCGATGATTTGTGGGAGGAGTTGGGTCTTGGTTCACAGCCAGAGCACTTACAGAGTCGCAGCAGGCTGGGCTTGGAGGGGACCTGCAGAGAGCAGCCTGCCCAGCAGCACAGTGCCCAGCTGGCCTTGGCAGCTCTCCACACCAGGACACTCCACAGCCTCTCTGAGCAGCCTGCTCCAGGCCTCCAGCACCCTCACAACAAACAACTTTCTCCTGCTGCTCACATGGCACCTCCTGGGCTCCAGTCTGTGCCCAGTGCCCCTTGTGCTGTGCCTGGGCAGCACTGAGCAGAGCCTGGCCCCAGCCTCTTGCCCCCCACAGCTCCTTTCCCTCTTGCTGAGCATTGCTCAGCTGCCCTCTGGGGCTGCTCTTGTGCAGGCTCTCAGCCCCAGGGCTCTCAGCCTGTGCTGCTCCCAGAGCTGCTCCAGGCCCCTCAGCAGCTCTGCAGCCTGCCCTGGGCTGTCTCCAGCAGTTCTCATCCTCTCCTGAACTGGAGAGTCCAAAACTAGACCTAATCCTCCAGATGTAGCCTCCTTAGGGCACGGTGGAAGGGCAGGAGATTCTCCTTGCCCTGCTGGCCATGCTCTTCCTCCCACACCCCTGTCTCTCCTGTAGATGTGGCCCCACCAAGGACTGGTGATGTGCAAAGATACACACAGAGACTTGGGGTGGCAATTTAAGAGCATCAACAGCTTCACCCTTAAGAACCTCTCTGACACTGCACACATCTTTGATCACATTGGGTGCTTCTGTGCTCCACAACCTCCCTGGGCAGCCTGTGCCACTGTCTCAGCACCCTCAACCTGTGCCAGTGTCTCACTGCCAAGAGCCCTTTCTGCACATCCATTTTCCACCTCCCCTCTGCCACTTCAAACCCATTCCTCCTCCTCCTCTCATCACCAGACCTTGTCACTAGTCCCTCTCCAGCTCTCCTGCAGCCCCCTGCACATCCTGCAAGGCCACTCCAAGCTCTCCTGGAAGCCTTCTCCTCTCCAGGCTGCACAGCCCCAACTCTCTCAGCCTGTGCTCAGAGCAGAGCTGCTGCAGCCCTCTCAGCATCTTGGTGGCCTCCTCTGCACTGGCTCCAACAGTTCAATCATTAAGGTTGGAAAAGGTCTCTGAGATCCTCCAGTCCAAACTGCTGCCAGACACCTGCATGGCCGCTGGACCCTGCCCTGAGTGCAGCACCTGCAGCAGTGCAGGTCCATGCACAAGTGAGTCTCACAGAGGTCCTTTTGCTTGCTTCACATCCGTGTGACATCAAAGGAGCCTGCAGCAGCAGGGTCACAGCCTGCCAGGGACCCCAGAGCTCATCTGCTCCAACTTTTCCAGCAGGTAGGGGAGTGGAACCAAGCTGGCCCAGCACCCTGGCAAGCTGAGCCTTCAGCTGCCCAGTCTAGAGGAGTGCCTTAGGAGACCATTCCAGTGCCTGACTCTGCCCATGGGGAAACCTTTCCTTCAGGATCCCAAGGGGCACCTCCCCAGCAGCAACTCATCCCCTCACCCCTTGGCCTTGCCCTGGGGCTCCTCAAGGGCAGGCAGCCTCCACCTTGTCACCAGCCCCCTTTACATCCTGAACATCACTTGGGTGGATGAAACCACAGCGTGGGGCAGCACAGAGACCCTTAACCACTTCGCTTCCCTCCTTCAGCTGGGAGGTGAAGAAACGCCTGGCTGAGCGGTGCCAGCCCCAAGCAGAGCTGGCCGAGCAGCTGGCAGCACTGGCAGGTGTGCGGCCATGCGCCTGGCATCCACCGGGCTGCTCAATCACACAGTGACTGAATGGTGACACCTACTGACACGGGAGCCCTCCGAGCGAGGCAGCTCCGCGCAGCATCCCCAGCGCCGGGACCGCAGCACGGAGCCCTCCCGAGGGACCAGGGCACCGAGAACCACAGAGCCGCAGCATCAGAGCAGCACCCAGGCTGGGAGAGAGCTCCAAGCTCAGCCAGCCCAACCTAGCACCCAGCCCTGCCCAACCAACCAGACCATGGCACTAAGTGCCCCAGCCAGGCTTGGCTGCAACACCTCCAGCCACAGCCACTCCACCACCTCCCTGGGCAGCCCATTCCAGTGCCAATCACTCTCTCTGCCAACAACTTCCTAACAACATCCAGCCTAGACCTGCCCTGGCACAGCTTCAGGCTGTGTCCCCTTCTTCTGTCCCTGGCTGCCTGGCAGCAGAGCCCAACCCCACCTGGCTACAGCCTCCCTGCAGGCAGCTGCAGGCAGCAATCAGCTCTGCCCTGAGGCTCCTCTGCTGCAGGCTGCACCCCCCCAGCTCCCTCAGCCTCTCCTCACAGGGCTGTGCTCCAGGCCCCTCCCCAGCCTTGCTGCCCTTCTCTCAACACCTTCCTACAGCATTCCAACAGCTCCCACAGCCTTGTGGACAAGAAGGCAAATGGTCACCAGGGGATCATGGAGAAGATTGTGGCCAGCAGGTCAAGGGAGGTTCTCCTCACAGCCTGCTCTGCTTACTGGAGACACAGCTGGAGGATTTGGTCCAGCTCTGGATTCCCCCAGCTGGAGACACACAGGAAACAGCTGAGGAGAGTCCAGAGGAGGTTGCAGAGCTGCTGAGCAGCTCTGTGAGGAGCAAAGGCTGAGAGCCCTGGGGCTGAGAGCCTGCACAAGAGCAGCCCCAGAGGGCAGCTGAGCAATGCTCAGCAAGAGACAAAGGAGCTGTGGGGGACAAGAGGCTGGGGCCAGGCACAGCACAAGGGGCACTGGGCACAGACTGGAGCCCAGGAGGTTGCATGTGAGCAGGAGGAGAAAGTTGTTTGTTGTGAGGGTGCTGGAGGCCTGGAGCAGGCTGCCCAGAGAGGCTGTGGAGTGTCCTGGTGTGGAGAGCTGCCAAGGCCAGCTGGGCACTGTGCTGCTGGGCAGGCTGCTGGGGGTGCCCTGCTTGAGGAGAGGGTTAGACTCTTCCAAGGTCCCTTGCAAGCCCCTGCCAGCTGGGATCCTGCAGAGGAGCAGAGCACAGTGCCCATCATCTCCCCACCATGGCTGGGGCAGGTTGCTGCTCAGGGGGGAGGAAGAAGCCATCCCAAACCCACTGCAAAGCAGCCACTGCAACCTCCCATCTCCACCCAGGCACCCAGCAGCAGCTCCTCAGCTGCTGCAGGGAGGTTTGCTCCCAGCACAGCAAGCTGCAGGCTCTGACACAAGCACCCAGAAATTCCCTTTCTGCCTGCCTTGAACACGAAGGAGGAAGAAGCCCTCTCTGTCCCCCCCACCTCCCTGGCAGATGGTGGTGAAGCAAACACCTCCCACAGCCAGCTGGAGGGAGCCTCACAGGAAAAGTCCTCCCCCATGTCCACTCTGAATAGCAAACTGCGGAGCAGAGCGAGGAGGGGGCCAGACCCCGCTGGGGATGTCCCCCAGCACCACCATCCCCATCCCCAGAGCAGCCTCCTCCCATCTGAATGGCTCAGGACCAACCCTCCTCTTCCCCACTCCACTTTTAAACTGCCAGCAGCTCCAAGATCTGCTCTGTTTTCCCTTCTCTCCCACCTCCAGCAGCCTGTTTCCATTCCTGGCGCAGGCAGTGGGCATTGCCCTCTTCCTCTTCCATTCAGCTTTGTCCTTCACGGAGAGAATTAAAGACTGCTGCAGCTTCTCACAAGCAGGAGGCTTTTTTGCAGACAGGCTTCTTTTTTTTTCCTCCATAAAGTGAGCAGAAAATTGGGGGGAAAGCAGCTTCAGGTATATTGTTCTGCTCTACAAACTGCTGAGGGATGCAGTTTAGTGGCAGTGGTGGGCAAGCAGTAGGACTTGAGCAGCTCAGAGTCCTCTTCCAACCCCAACAAGTTCTGTGCTTCAGGCCAGGGGTCCAATCCTCCTTTGTTTTTCCCCCAGGGTGTGATTTACAGCTTCTCTTCTGAACCAGCTCTGAGGGCTGGGGAGTGCACTGGCAGGGCCCTTGCTCAAGCAGCCCCCCACCCAGGTTTGCAGTGATGGACTCTAAGGTGATGGTTCCAGATTTCATCCTCACCTGCAGCCTGCTGCTATTGACCCCACCTGCAGTCCTGGGGGCAGCTCTGCAGCCCCCAGCACAAGCAGCACATGGAAGTGTTGGAGCCAGTGCAGAGGAGGCCACCAAGATGCTGAGAGGGCTGCAGCAGCTCTGCTCTGAGCACAGGCTGGGAGAGTTGGGGCTGTGCAGCCTGGAGAGGAGAAAGCTTGGAGAAGACCTTGGAGTGGCCTTGCAGGATGTGCAGGGGGCTGCAGGAGGGCTGGGGAGGGACTACTGACAAGGTCTGGGAATGAGAGGAGGAGGAGGAGGAGGAGGAGGAATGGGCTTGAAGTGGCAGAGGGGAGATGGAGACTGGATGTGAGGAAGAAGCTCTTGCAGTCAGAGACAGACAGGGAACTGCTAGAGAGAGTCTAGGGGATGCTGTGAGGATGACTGTGGTACTTGAACACCTCTCCTGGGAAGAAAGGCTGAGAGCCCTGGAGCTGCTAAGTCTGGAGAGGAGAGGGCTGGGGGGAGATCACCCATGTCTCTAAATACCTGAGGGGTGGGTGTTGAGAAGGGTGCAGGCTCTTTTGGTGCCCAGGGACAAGGGGCACATACTCTAAGACAGGAGGTTCCACCTCAAGGTGGACAGAAGCTTCTTTACAGGGAGGGTGCTGGAGCCTGGAGCAGGCTGCCCAGAGAGGCTGTGGAGCCTCCTTCTCTAGAGGCTTTCCAGACCCACCTGGATGTGTTCCTGTGTGCCCTGCCCTGGGTGCTCCTGCTCTGGCAGAGGGAGACCTCACTGTTCCCTACAGCTCCCTGAAAGGAGACTGCAGTGAGGCAAGAGTTGGGCTCTGCTCCCTAGTAACAAACGACAGAATGAGAGGAAATGGCCTCAGGCTACACCAGGGAGGATTTAAATTGGATGTGCTGAACAATTCCCTCCCCCAAAGGGTTGTCAAGCCCTGGCCCAGGCCAGTGGTGGAGTCCCCATAACCCTGGAGGGGTTCAGAGCCACAGAGCTGTGGAGCTGAGGGACAGGAGTTCAGTGGTGAGCTGGCAGTGCCAGGGCAAGAGCTGGCCTGGATGACCTTGGAGGCCTCTTCCAGCCAAGCAGTTCCCTGATGCAGTGGCAATAAAAACTGACCCATGTAAGCAACCCTCCCTGCCTGTGGGACCCCAGAGTGCAGCACCCAACACCCAGGGCTGGGAGGGAGGCACAGGGAGGTCCCAGCAGGGAAACGGCCACGGAATCAGCTTCTCAATCAGCCAAGAGCTCACTTCACCACCAGACCAGATCCTGGGGGGGAGGAGAAGACCATTTTTGTGTCTCTGTAAGGCAGGGAACAGCATTGACTGTCCCTGGCTGTGACACCAACCCACTCTGCAAGTGCCTGTGCAGTGCCACAAAGAAGGCAACTAAAAAGCAGCTCTTTGGCCGTGTGCTGTGCCAGAGCCAAGGGCTCGTGTCCAGCATCCCTCACCCAAAGCAGCCTCTCAACAATGCCCACCTTGAAACAGTCCAGCTCCCAAGAACCAAGCAGGGGGGTGGGAGGGGGGGAAGAGTGAAAGCAGGATAAAAAGGAAGACTCATCAGAATATGGAGTGCCCAAGAGCAGAGCCAGGGGACACTGCTTCAGCTAGCCCAAAGGCAGCCACAGGAAAAGAAACCGGGGGAGAAAATGAGGTTGAAGAGACCTCAGAGCAAAGGCAGCCCCAGGTGACCCCCAGCAGCCACGCAATAAGGGTGAGTGCAGCCCAGGAGAAGGCTTCTGAGGCCAGAGATGAAGGCAGGTAAGGGCTGGCTCTGGCCCTCAGACATCCTCAGATGTCCACCAAGATGATTCATAGGCAAGGAGAGGTGAGAAGATGCAGGCACCAATGGCACTGACTGGCTGGGGAGAGTAGCCAGGAGGGATGACCTCATTGCTGTCTGCAGCTGCCTGCAGGGAGGCTGTAGCCAGGTGGGGTTGGGCTCTGCTGCCAGGCAGCCAGCAACAGAACAAGGGGACACAGCCTGAAGCTGTGCCAGGGCAGGTCCAGGCTGGATGTTGTTAGGAAGCTGTTGGCAGAGAGAGTGATTGGCACTGGAATGGGCTGCCCAGGGAGGTGGTGGAGTGGCTGTGGCTGGAGGTGTTGCAGCCAAGCCTGGCTGGGGCACTTAGTGCCATGGTCTGGTTGGTTGGGAAGGGCTGGGTGCTGGGTTGGGCTGGCTGAGCTTGGAGCTCTCTGCCAGCCTGGCTGATTCTGTGCTTCCAAGCTGGGAGGAAACGGTCCTGTGGTGCACGGAGCTGGCAGAAGGCTGCCCAGAGGAGCAGGAGTCACCATCCCTGGAGGTGAGCAAGGAGTGAGTGGATGTGGCACTCCAAGCCATGGCTCAGGGGAGGTGTGGGTAGAAGGTTGGGCTCAAGGAGCTTAGAGGCCTTTTCCAACTGCAGTGATTCTGAGTGATGAGGCTCTGAGCAACCTGACCTACCTGGGGGTGCCCCTGCTGACTGGGGTGGGGGTTTGGGCTAGGTGGCCTTTAAAGGCCCCTTCCAACCCAACCCATTCTGTGATTCTTTAGTGCCACTATGGAGCAGACAAAGGCCTGGGAACCACCTTGCTGAATTATTCAAAGCCATTTTGCAATCAGAGGAGGTTTTTAATCTGCTTTTACTTACCCAGGCCACTGAAAAGGCAAACCTCTGCCAGGCTGCTTCCTGCTCTCAATTACTCCCTGCACCTTCTCTCAGCCACCTTTAGCTTATCTCTATTGTTTCTCAGCAGAGCCTGTTCAGCCACAAGCATGATAAAAGGTGATTGAAAGCTCTGGGTGTCAGATAGAGTCCTTATCACTGCTTGAGTCTGAGCTTGGAATTCGACTCCATAACATCCTCTCCAAAGAGCACAGCTTTCAGGTGAATTTATGAATGGCCCTGGCTAGATCTGGGGATAAAGAGCAGGTAACAGGAAGGAGTGTGGGAGCTGATGGACAGGGAGCTGATGGACAGCCTCAGCATTAAGGAGGGCTTAGGCACATCCAAGCTGCACTGGGAATTTCCTGGATCAGAAGTCCCTTTGCACTAATTAAATGTCAGGGATAAACAGATTCCATCTGCAGATGATTTATCCTTCTTCCCAGTCAGTTCCAGAGCAGAGGGACTGAACTGCTCAAGACTAGGAGCACAGCAAGAGTAGGGATGTCAGTGCCCATGGGAGTGAGGAGCTGCTGACCACCCTGAGCTGCAACACCTCCTTCACCTTGCTCCTGCAGCCACGTCCAAGCTGCTGCCCAAGACAGCCTGGGGCTGGGCACCAGAAAGAGCTGCAGAGTCCCAGCAAGGTGGAGATGAGAAGGGACCTCTGGGGCTCAGCCAGCCCAGCCCCTGCCCCAGCAGGGCACCCCCAGCAGCTTGCCCAGCAGCACAGTGCCCAGCTGGCCTTGGCAGCTCTCCACACAAGGACACTCCACAGCCTCTCTGGGCAGCCTGTGCCAGTATCTCACCATCCTCACTGCCAAGAACCCTTTCCTCACATCCAGTTTCCATCTCCCCTCTGCCACTTCAAACCCATTCCTCCTCCTCCTGCCATCACCAGACCTTGTCACTAGTCCCTCCCCAGCCCTCCTGCAGCCCCCTGCACATCCTGCAAGGCCACTCCAAGCTGCTCTCCTGGAAGCCTTCTCCTCTCCAGGCTGCACAGCCCCAACTCTCTCAGCCTGTGCTCACAGCAGAGCTGCTGCAGCCCTCTCAGCATCTTGGTGGCCTCCTCTGCACTGGCTCCAACCCTTCCATGTGCTGCTTGTGCTGGGGGCTGCAGAACTGCCCCCAGGACTGCAGGTGGGGTGTGAGGAGAGCAGAGCCAAGGGGCAGAATCCCCTCCCTTGCCCTGTGCCCACACTGCTCTTGCTGCAGCCCAGCACAGGGTTGTGTCTGGGCTGCACTCACCCTGCAGGCTGCTGTGGAGCTTTGCATCAGCCCAGAGCAAGCTGTGCCAGTGTCTCACCACCCTCACTGCCAAGAACTTCCCCCTAACACCCAGTTTCCATCTCCCCTCTGCCAGCTTTAACCCATCACCCCTCCTAGCAGAGGCTGCAGCCTCACTGCAGGAATGGCAGAGACCAAGTGCCCTGCCTCAGCTGCCCCAGATTTGCTCTGGTTTGGGTTTTTACTTCTCTCAAACACAGGGATTAATTCTGCAGCTTGGCCCTGGAGCAGCAAACGTTTTGGCTGGCAGGTCCTGGTTGCCTTTGCAACGAATCTGTACAAGGTTTTGCCTGACACCTGAGCTCCATCAAGCCCTGCACAGTGTTTGCCATTCCACTTCACTGCCTCCCAACTTGTGTGTACCACAATAAATAACGACACCCCCCCCACCCCGGGGGTGCCTTAGCCAGGCAAATGGAGGCAGGGACAGAGCCAAGGCTTTGCAAGTGCAGGACGAGGCTGCATGAAACAGCAGCTGCTCAGGAAAGCAACCCCAAAGAGCTGCTGCCAACCTACCTTGGCAGAGATGCAGGAGGTGAGCAAGGGCATCAGGAGCAGGCAGTGATGTTAGACCAGCCATGGGTGAGCGGGCACCTCCAGCACCAGGTTGGGCACCTTCATCATCAGCCTGGGCACCTCTAGCACCAGGTTGGGCACCTCCATCAGCAAACCAGACACTTCCATCACCAGGTTAGGCACCTCCATCACCACATTGGGCATCTCCATCACCAGTTGGGCACCTCCATCATCAACCTGGACACTTCCATCACCAGGCTGGCCACCTTCATCATCAGCCTGGGCACCTCCATCACCAGGCTGGGCTGCTTCACCTACAATTAGGATTCAAGGAATGGTTTGGGCTAGAAGAGACCTTGAAAGATGCTCAAGGCTTCATCCAACCTGGCTTTGAACCCATCTGTGGAGGAGTTCAAGGCCAGGTAGGATGAGGCCATGAGCAACCTGGGCTGGTGGGAGAAGCCTTTGTCCATGGCAGGAGGTTGGCACTGGATGAGCTTTCATGTCCCTTCCAACCCAATCTGTTGCATGAATTTATGAACCATCTACTTCCAACCCCCTGCCATGGGCAGGGTCACCTCCTACTAGAACAGGTTGCTTAAGGTCTTCATCCAGCCTGGCCTTGAACACCTCCCTGGGCAACTTGTGCCAGTATCAAGACCTTCCTGCCCATCTCCAGTCTAAATCCACCCTCACAGAATGAAGCAGGTTGGAAAAGACCTCTAAGATCATCGAGTCCAACCTACCACCTAACCCCTTCTAACTAACTAAGCCATGGCACTAAGTGCCTCATCCAACACCCTCTAACCTCAAGCTTGAGGACGCTCTGGAGGCACTGAAAGCAGAGCAGAAGTGTACCCATTCACAGGTAGCATCACCTGGACAGCAGCCTGGCAGTTTGGTGGCTCTACCTTGCCTTGGGAGAGGAGAGTCACTAAAGCTGCTGGCCAAAGGGTCAAGTGCAAGATGCTGAGAGGCTGCAGCAGCTCTGCTGTGAGCACAGACTGAAAGAGTTGGGGCTGTGCAGGCTGGAGCAGAGGAGGCTCCCAGGTGACCTTCTTGTGGACTTCCAGCATCTGCAGGGGGCTACAAAAAAGCTGGGGAGGGACTTTTGAGGCTGTGAGGGAGTGGCAGGAGTGGGGGGAATGGAGCAAAGCTGGAGGTGGGGAGAGTGAGGCTGGAGGTGAGGAGGAAGTTGTTGAGCAGGAGAGTGGTGAGAGGCTGGCAGCGGTTGCCCAGGGAGGTGGTTGAGGCCCCATGGCTGGAGGTGTTTGAGGCCAGGCTGGCTGAGGCTGTGTGCAGCCTGCTCTAGGGTAGGGTGTCCCTGGGCATGGCAGGGGGGTTGGCACTGCCTGCTCCTTGTGCTCCCTTCCAGCCCTGACTGATTCTGTGCTTCCATGACTAAAGCCAAGTTCTTAGTGAGAGTGGAAGAAGGACTTGAGCACCTCTCTGGCTCCAGAGAGCATCCAGAGCTGTGGCCACTGAGATCAGTCCTGGTACTGTAGTTAGGAGAAATTTTCATGCCTCAGGGTTTGAACCAATTCCTGTGTGGCAGAGGCCAGAGGAGACTTCCGACCCTGACTGACTCTAGGATGCTATGGCTGTGTCCTTACAGGAACTGAGCAATCAGTCATGCCTGTGTAGTATGAATAGGGAGGGGTGGGGGAAACAACAACCAACCAACCACAAACATTTTACCTCCTGCAAGTAATGGAAAAGTACAATTCTGCTCCCTGAGCTCTTCCCACTGATGACTCAGCCACCAGAGTGCGTGTGCTGGTCCCATGATGAGAGACATCATCTCCTCTGGAAGCCAGGAGGGGCCAAGGGGATGTGTGCTGAAGGGGGGGAAAGAATCAGACAACAAAAAGCACAATAAATATTTCATCACAGCCTTCCTTTCTTTGTGGCTTGCTCAATAAACTTCAGCCCCCTACCAGAACTCCACAGGTGTGGAGCCCTCATGCTCGTGTAGCTGCAGCCATCAGAGGCTGCCCAGGGATGTGGTTGAGGCTCTGTGCCTGCAGACATCAAAATCAGACCTGGTGTGGCCCTGGGCAGCCTGCTCCAGCTGGAGGTGTCCCTGGCAGGTTGGACAAGAGGAGCTCTGAGGTCCCTTCCAGCCCAGTGCAGGCTGTGAATCTGTTAACCCATGGGAACCATAGGATGGGTTAGGGTGGAAGGGACCACAAGCATCAGCCAGTTCCAACCCCCTGCCATAGGCAGGGACACCTCTCACTAGAACAGGTCACTCAAAGCCTCATCCAACCTGGCCTTGAACACCTTCAGGGAGGTTGTGGAGCACAGAAGCACCCAAAGTGATCTTTGATCACTTTGGGTGCTTCTGTGCTCCACAACCTCCCTGGGAAACCTGTGCCAGTGTCTCACCACTCTCAACCTGTGCCAGTGTCTCACCACCCTCAGCCTGTGCCAGTGTCTCACCACCCTCACTGCCAAGAACCCTTCCCTAACATCCAGTTTCCATCTCCCCTCTGCCACTTCCATCCCTTTCCTCCTGTTGGCATTGCAAGACCTTCTCAATAGTCCCTCCTGTAGGTCCTGCAAGGCCACTCCAAGCTGCTCTCCTGGAAGCCTTCTCCTCTCCAGGCTGCAGAGCCCCAACTCTCTCAGCCTGTGCTCAGAGCAGAGCTGCTGCAGCCCTCTCAGCATCTTGGTGGCCTCCTCTGCACTGGCTCCAACACTTCCATGTGCTGCTTGTGCTGCGAGCTCCAGAAGTGTACACAAGGAGAGGTTTGGAGGATCCAGGCAGTAACCTGGATGCAGAAATAAGTCATCAAGCACCCAAGAACCAAATGAAGGTGATCAGAACCCTCATGAGGGGATGAAGCAGCAGAGCTTTAGACAGGGAAGGACCTCTCATGTTGCAGGAGAAGCTTGCTCAGGAATTTAGGCAGCAGTAGAGAGGAATTTTCACCATCACAACGTTAAGCACAGGTCTATAAATGTCACCAAAAAGCCTTCTCCCATCTGCCCTTTACAGAATTGGTTGGAAGAGACCTCTAAAGGTCACTGACTTCAACCATCAACCCAACACCACCACAGTCACCAAACCATGTCCCAGGCTGCCACGTTCACACCTTACCTGAACACCTCCAGGGATGCCATGCAGGACACCTGGGAGCTGGAAGACCTCTGCTGCAAGGACAGGCTGAGGGAGCTGGGGGTGATCAGCCTGGAGAAGAGGTTTCCAGGGGGACCTCAGAGCAGCAGTCCAGCAGCTGAAGAGGACTAAAGGGAGGCTGATGATCTGTGAGGTCTCTTCCAACCTTGGTGATGCTGTGACACTGTGGAACAAAGAGCAAGGGAGAATTGCTGCCTCCCCACTAGCAAGAGCAGCGCTGCCAGGACAGCTGCAGCAGCTGGGGAGCTGAAACATTCGCTGTGCTGGCAGCACCAGGTCGGGAGGGACGGGGAGAGAGCTCTCAGTTTGTGCTGAGACTGGCCAAACCCTGGGGAAACCAGAGGGAAAACACCACCACAGGGACATTTCCCAGCCACCTGGAAGAGCCTTTGCAGAGGAGACAGCAAAATAAACCCCAAAGCAACCCTGAGAAGTTGAATTTCCACAGCGAATCTCAGGCGGACAGAGGCAGCCTGGTGGAGCTCTGCTCCTTCCTCCCCCCAGTCCCGGTTTTAGAGCCCTTCCCTCCACAGAGAATGGCCACTTGTGGTTATGGGCAGGTGATAAAAGGGCGATAAAGAAAGCAATGTGTGCTTTGAACTCCCCAGGAGCCAGCACTGGCCGCTGGCAGCCCAGCAGGCAGCTGTGTCCTGGGCTGCACCGACAGCAGTGGCACAGGGAGAGCATCCTGCCCCTCTGCCCTGCTCAGATCACATCTGCAGTTCTGCTGCCCCCAGCACAAGAAGGACCTGGAGCTGCTGGGAAGAGTCTAGAGGAGGCCATGGAGACGACCAAAGGCTGCAGAACCTCCTCTGTGAGGATGGACAGAGAGGGTTGAGGCTGCTCAGCTTGGAGACCTTAGAGCATCCTGAAGGGGCTCCAGGAGAGCTAGAGGAGGATGGGGACTTGGGACAAGGGCTGGGAGTGCCAGGATGAGGGACAGTGGCTTTGAGCTGGGAGAAGGAAATTGTACAGTGAGGGTGGTGAGACCCTGGCACAGGTTGAGGGTGGTGAGACCCTGGCACAGGTTTGCCAGGGAGGTTGTGGAGCACAGAAGCACCCAACGTGATCAAAGATCACGTTGGGTGCTTCTGTGCTCCACAACCTCCCTGCAGGTGTTCAAAGCCAGGCTGGATGAGGCCCTGAGCACCCTGGGCTGGTGGGATGTGTCCCTACCCATGGCAGGGGGTTGGCACTGACTGAGCTTTTCAGGTCCCCCAGCTTGTGGCTCAGGTGAAGCCTCTCCACAAGCCCCTTTGCAGCACTGAGCCCTTCCTCAGATGCTGCCTCCAGAGCCTGCTCCCCCCCAGCCCAGCAGGCAGCTTGGCTGCAGGAAGAGGTGTGGGGGGGGAGGGGGTGGGCAGAGAGAGTGGCTGAAATGCCAAACCTCAACATGTTATATGAGCCAATTTGGTGTTATTTAGTGCCCTGCACAGCAGCACTAAATCTTCACATCCTTTTTACTGCTTTAACTTCTGGGTAGCTGCAGAAGTTGGTGTTAAACCTGCCCTATTTATTTGCTTGGTCCCCAGGGGGGCTGCAGGGGAAGGCTCTTTGCTAGAGGACAAGAGATTCAATTTCACTTTTGAAGCCTGATTTTCCCCCCTCCCAGTTTCCCAATCAACTCTTTAAGGGCATGGGAAAGAAGGAATTAAAGATCAAAAACCAACACCCCCCCCCCCCCAGATGCATTCAGTCTCTTCCCTTCAGAGGTGGCTCTTGGAGGTGATAAACAGAGTAAGAGCTTGGCCACAGAGCATCACTGCTCACCCAAGGCCTGGGGGGGTGGGAATCTGCTGGACCTTCCTCTGCTCTTTCCAGTCAGGAAAACACAGCTGAGGGGCAGGGCTGGGCAGCAGCTGAGTGCCAGGGGCTGGCCAGGAGCCCCTCTGCATTCCCAAAGGGAGCACAGAGGGAAGAAGGGAGAGAGGCTGCTGGGGTGGGGAAGGAACTCAGCCAGCTGGGATGGAAAGCAGAACAGTGCCATGGGAGAGAGACACAGACACAAAGCAAGAGCCAACCCCAGCCCAGAAGGCAAGGAGGGCACCACTGGCACCACTGGTGCTGGGGCAGGCACTGGGCAAGGCCCAGCCTGCACTCAGCAGCAGGTGGGAAGCAGATTCAGGAGCTGGATTCTGGCAGGGGGCTCAGGAGCAGAGGGATGGGGATGGGAGGCAGAAGGGACAGAGTCCTGCTGGGACACAGCCAGGGAAGAGGAGGCTTGGCCCTGGGCATCCCTCAGCTGGCTCCTGAAGATGCCCTCCCTGGGCTGCAATGCCTTGGTGGGCACTTGAGGCTCACCTGTCCTGGCTGCTGCTCCCCACAGGTGCCAGCTCTGCCTTGCTGCCCCCCAAGGGGTGGCACAAGCTGTGGCAGTGCCCTTGGTGTGGCTGGGGGCAAGTGTGGGGCAGAGGCTTTGTGCATGGCAGCCCTTGGCAGGAGCTCTGCCCATCAGCTTCTGCCTGCTGGCAGCAGCCCCTGGCTGTGCCAAGCTGCCCTGGGCTTCAGCAAGGGCCTCCTGAGCAGAGCCTGAGCTGGGAATCACAGAATCATTGGTGCTGAAGAGGATCTCTGAAACCATCAAGTCCAACCTTGCACCCAACAGCTCCATGCCCAGCAGACCATGTCCCAGCACTGCCCAGAGCCAGCTCTGGTGTAGCCCAAGGCAGGACAAGTGCTACAGAATGCTCAGGGCTGGAGGAGACCTCCAGGGATCCTCTTCTCCTCAAGGTGCAGCCCTCTGAAGCAGATCTATACTGTCAGAGGTATGGGAACCCATAAATGCTAACCAGGCAGCAAGGAAAGGAAGGCACAGTAGGAGTTAGTAGAGATTGTCTTATCAGAACAGTGAGTGCCTAATGGCACAGCCACAGCAGAGACATTGCTCACCCAGACAGACTCCCAGGAAAGCAGACAACGCGAGGCAGCTCCTGATGGATCACAGCAAACCTTCTGCAGTCTGGGGCAGCAGCAGCTGTGAATGCTGCAAACCACCCCTGGCATCTCCCCTTGCTCCCTGGAGTGCCAGCTCTGAGGGGGTGCTCTGCCAGGGAAGGCTGGATGCAGCCAGTGCCAGATGGGCACAAGGGAGCACGGTCAGCAGGGGTCAGCTGCGGCAGCCCCCGCGGGACTTGTGCACCCACCTGCTGCTGGGGAAGGTCATTAGTGACGTCCTGAGGCTACCCTCTCTCATTTCTAACTCCCCTCCCCAACAGCAGAGCCCAAACCAAAGAGTTTCCCCTGGCAAGTGCACAGTTGGCAGGCTGGGAGGAGCTCACAGGATCAGAGAGCAGCAGGGGAGGGAAAGGACCTGCAGAGAGCGAGCCCAGCCCCTGCCAGGGCAGGGCACCCAGGGCAGGGCACCCAGGAGCTCATCCAGCTGGGCTTGGAAGTCTCCACACAAGCAGAGTCCACAAGCCCTCTGGGCAGCCTGCTCCAGGCCTCCAAACAGCTTTCTCCTCATCTTCAGACAGGTCCTCCTGGGTTCCTGTTCGTGCCCATTGCCCCCTGTCCTGCCACGGGACACCACCAGGGCCTGGCCCCTTCCTGCCCCTCAGCCACTTATAGACATCAATGAGCTCTCCAGGCTAACCAGCCCAGGGCCCTCAGCCTCCACAGAGCACAGGTTCAGCCAGGCTGGCAGAGAGCTCCAGGCTCAGCCAGCCCAACCCAGCACCCAGCCCTGCCCAACCAACCAGACCATGGCACTCAGTGCCCCAGCCAGGCTTGGCTGCAACACCTCCAGCCACAGCCACTCCACCACCTCCCTGGGCAGCCCATTCCAGTGCCAATCACTCTCTCTGACAACAACTTCCTAACAACATCCAGCCTGAACCTGCCCTGGCACAGCTTGAGGCTGTGTCCCCTTCTTCTGGTGCTGGCTGCCTGGCAGCAGAGCCCAACCCCACCTGGCTACAGCCTCCCTGCAGGCAGCTGCAGACAGCAATGAGCTCTGCCCTGAGCCTCCTCTGCTGCAGGCTGCACCCCCCCAGCTCCCTCAGCCTCTCCAGCTGTGGAGCTCCCTTGACCTGCTGGCTGCACTCTCCTCCACACCCCCAGGGGCTCCTTGACCACCGGGGGCACATTGCTGCCCTGAGAAGCACTCCCAGCTCCTTCTCCAGGGAGCTGCTTCCCAGCAGGTCAAGCCCTACCCTGCCCTGGTGCTCGCTGCTGTCCCTCCCCAGCTGCAGGGCTCTGCACTGACTCCTGTTGGACCTCATTAGGTTCTCCCTTGCCCAGCTCTCCAGATCTCACTGAATGGTCTCTGTCCCATCAGACATGCTACATAAAAGGCTTTTATTCCTCCTCCTCTAATTTATTAGCAGGAGTTATTGCACTTGGATAAATTTAATGGGCCCATTTCATCGTTGTATTGCTGGCAATGAACCCAGATGATTGTTGTTCAGAGGCATTGCTCTTCTGTTGGGGAAGATGGATGTGGATGGAGCTCTGCTTGCATCCAGGACATCACAGGTCCCTGCATGGCAGCACATCCTGCATCCAGAGCCTCTGCCTTCCATATTCTCCAAGGAGGCAGTACTAAAGAGGAGATCTGGGGCTGCATCTCCTGCTAGCCGTGGGCAGCAGGCACAGAGGGGTGCCACAGCAGCATGAAAACCATGCTGTGACCTGCCACGGGGTAAGGAGGACCCAGCTGTGAGCTCAGGTGGCCAAGAAGGCCACCAGCAGCATGGCCTGGATCAGCAATGCTGTGGCCTGCAGGAGCAGGGCAGGGATTGTGTCCCTGTACAGGTGAGGCCACACTTGGAATCCTGGGTGCAGTTTTGGCCTTCTCACTCCAAGAGGAGGCTGCAGCCAGGTGGGGGCTGATTTCTTCTCCCTCATCTCAGGCAATAGGAGGAGAGGAAATGGTGCCAGGGGAGGGTTAGTTTGGAGATGAGGAACAATTCCTTTGGTGCAAGAGTGGTGAGACTGGCACAGGCTGCCCAGGGAGGTGGTGGAGTGCCCACCCCTGGAGATGTGCAAGAAAGCTGTGGCCATGGCACCTGATCCAGGCTGGGGCTGCTCTTTTCCTCCTCTCCAACCTTTCCCTCCCCTGGTGCAACCTGAGGCCATCTCCTCTCCTCTTGTCACCTGATGGATATGTTGCTCTCTCTCCCCTGAAAGGGAGAGCAAACCAACCCTGCACAGAGTCTCATTTCAAGCCCTGTAGAGGAGTCTGGTTCTTATCACAACTGCTATGAAGAACCCTTTGAATGGTTGTGAAGAGCTTTATGTCACGAAGCCAAACCAGACCTGACAAATCAGGGAGCCTCCAATTAGCTTCAATTAGAAACCTGCAGCAAACTGCTATGGATTTTACCCCAATTCATCTGGAAAGATACTCAAACTCTCAGGGAAGGGAAAAAAACCCACCCACCACTAAATAAACCAGAGCATTTTCCTCTGCTTCTCTCTCCTCAGCCACAAAGCTATCTGATCAAAGGATACTCTCCCCCAGATTGCTTATTCCACCAGGCTGAGGCATCTCTCAGCTGAGAGCACAGAGCACACAGAGCAGGCTGCTGAGATTCATGAGCTGCACTGCTGAATAATTCAGTTTCAGGAAGATATGCATCCAATTCCAGGCTGGAATTAAAAGAGAGCTCTGAAGTGATGCTACATGGGCAAGCTCAGCTCTACAACTGCAGCTGATCAGGCAGAGCCAGCGTGGAGAGGCTCCAGCCAGCCCCAACAGGCAGAGCAGCACTGCTTGTGTTAGAGAGTCAGGCAGAACCCAGCAGGCAGGGGGCTGGAAGGCACTGCAGGAGAGCAGCCAGCACAACCCCCCTGCCAGAGCAGGGCACCCCCAGCAGCTTGCCCAACAGCACAGTGCCCAGCTGGCCTTGGCAGCTCTCCACACCAGGACACTCCACAGCCTCTCTGGGCAGCCTGCTCCAGGCCTCCAGCACCCTCACAGCAAACAACTTTCTCCTGCTGCTCACATGCAACCTCCTGAGCTCCAGTCTGTGCCCAGTGCCCCTTGTGCTGTCCCTGGGCAGCACTGAGCAGAGCCTGGCCCCAGCCTCTTGCCCCCCACAGCTCCTTTCCCTCTTGCTGAGCATGGCTCAGCTGCCCTCTGGGGCTGCTCTTCTGCAGGCTCTCAGCCCCAGGGCTCTCAGCCTGTGCTGCTCCCAGAGCTGCTCCAGGCCCCTCAGCAGCTCTGCAGCCTGCCCTGGCCTCTCCCCAGCAGTTCCCTGTTCCTCTTGAACTGGGGAGCTCAGAGCTGGGCACAGAACTCCAGACCCTACAAAACCCTAAGAGAAAATGTGCTGGGTCCAGTGACAGCTCTCAGACAGGAAGCCTTTAGAAGGAGCATGGCCGTGGGTGAGAGTGCAGTAACCACACCAGGGACAGCCACCATGGGAAGCACTCTGACCACCAAAAACTCCTGCTGGACATGCAGGGGGGCTGAGCACACATGGGAGCAAACCCACACACGACTACCCTCAAGGAGAAAGCATGGAGAGGAAAGAGCTCTGCGTGGGACAGCAGCTCCCAGGTGCTGGCAGAGTGCTGGCTGAAGAGTAGGTTCCATGGAGGGCTTGTCCAGCCTGCAGGGGAGAGCTCCAGGGAGACCTCAGAGCAGCCCAGCAGCTGAAGGAAGGCTGCAGAGGGACTGCTCCCAAAGGCCTGCAGGGACAGGACCAGGGCAGTGATTGGGAGTGAGAGCAGAGCAGAGCAGACTGAGACTGGATGTGAGGAGCAAGTTCTGCACCAGGAGGCTGCTGCAGCACTGCAGCAGGTTGCCCAGGGAGGTGTCTGAGGCTCCACACCTGCAGACAGTCAAGGTGAGGTTGGACAGGGCTGTGGGCAACCTGCTCTGGTGGAGATGTCCCTGCTGAGTGCAGGGGGGATTGGAGTGGATGACCTTTGGAGATCCCTCCCAACCCATTCTATTCTAAGGTGACTCCACCACCTTCCTGCTCCAGCAACCTGCTCCAGCTCCTGGCCAATATACTCCACCTCTCAGCTGTAAAATGAGGTTAGCTTCTCCAGTCCCTGCAAAGGCACCCTGAGGGGAGCTGGGACACCTCAGACATCAGCAAGGTGAGGCTGGACAGGGCCATGGGCAACTGCTCTAGCGGAGATGTCCCTGCTGAGTGCAGGGGTTGGACTGGATGAGCTTTGGAGGTCCCTTCCAGCCCAAACCATTGCATGGCTCCCCGACAGGATCTTGTTTGTGAGCCCACACTGACAGCTGCTCACAAGCCCCCACTTGAGAGCGGCCCACAGGGACCCCCCAGGTGCCCGTGCAGGGGGAGGCTGGCACAGCCCAGGCAGATGTGTGAGTTGGCAGCACTGCCCAAGGCCTGCCTGGGGAGATGCTTTGGAAGACCATCACTAACCAACCTGCAGGGCTGTCCCCAGCCAGCAGCCCTCTTCAGCAGGAGGTGTCCTGCCAAAAGCCACTCTCTGAAGTGGCCCACAGGAAAGCCCAACCTGATCCCAGCCACCATGGCAGTGCTTCTCTAGCTCCTCAGCTGAGCTGCAGAGCTGAGCACTGGTGCTGTGATTAGAGAGACAGCCTGGATTACAAACAAATCCTCTAATCAATCCTAATTGTCAGCTACTGATGCAACCCCCTGAGCAGGGCTGGGGAACACCAACCTGACTTCCTCCAGAAGAGACTGAGTGAGCAGCTCCACTCCAGCAGTGCTGAAATGAAACAGACACCAGATTAGGTTGGACATTTTGGAGGCTTAGAGGTAAGCTCTGAGTTTAAATGATCCCAACCAGCCCTTGCTGCCTTTGACAGCTTGGAACTGCCTCTGTAGCCTGGTTCTGAGGCCAAACTGCCTGCAGCAGAACCTGCTCTGCATAGAATCAGCCAGGCTGGGAGAGAGCTCCAAGCTCAGCCAGCCCAACCCAGCACCCAGCCCTGCCCAACCAACCAGACCATGGCACTAAGTGCCCCAGCCAGGCTTGGCTGCAACAGGTCTCTTCCAACCCTGATGATACTGTGATACTGTGTGTGATACCTCCAGCCACAGCCACTCCACCACCTCCCTGGGCAGCCCATTCCAGTGCCAATCACTCTGCTAACAACTTCCTAACAACATCCAGCCTAGACCTGCCCTGGCACAGCTTGAGGCTGTGTCCCCTTCTTCTGTTGCTGGCTGCCTGGCAGCAGAGCCCAACCCCACCTGGCTACAGCCTCCCTGCAGGCAGCTGCAGGCAGCAATCAGCTCTGCCCTGAGCCTCCTCTGCTGCAGGCTGCACACCCCCAGCTCCCTCAGCCTCTCCTCACAGGGCTGTGCTCCAGGCCCCTCATACAGGCTCAGCAGTTTCCTCTCCTGTGCTGAGGCACCCAACTATGGAGATGTACCCCAGGACCCAGCATGGAGGGCTGGAAGGGAGCTCTGCAGCTCAGCCAGCCCAGCCCCTGCCACAGCAGGGCACCCCCAGCAGCCTGCCCAGCAGCACAGTGCCCAGCTGGCCTTGGCAGCTCTCCACACCAGGATACTCCACAGCCTCTCTGGGCAGCCTGCTCCAGGCCTCCAGCACCCTCACAGCAAACAACTTTCTCCTCCTGCTCACATGGCACCTCCTGGGCTCCAGTCTGTGCCCAGTGCCCCTTGTGCTGTGCCTGGGCAGCACTGAGCAGAGCCTGGCCCCAGCCTCTTGCCCCCCACAGCTCCTTTCCCTCTTGCTGAGCATTGCTCAGCTGCCCTCTGGGGCTGCTTTTCTGCAGGCTCTCAGCCTCTCCTCATCACACAGATATTCCAGGCCCTTCATCATCCTCATAGCCTCTGTTGGACTCTCTCCAGCAACTCTCTGTCCCTCTTGAACTGGGCAGCCCTGAACTGGGCACAGTCCTCCAGCTGTGGTGACATCAGGGCAGAGCAGAGAGGGAGGAGAACCTCCCTTGGCTCACTGTCCACACTCTTCTCCACGCACCCCAGGACCCCCTTGGCCTTGCTGGCCACAGGGCCACGCTGCTGTCCCACGGGGAACTCCTTCAGCAGCCAAGAGGCCACCCAGCAGCCCACTCTCTGACTGTGGCTTCTGACCTTTGCAGGAGTTTTGTGACTTCTCCAGTTTGAACAAACCTAAACACTTGCTCGTGACTCTGTGTGGCAGGAAATGTTCTGATGAGTTGGGAGAGCTGCTTTGAAGATGTGCAATTAAATTTTCATAATGCAGTCATTAATCTCCTAATACAGTGCTCTTGAAGCAGCAATTTTCCAGCCAGGACATCTTCCCAGGCTCATTTCCATAAGACAGACAGTCCTACAAACCAGATTAATCCACTTCCTGCTTGCTGCAGCCAGAAAGGCATCATTCTCTGGGAGATCTCACTGAGTAATCTGCAGTGAATCACTGATTTGATGCATTAAGGTTTTGTCTTTCCTCTCCCTACCCCCCTGAAAACATCTTTATGGGGTATTGTGGCAAGAAAGTGAAGGGAGGTTCTCCTCCAGCTCTGCACTCCCCTGGCGAGGCTGCTGGCTCCAGTTCTGGGCTTCCCAGTTTGAGGAGGACAGGGAACTCCACAGCCCCCCTGGGCAGCCTGTGCCAGGGCTCTGCCACCCTCACAGGGCAAAAATGAAGCCTCCTCTGGCTCAGCACTCCCCCTGCCCCTCTGCCTTTTAGGGGCACAGGCTGCCCAGGGCTGTGCTTGGAGCCCCATCCCTGGAGACATTGCAGAGCAGTGCAGGGGAGAGGCTGAGCTGCTGCAGGAGGGCCTGGGAGTGCTGGAGGGCAGCAAACTCATCACCAGCCTGCAGCCTGCCCCTGTGCCCAGGAGTGCCAGTGGTGTCCTGGGCTGTGGCAAGGAGAGTGTGGCCAGCAGGGCAAAGGAGGAGCTCCTGCCCATCCTTTCTGCCCTAGGGAGGCCACAGCTGGAGGCCTGGGCCCAATTCTGCATCTGCCCAGGTCAAGAGAGCCTGGAAAAGTCTGTGGAGAGAGCCCAGGGCAGGCTGCAGAGCTGCTGAGGGGCCTGGAGCAGCTCTGGGAGCAGCACAGGCTGAGAGCCCTGGGGCAGAGGAGCAGCCCCAGAGGGCAGCTGAGCAGAGGTGGGTGGCAGAAGGGTAGGACCAGGCCTTCTTCAGCAGTGCCCAGAGGCAGTGCAAGTGGCAATGGGCACAAAGATGAAGAGGAGAAGCTGCTTCTCAATCACAGAACCACAGCTTGGAAGAGACCTCAAAGATCATCAAGTCCAACCTATCACCTAACCCCTTCTAATGAACTAAACCATGCAGCCACAGGAGCACAGAGGACAGTCACAGACTGGGAGGGGCTGGAAGGGACCCAAAGAGCTCCTGGGCTCAGAAGCATGGGATAGAGTCACAGGATGGGAGATGTTGGAAGGGACCTCTGAAGATCATCAAGACCAACCCTGCCCTCCCTGCTAACTCACCCTTTCCTTGCAGGAGGTGCCCAGCTCCCTCTGAGCCTCCAGCTGGCACAATCCTGACCATGCCACAGGACCACTCTGTGCAACACACAGAACCCTTCAGTGGGAAAAGACCTTTAAAGAGCACAGAATGGTTTAGGTTGGAGGAGAGCTCAAAGCTCAGCCATTTCCAACCCCCCTGCCATGGGCAGGGACACTTCTCACTAGAACAGGTCACTCAGGGACTCATCCAGCCTGGTCCTGAACATCTCCAGGGAGGTTGGGGAGCACAGAAGCACCCAATGTGATCTTTGATCACATTGGGTGCTTCTGTGCTCCACAACCTCCCTGGGAAACCTGTGCCAGGGTCTCACCACCCTCAACCTGTGCCAGTGTCTCACCACCCTCAACCTGTGCCAGTGTCTCACCACCCTCACTTCTTCCTCACATCCACTTTCAATCTCCCCTCTGCCACTTCAAACCCATTCCTCCTCCTCCTCCCAGTCTCAGCCCTTGTCAATAGTCCCTCCCCAGTCCAACCCTATCACCTCACACCTACCTAACCCAGCCCTGGCACTAAGTGCCTCCCTCTGAGCTGCTCTTCTCTCCCACACCCCCCATTTGCTGCAGGCTCACCTCGTTTTTCCTCCTTCCAGAAGCAAACCCAAGCTTGTCTCAGCTGCACTTAACAAATAGATTCCCCTTCTTGTTTTCCACTTGACATATGTTGCACTCCAGCAAGTCAAATCAGGTTATATTAGTGATCAAACTAAATCAAAGAGCACAGCCAGGCTGGCTTGATGCAATATGGTGTGAAGTGGTTTCATGGCTTGGACTTGATGGGATTAACTCGATGGGTGACAGAAAGCATTGCAAGAACCACGCAGGGAAGGAGGAGGGGGTGGGAGATAAGGAGGAGAGAGAGGGGGGAGGCAGCCATCAGTGGCAGATTAAATGGAGGCAGAGAGGCAGGTCAGCTTGCCCTGGGAGGTCTGCTCTGGTTTTCCCCTCACCCTTCCATCCTTTCCCCCCAGCAAA
The DNA here is from genome assembly GCF_015220805.1 of Pogoniulus pusillus. Taxonomy (NCBI): domain Eukaryota; kingdom Metazoa; phylum Chordata; class Aves; order Piciformes; family Lybiidae; genus Pogoniulus; species Pogoniulus pusillus. Next base: position 1,109,760 of record NC_087279.1, read on the forward strand.
TCAGCCCAGGCAGGCATTTCCTTCCAGCTCCCCATTTATTGCCTTAAACTCATTGCAGAGGCTCCTGAGGATGGCACAAAGCAAAGCAAGACCTCTCTGTGCAGACAGATTGGTTGGAAGGGACCTTCAAGCTCATCCAGTGCCAGCTCATCCACCTCCCATCAGCCCAGGTGGCTCAAGGCCTCATAGAGTCTGGCCTTGGACACCTCCAGGGGTGAGGGGACACCCACAGCCTTCCTGGGCACCTGTGCCAGTGTCTCTCCAGCCTCACTCTAAGCAACTTCTTCCTCCTCTCCACTCTCAGCCTCCCCTCTCCCAGCTCAAAGCCTTTGTCCCTCACATCTGCAGTCCACCAAAGCTCAGGTGTGGGAAGCTCAACTGCCTCTGCTGATCTGGACTGAGCCAACTCTCAAGCCTCTTCCAACAAGGTTTAGCCAAGCTGAGCATCAAGGGGAGAGAGCCTCAGTTTGGCACCCAACTGCTCTGCTGGCGAAGCTAAAGCCCTGGCAAGCTGACCCCACTTTGAGCTGCTGGGGCCCTTGCCATGGAGCAGAGCTTCCAGCAGCCACACCTTGGCTTCTATCTCCATTCACTCCTTCCTTCACTCCTCCTTCTGAAGGCTCAGCACAGCCATGAATTATAGATGCCACCGTTTGGGTACAGCCATCGCGTTCACGAGCGGAACGCTGCCACCACGTCCCAGGAGAGAGGAGGGGGAAAGATACCACTCCCAGAGGCAAAGAAACCCAAAACAAACACCAAAAAAATCAAACAAAAAAATCAAAGTTTAATATTAATTCTTAAGACTCTTCCCCCCTGGGAAATTACCAATCTGGGAGAGCATTTACTGAGGCGATGGTGGCAATTAGGGAGGCAAATGGGGAGAGCACACAGAGGGACTTAGAGCCATGGAAGCAGGCAGGGCTGGAAAGGACCATCCACAAGGAGCAGCCAGTGCCAACCCCCTGCCATGCCCAGGGACACCCTACCCTAGAGCAGGCTGCACACAGCCTCAGCCAGCCTGGCCTCAAACACCTCCAGCCATGGGGCCTCAACCACCTCCCTGGGCAACCCCTGCCAGCCTCTCACCACTCTCCTGCTCAACAACTTCCTCCTCACCTCCAGCCTCACTCTCCCCACCTCCAGCTTTGCTCCATTCCCCCCACTCCTGCCACTCCCTCAGAGCCTCAAAAGTCCCTTCCCAGCTTTTCTGTAGCCCCTTCAGATGCTGCAAGGCCACAAGAAGGTCACCTGGGAGCCTCCTCTGCTCCAGCCTGCACAGCCCAAACTGCCTCAGTCTCTCCTCACATCTTTGCTCCATTTCCAGCTTTGATCCACTCCCCCCACTCCTGGCACTCCCTGAAAGTCTGACTTGGTTTGTGGAGCCTTTTTCTCTGGAGAGATTGCAAACCCACCTGGACGTCGTGGTCCTGGGTGAGCTGCTGTGGGTGCCCCTGCTTTGGCACGGGGGTTGGACTGGATGCTCGCCAGGGGTCACTTCCAACCCTCACTGCACTGGGACTGGGAAATGTTGAAGCAGGAGGTGCTGACTCTGATCTCCAGGTGATCAGAAGAGCACTTCCAAGCACTTGCAGAACATTACCCAGCCCAGGGAGCTGGGGGGGTGCAGCCTGCAGCAGAGGAGGCTCAGGGCAGAGCTCATTGCTGTCTGCAGCTGCCTGCAGGGAGGCTGTAGCCAGCTGGGGTTGGGCTCTGCTGCCAGGCAGCCGGCACCAGAACAAGGGAACACAGCCTCAAGCTGTGCCAGAGCAGGTCCAGGGTGGATGTTGTTAGGAAGCTGTTGTCAGAGAGAGTGATTGGCACTGGAATGGGCTGCCCAGGGAGGTGGTGGAGTGGCTGTGGCTGGAGGTGTTGCAGCCAAGCCTGGCTGGGGCACTTAGTGCCATGGTCTGGTTGATTAGAAGCTGTTAGGTGATAGCTTGGACTCAACCTTGGAGGTCTTTTCCAACCTGTTTGATTCTGTAACACCCAAAGGCTCCACAACTCCTGGCTCAGGTATTGATTATCCATGAACCTATGTTATTCCCTGACACAAGGAATTCTGTGATGCCAACTTTCACCCAGTGGCTGAATCCAGAGCTCCCCAAACCCTCTTCCTCACCAGCTGGAACAGCTCCATGGGAAGGGCTGCCAGAACCTTCCCCACAGGAACTGCTCTAGGGTAGGGTGTCCCTGGGCATGGCAGGGGGGTTGGAGCTGGCTGACCCTTGGGGTCCCTTCCAGCCCTGGCTGATTCTAGGAGCCTCTCCCACCCTCCCCACCAGTCAAAAAGTCATTGTTTTAAAAGCACAGGTTGAACCCATAACGACCAAACCCACTGCAGCCAAATCAGCCCAAATGTCAGTGGCCCTGTCAGTCTTGATCACCTCCCCCCACCCCCCCCCCAGGCAGGGCAATCACAGCTCCAGCAGAGGAAACAAAGTTCACTTTCCAGAGCTCTGGTTATTTACTCAGCCAATAAAAAAATATTTGCCCAAAGCAAACCCAGGCTGGAGAAGAACAAATTTGGGTGCACAAACAGGGGAATGCAAGAACAAACAAATCCAGGGAGGAAGAAAAGAGCAGAAGAAAAGTCACCCACTGGAAAAAAAACCCAACCACTGTTTGCCTTGGCTGTGGCTCTGCTCTGGAGGAATCCAAACTGACAGAAAACAAGATGGAAAGGAGCAGCTCCTGACAGCAGGTGCAGGCTGCTGCTGTTTCTCCAATGGGCATGAAGAGCTTCACATGGGACTGGTTATTTTGGTGGGGGAAAAGCTCAGCAGGAGCCAGCAGTGTGCACTTGCAGCCCAGAGAGCAACCAGAGCCTGGGCTGCAGCCAGAGCAGTGTGGCCAGCAGGGCCAGGGAGGGGATTCTCCCCCTCTGCTCTGCTGAGACCCCACCTGGAGTCCTGCATCCAGTTCTGCAGCCCCTGGGACAAGAGGGCTGTGGAGATGCTGGAGTGTGTCCAGAGCAGGGCCAGGAGGATGCTCAGAGGCTGCAGCAGCTCTGCTGTGAGCACAGACTGAAAGAGTTGGGGCTGTGCAGGCTGGAGCAGAGGAGGCTCCCAGGGGACCTTCCTGTGGATTTCCAGGATCTAAAGGGGGCTACAAAAAAGCTGGGAAGGGACTTCTGAGGCTGTGAGGGAGTGGCAGGAGTGGGGGGAATGGAGCAAAGCTGGAGGTGGGGAGAGTGAGGCTGGAGGTGAGGAGGAAGTTGTTGAGCAGGAGAGTGGTGAGAGCCTGGCAGGGGTTGCCCAGGGAGGTGGTTGAGGCCCCATGGCTGGAGGTGTTTGAGGCCAGGCTGGCTGAGGCTGTGTGCAGCCTGCTCTAGGGTAGGGTGTCCCTGGGCATGGCAGGGGGGTTGGGGCTGGCTGCTCCTTGTGGTCCCTACCAGCCCTGACTGTGTCTACAGGAATTAGTCACCAAAAACACAGCTACAGAAGCATCTGCAATAGCCTGGGATGGAAGAGACCTTTAAGAGCATCAGGTCCAACTGTTGTCCCAACCCCACCATGGCCACCAAACGACTGCCCACAGTGCCTTGGCCACAGGTTTCATGCACACCTTCAAGGATGGGGACTCCACCACCTCCCTGGGCAGCCTGGGCCAGTGTCTCACCACCCTTGCACCAAAGAGTTTCTTCCTCATCTCCAACTTAACCCTCCTCTGGCACAACCCCAGGCCATTTCCTAACCTTCTGTCACCCAAGACCAGAGAGAAGGAACCATTCCCACCTGCCTGGGCAACCTGTGCCAGTGTCTCACCACCCTCACTGCAAAGAACCCTTTCCTCACATCGGGTCTCAATCTCACCTCTGCCACTTCAAACCCATTCCTCCTCCTCCTCCTGCCATCACCAGACCTTGTCACTAGTCTCTCCCCAGCCCTCCTGCAGCCCCCTGCAAGGCCACTCCAAGCTCTCCTCCAAGCCTTCTCCTCTCCAGGCTGCACAGCCCCAACTCTCTCAGCCTGTGCTCAGAGCAGAGCTGCTGCAGCCCTCTCAGCATCTTGGTGGCCTCCTCTGCACTGGCTCCAACACTTCCATGTGCTGCTTGTGCTGGGGGCTGCAGAGCTGCCCCCAGGGCTGCAGGTGGGGTGTGAGGAGAGCAGAGCCAAGGGGCAGAATCCCCTCCCTTGCCCTGTGCCCACACTGCTCTTGCTGCAGCCCAGCACAGGGTTGTGTCTGGGCTGCACTCACCCTGCAGGCTGCTGTGGAGCTTTGCATCAGCCCAGACCCCCAGGGGCTGTTCCCCAGGGCTGCTCTCAGCCATTCCCCACCCAGCCTGGAGCTGTGCTTAGAACCAGACGATCTTCAAAGCCCTTTCCAACCCAGCCCATCCTGGGACTCTATTCCCGAGCACCAGCGCCGCTGAGCTGCGCAGGCTGCCGCGGGCTGGGAGCAGGCTGCGAGCGGGGCCAGCAGGTGTCCTCCGCAGCCCTGAGCCCTTAGCGAGGCAGCTCCATCGGCCGGCAGCGCTGGCAGGAGCCTGGGGACTGGATGCTAATTCATTAGTTAAAATTTCCTTCTGAAAATGAGACATCAGATGGAGAGCCCAAGATAGTCTGGGGTGGGTTTTTCCTCTTTTCCCTTGATTACTCTGCTGGCTCCATCACCAAGTTGTTATTTAACAAGTAGGAGCAGAGAGGAGCCAGAGCAGGCTGTGGTAGCAGCTATTTATAGCCTCCAGGAGGAGAACACAGGCGTGGAGAGGAATAAAACCACATCACCAGGAGCTGCTGATGCCTCACCTGAGACTTCTCAGCCCGTGGTGAGGAATATTAGCGACACGAATGGCAACCCCAGCCCTCCCTGCCTCCCTTCTTCATCACCACAAACACATTTCAGTCACCCTCTCACGAGTCCCACCCCTCGTTAACTTCGATGATGGCAGTCTGAAGGAGTCTGGGCTTTGGGTGACTTCTCAATTCTCTCTCTTCTCCCTCCTAAAGGCTAAGCTGCAAATCTGCATTCTGCAGAGCGTGCCAGATCCAGGCTGCCTCTGCACACAAAGGAGTGCTGCTTGGTGGGCACTTGTCTGAAGCCTCAGAACCACTTCTCCCAGCCACGCTGCCAGCATCAGTCACGCAGTAAAGCTCCCACTCTAAACACTCCCACTGCTGGGTCCTGCACTTGGGTCACAGCAACGCTCCACATTGATGGCTCCAGGATCCAGTGGGGCACAGGCAACTTGCCAGAGGGCAGGGATCCATCCAGAGGGATCTGGACAGGCTGCAGAGCTGTGCCCAGGCCAAACTCATCACGTTCAACAAGGCCAGGTGGAAGGTCCTGCACCTGGGTGGGCGCAATCCCAAGCACAGCTCCAGGCTGGGTGGGGAATGGCTGAGAGCAGCCCTGAGGAACAGGCCCTGGGGGTCAGGGCTGATGCAAAGCTCCACAGCAGCCTGCAGGGTGAGTGCAGCCCAGACACAACCCTGTGCTGGGCTGCAGCAAGAGCAGTGTGGGCACAGGGCAAGGGAGGGGATTCTGCCCCTTGGCTCTGCTCTCCTCACACCCCACCTGCAGTCCTGGGGGCAGCTCTGCAGCCCCCAGCACAAGCAGCACATGGAAGTGTTGGAGCCAGTGCAGAGGAGGCCACCAAGATGCTGAGAGGGCTGCAGCAGCTCTGCTCTGAGCACAGGCTGAGAGAGTTGGGGCTGTGCAGCCTGGAGAGGAGAAGGCTTCCAGGAGACCTTGGAGTGGCCTTGCAGGATGTGCAGGGGGCTGCAGGAGGGCTGGGGAGGGACTAGTGACAAGGTCTGGTGATGGCAGGAGGAGGAGGAATGGGCTTGAAGTGGCAGAGGTGAGATTGAGACCCGGTGTGAGGAAAGGATTCTTTGCAGTGAGGGTGGTGAGACACTGGCACAGGTTGCCCAGGAAGCAAGGAGGAAGTTGTTGGCAGAGAGAGTGATTGGCACTGGAATGGGCTGCCCAGGGAGGTGGTGGAGTGGCTGTGCCTGGAGGTGTTGCAGCCAAGCCTGGCTGGGGCACTTAGTGCCATGGTCTGGTTGGTTGGGCAGGGCTGGGTGCTGGGTTGGGCTGGCTGAGCCTGGAGCTCTCTGCCAGCCTGGCTGATTCTGTGACCCTCCACTTAACAGGGAATTCTCAGCTTAAATTTGGCCAGTTGGGTGCCCAGGAGCAGCAAAGGAGGATCTGAGCAGCTGATTAGTCCCAACCCTCAAGAATCCTCATCCTGAAAAGCCTTCAGAGATCAGACTCCTACATGAGTAGCAGAGAGATGCCAGCTCCCAGCGCCTGAAGTGCCAATGGCTGGGAGGGAGCACTCCGCTGCCAAGCGCAGTGCCAGCGGCACCATGGGCTCCTAATGGCTTTAATTAAGGGGCTTACGTTTAGCCCCCTCACTTCAGACCTGAAATTAAAGTTCTAGCAGCTGCCTTTCACACCCAGAAAGTGCTTTACAGCCTCTGACTTCTCAGCTCCTTTATTTTTATCCCACTGCACTGCTTCCCTGCAGCCCTCCCCAGAGCCCTCCCCAATCAGTCTCCGCTATCGAGATGCCTTTATCACACTCAGCTCCCTGCGCCTTCCGAGGGGACAGAAAAGCCTTCTTGCCATCCAAAGGGGAAAAGCCAACCAAATCTGGCTGGCAGAGCATGATTTACAGTAATTAGCAAGATGAAAAGCCACAATTAACTGCAATTAGACAACAGAATATTAACGGAGAAGAATTAGCCTGCGGCGCCTCAGTAAATAAGGATGTGGATGGAGGAGCTGCTTGCAGGTGAGGCAGAGCACAGCTGGGCAGCCTCAGCCACAGGCCCTCCTCATGCCAGGGAAGAGCTTCTCAGGCAGCACCAACACCTCAGAAAAATCATTATCAGGGTTGATGCACCACATAGAATCAGCCAGGCTGGCAGAGAGCTCCAAGCTCAGCCAGCCCAACCCAGCATCCAGCCCTGCCCAACCAACCAGACCATGGCACTAAGTGCCCCAGCCAGGCACAGCCACTCCACCACCTCCCTGGGCAGCCCATTCCAATGCCAATCACTCTCTCTGACAACAACTTCCTAACAACATCCAGCCTGAACCTGCCCTGGCACAGCTTCAGGCTGTGTCCCCTTCTTCTGTCCCTGCCTGCCTGGCAGCAGAGCCCAACCCCACCTGGCTACAGCCTCCCTGCAGGCAGCAATGAGCTCTGCCCTGAGCCTCCTCTGCTGCAGGCTGCACCCCCCCCAGCTCCCTCAGCCTCTACTCACAGGGCTGTGCTCCAGGCCCTTCATCATCCTCAAAGCCCTCACTTGAACTCTCTCTAGCTGATCCCTGTCCCTCTTCAACTGGGGAACCCAAAACTGAAGGCAGTGCTCAAGATGAGGTCTCAGCAGAGCAGAGGGGCAGGAGAACCTCTCTTGATCTGCTGGACACACTCTTCCTAATACACCCCAAGATCCCATTGCCCCCCCCGGCCACAAGGGCACCCTCAATGACCCCAGAGGTCTCCACCAAGCTGGTTAATTAATTCCCACCCTGCTCAGCCCCCAGGCATTATCAGACATCACTGGGAAGAACCACAGAACAACTCCCTTTTACCACCTTGCCTGGTGACCCAGAAGCATGGCAATGGCTGAGTGAAAGACAGAGCTCTTGGGAAGCAACCAGAAGCAGCTCTGCTCAGCAGCAGCAGCTCACCTGGTCGAGCAGAGGAACCTCAGAACACCTCACGCACAAGAGGAGCTTGCAATTAACAGAAGTTAACTCCTGCTACACATCCACTTCCCCCCAGCAGGCAGAAGCACAAAGAGCTCAGGTTTTTCCTGCTCTCACCTATAACTTTGTGTCTCTTTGCTCAGCAAAGATGAATTGCAACCTGCAGGAGTATTGCAGAGGGCTGCGTGGATGATCAAGAAGAGAGGACGAGATTAAACCAAAACTTCCTTCTTTAGCCTCCAAAATTAGCTAGGTGGTGGTGCCAATAAATAAATAGGGGAGGGAGAAGAAACAGTTATGCAATAAGACAAAGTCAGGGCAAGAAGAGACATACACACACAAAAGGAGAAGACAAAGTTGGCTGAAAACCAAAGCTGAAAACTCAACATTTTAACAAATCAGAACAACAAAGCCCTGCAATAACCTTCCAGAGTGGGAAGAGGCTGCTGGAGTGATGCCAGCAAGCTGCAGCACTTGGTGAGGAAGGTGTGAGGATGATGCCTGTGAGCAGCTGCTTGGAGTGGCCTTGCAGTAACTGAATGGGGCTACAGGAGGGACTATTGACAAGGGCTGGTAATGCCAGGAGGAGGAATGGGTTTGAGCTGGCAGAGGGGAGACTGAAACTGGATGTGAGGAAGAAGCCCTTTGCAGTGAGGGTGGTGAGACACTGGCACTCCACACACAGCTGTTTGGTGACCATCAGTGAGGGCTGCTTCACTCCTGCACTTCTGCTGCCTTGCTGTGCACTTAGCTACCAGCTGGATGCTGCATCGCTGGCAGCACAGGCTCCTCACCTGCCCCCTTGCTCATGGAGACACAGACAGAGAATGGCTTAGGTTGGAAAGGAACTCAAAGCTCAGCCAGTTCCAACCCCCTGCCATAGGCAGGGACACCTCCCACTAGAACAGGCTGCTCAAGGCCTCATCCAACCTGGTCCTGAACACCTCCAGGGAAGTTGTGGAGCACAGAATGGGATCAAAGATTGGAATGGGCTGCCCAAGGAGGTAGTGGAGGCACCATCCCTGGAGGTGTTGCAGCCAAGCCTGGCTGGGGCACTTAGTGCCATGGTCTGGTTGGTTGGGCAGGGCTGGGTGCTAGGTTGGGCTGGAGGAGCTTGGAGCTCTCTTCCAACCTGCTTGGTTCTGTGGTCTCACAAGGTCCCACACCCAATGAGGGCACTGAATAAATGAGCCTGAAAACAAACTTCCAGAAGGGAAAGAGCCAAGGATTTAATGCTGAGCACCTCTAGGCAGGGATGAGAGTAAGCCCAGTATGGAGCCAAACCTTTTCTGCTGCTGAATTTATTGTCCCTTTGGGACCTGACTCAAGCCAAACTTCAAGAAAGAGAGTCCTGAGAGCAGTCATCTGCCAACATACAGAGATAATTACCAATGCCTCCATCTAAGAAGTCTTCTGGGTCTGCAGAGAGGCAAGAATCCCACCCAGAGCAGACTTAATTACTCCTCTCAATGATGATAAACTACTAATAAAAGCACTCAAGTTGCAGAGCCTCATTTCTCCCCCCATGCTTTTCACATTCAACTTGTTATTGCAGATGAAATATGAACTCCCAGGCCCTCCCTCCCCCACCCCCCACTTTTAATCCCCCAACAAGGCACTTTCTTATTGACAAGCCTGGAAAAATATTCAGCCCATAATCAGATACCAAAAGGAGAATAAAAATCAATCACTGCAAGAGTTACACACTGAACATGACACCAGAGCTCCGTGCTGATAACCCAGTAAATATTGACTGCATTGTTCCCTTCAGCGGCAATTCACTGTCCCGGGAGTTATTTCAGGGCTGACAGATAAAAGTTCTCACCAATCATTTCCCTTCAGCAGGAACAACGCAGCAGCCTAAAGCAGGCAGCAGAACACAGCAGCCTAAAGCAGGCAGCAGAACACAGCAGCCTAAAGCCAGGCAGCAGAACGCAGCAGCCTAAAGCCAGGCACCGGCAGAAGGCAGCAGCCTAAAGCAGGCAGCAGAACACAGCAGCCTAAAGCCAGGCAGTGGCAGAAGGCAGCAGCCTAAAGCCAGGCAGTGGCAGCAGGCAGCAGCCTAAAGCCAGGCAGTGGCAGCAGGCAGCAGCCTAAAGCCAGGCAGTGGCAGCAGGCAGCAGCCTAAAGCCAGGCAGCAGAACACAGCAGCCTAAAGCCAGGCAGCAGAACACAGCAGCCTAAAGCCAGGCAGCAGAACACAGCAGCCTAAAGCCAGGCAGCAGAACACAGCAGCCTAAAGCCAGGCAGCAGAACACAGCAGCCTAAAGCCAGGCAGCAGAACACAGCAGCCTAAAGCCAGGCAGCAGAACACAGCAGCCTAAAGCCAGGCAGCAGAACACAGCAGCCTAAAGCCAGGCAGCAGAACACAGCAGCCTAAAGCCAGGCAGCAGAACACAGCAGCCTAAAGCCAGGCAGCAGAACACAGCAGCCTAAAGCCAGGCAGCAGAACACAGCAGCCTAAAGCCAGGCAGCAGAACACAGCAGCCTAAAGCAGGCACCGGCAGAAGGCAGCAGCCTAAAGCCAGGCAGCAGAACACAGCAGCCTAAAGCCAGGCAGCAGGCAGCAGCCTAAAGCCAGGCAGCAGAACACAGCAGCCTAAAGCCAGGCACCGGCAGAAGGCAGCAGCCTAAAGCCAGGCAGCAGAACACAGCAGCCTAAAGCCAGGCACCGGCAGAAGGCAGCAGCCTAAAGCAGGCAGCAGAACACAGCAGCCTAAAGCCAGGCAGCAGAACACAGCAGCCTAAAGCCAGGCACCGGCAGAAGGCAGCAGCCTAAAGCCAGGCAGCAGAACACAGCAGCCTAAAGCCAGGCACCGGCATAAGGCAGCAGCCTAAAGCAGGCAGCAGAACACAGCAGCCTAAGCCAGGCAGGCACTGGCAGAAGGCAGCAGCCTAAAGCAGGCAGCAGAACACAGCAGCCTAAGCCAGGCAGGCACTGGCAGAAGGCAGCAGCCTAAAGCAGGCAGCAGAACACAGCAGCCTAAGCCAGGCAGGCACTGGCAGAAGGCAGCAGCCTAAAGCAGGCAGCAGAACACAGCAGCCTAAGCCAGGCAGGCACTGGCAGAAGGCAGCAGCCTAAAGCAGGCACAAAAGCACCCAGCAAAAGCTCTTGCCCAGAGCAAATGAGTCCTGCTCTAAGACCTCTGTGCCTCTGCCCCCCAGACCTCCATGTCCTTGTCCCCTGTACCTCTGTGCTCCAGACCTCTGCCCCCCAGACCTCCGCATCCCTGCCCCTCTGCCCCCCAGACCTCCACACCTCTGCTCCCCCCAGACCTCTGTGCCCCTGTCGTCCCCCCCCAACCACCACATCCTCACTGAGAAGCATCCAGAACTACAAAACCCAGGCCTAGAAGCAAGCATGAGGAGCTCAGCTCCCTCCTTCCCACAAGGGCAAGAAGTCTGCAGCTCACCCCCCCGGGCCAGCAGGCACTGATCGGTTGTAGCAGCACTCAATGAGCAACTCTTCAGCAGCTCACTCTTACCCCAGTCCCTCCAGAGCAGGTCCCTCACTCCTCGCTGCTGCTGAGAGTCCTCCTGGCTGCACAGACCCACCGAGCTGCAGCTGAAGGTTATAAAGCCACCCCACCCCTCCCTCCCTCCCACCAAGAACCTTCCCCAGGCCCCCAGCGTTCTGATTTGCTACCCAAACAGAGGAACAGCTGCAGAGCAGTTAGGAGTAAACGAGTTAAACCTGCGACCACCCAGGGCAGCAGGCTGTGCTTTAATTACTGCTGATGGCTCCACTTTGCTTCAGCTTCATCAAAGGCCACCTGCAAAACCCTTCTCTACAGCACCTCACCACAAGACTTGGGTTCTGGGAGCTGCTCCTGTGTTCCAGGGATGGAAATTAACAGGGGGCTAGGATGCTCCTGCCCATCTGCCTCAAAGCTTCTCCCTGCCTAACATTCAACTTTTGCGAGGCTTCTTTCCAAGCCCTCTGAAGTGCTGTTGTGATAAGACTCAATCCCCAGGCGGCCCTGGCTCATCTGCAACCCTCCCGGAGATCTCCTCAACTGACACCTTGAATAATGATGATGATGATGATCAGCTGCAGCTTGGCTTAACGAACTGAACTGTTCAGCTCCTCTCCTTCCCTGCCCCCACCTCCATTCACAGAACCACAGAATCGTCTGGGCTGAAAAAGCCCTCTAAGATCAAGTCCAACCTCAAACCATGATGGCCATGAAGCCAAGTCCCCCAGGGCCATGGCCATACCTGCCTTGCACACCTCCAAGGATGGGCACTCCACCACCTCCCTGGGCAGCCTCTGCCAGTCCCTCACCTCTCTTGCAGCACAGAAATTGTTCCTCAGCTCCAACCTAAGCCTCCCCTGGCACAATTTCAGGCCATTTTCTCTCCTTTTATCACCTGATCCTAGGGAGCAGAGCCCAACCCCACCTGGCTACAGCCTCCCTGCAGGCAGCTGCAGGCAGCAATGAGCTCTGCCCTGAGCCTCCTCTGCTGCAGGCTGCACACCCCCAGCTCCTTCAGCTGCTCCTCCCCAGCCCTGCTCTCCAGACCCTTCCCCAGCTTTGTTGCCCTTCTCTGGACCTGCTGCAGCCCCTCAATGTCCTTCTTGGAGTGAGGGACCCAAAACTGCACCCAGGATTCAAGGTGCCTTGTACAGGGACACAATCACTCACCAGTGCCGTGTATAGGGACACAATCCCTGCCCTGCTCCTGCTGGCCACAGCCTTGCTGATCCAGGCCAGGATGCCTTCCCCAGACCTGCTCTGGACACACTCCAGCACCTCAGTGTCCTCCTTGGAGTGAGAGGTGGTTTAGGGTGGAATTGCCACTGCTGGGTTCATGCTTGGAGCTGGTCAGAGAATCAGAATCACAGAATGATAGAATGGTTTGGGCTGGAAGGGACCTTTAAAAGTCACCTAGTCCAAACCTGCTCTGTGCTTCCATCATTCCAGTGACACACCCATGAGTTACAGCAGAGCACAGACGTCCCTCCCAGCCCCACCGCCCTGGGAGGACAGGACATGGCTGCTCCCTCCCTGCAGGTGTTCAGGACCAGGCTGGATGAGGCCTTGGCCAACCTGTTCTAGTGGGAGGTGTCCCTGCCTGTGGCAGGAGGTTGGCACTGGCTGAGCTTTGAGGCTCCTTCCTACCTAAACCATTCCATGACACTGCAACCTCAGGGTACAGGACTTCATGGTCCTCACGACAGGTTTTGGGTTCTGAAGCCCAAACGAAGCCTCCAACACCTAAAAGCCTGCAACTGTAAGTGGGAGGAGTTGCTGCTCCTTGGAAGAATCCCACCTTGAATCCAAGCCCTTCCCGGAGGGCTGGGCAGGCTGCAGCCACAGCTTAGCCTGCTAATTATGTTGTGCAAGGAGCAGGACGCCGAGCTCCTAGTGAATGATTTATTAACTCCAGCAGCAGCAAACCTTCTCCCTAGCACTAACACACCAAAGACAAAGGAGGTAATTACTGTGCCCAAAGCACTTTAACTCCATTGCCACGCCGCACACACCACCGCGGCGCCCTAAATCACTGCTTATTTACTCCTCAGCAAGCTCTTCGTGCCGAGATGTTCAGCAGCAGCCTCTGCTCGCAGTGACTTTGGGGCAAAAGCTGAGGTAACAGATGATGGCTGTGGAGGGGATCTGCCAGCTGTTAACAAAGTGGTGGTTACAGGAGGATTCATGGCTCTGTCAGGCTCAAGCAGCAGCTCTCATGAGTCTCCCTGCGCTTGTCGGACAGGAGCCATGCTCTGAGGGCTGCTCAAGAACTTTGGTCCATGGCATAGGCAATTTGGCAGTGCTCCTGAAACTCATCAGATCACAGAGTCATGGGATTAGAGAAGCAGGAAGCCACAGATTCACAGGATCCCAGGACCATAGCATCACGGGTTGGTAGAAGTAGGGAGTTAGAGAATCACAGATTGATAAAAAACACAGACTCACAGAGTCATAGCATCACAGAGCCACAGAGTCATAGCATCACAGAGCCACAGAGTCATAGCATCACAGAGCCACAGAGTCATAGCATCACAGAGCCACAGAGTCATAGCATCACAGAGTCACAGAGTCATAGCATCACAGAGCCACAGAGTCATAGCATCACAGAGCCACAGAGTCATAGCATCACAGAGCCACAGAGTCATAGCATCACAGAGCCACAGAGTCATAGCATCACAGAGCCACAGAGTCATAGCATCACAGAGTCACAGAGTCATAGCATCACAGAGTCACAGAGTCATAGCATCACAGAGCCACAGAGTCATAGCATCACAGAGCCACAGAGTCATAGCATCACAGAGTCACAGAGTCACAGAGTCATAGCATCACAGAGTCACAGAGTCATAGCATCACAGAGTCACAGAGTCACAGAGTCATAGCATCACAGAGTCACAGAGTCACAGAGTCATAGCATCACAGAGCCACAGAGTCATAGCATCACAGAGCCACAGAGTCATAGCATCACAGAGCCAGAGTCATAGCATCACAGAGCCACAGAGTCATAGCATCACAGAGCCAGAGTCATAGCATCACAGAGCCACAGAGTCATAGCATCACAGAGCCACAGAGTCATAGCATCACAGAGTCACAGAGTCACAGAGTCATAGCATCACAGAGTCACAGAGTCATAGCATCACAGAGTCACAGAGTCATAGCATCACAGAGTCACAGAGTCATAGCATCACAGAGTCACAGAGTCACAAAATCATAGCATCACAGAGTCACAGAGTCACAAAATCATAGCATCACAAAGCCACAGAGTCACAAAATCATAGCATCACAGAGTCACAGAGTCACAAAATCATAGCATCACAGAGTCACAGAGTCACAAAATCATAGCATCACAAAGCCACAGAGTCACAGCATCACAAAGCCACAGAGTCACAGAGTCATAGCATCACAGAGCCACAGAGTCACAAAATCATAGCATCACAAAGCCACAGAGTCACAGAGTCATAGCATCACAAGGTCACAGAGTCATAGCATCACAAAATCACAGGATCACAGAACCACAGGATCATAGCATCACAGACTCAGAGAATCACAAGATCACAGACAAGATCACAGAATCATTGAATCATAAAATCACAGACTCACAAGCTCACAAACTCACTGAATCACAGTCTCACAAAATCATTGAATCGTAAAATCACAGAACCAGAAAATCTCAGAATCCTAAAGTCACAGAATCACAGAACCACAGATTCATGGAATCACAAACTCCCAGAATCACAAAACCACAGAGTCAGAGAGTCATAGGATCACAAAACCATGGAACCACAGACTCATGGAACCACAAAACCACAGAGTCACAGAGTCACAGGATCACAGACTCAAGGAATCACAAAACCACAGAGTCACAGGATCACAGACTCATGGAATCACAAAACCACAGATCCACAGAGTGATACAATCATTAAAACCACAGAACCACAAAATCTCAGAATCCTAAAGTCACAGAACCAGAGATTCACAGAACCCCAAAGCCACAGAATCCCAGATCCATAGAATCCCAGATCCATGCCATCATAGGTTTGGGTTGGCAAAGCCCTCTGAGCTCATCCAGTCCAACCAGCAGCCCAACACCACTGTGGCCATCAAACCACATCCCCAAGTGCCTCGGCCACACGTTTCTTGGACACCTCCAGGGGTGGTGCCTGCACAGCTCCCTGGACTCCCACCTCCAGTGCCTGGCCCCTCTTCCAGCACGTGGCTTCCCCTAGCATCTCATCATTTCTCTCCTCTTCTCGACACAGCAACATCCTGATGCGCCTGAAGTGAAGATGAAATCATACCTTGGAGACAACCTGCATCTATTTCCAATGCCTGTGTCTCTCTGTGCTGAGATGTTTCACTTTTCTGCCTGGCACCTTTCCCAAGTGAACAGACAAAACACCAAAGTGCTGGGGAACAGAAGACCCAACAGCAGGATCCGCTCAGGCAAACCTCTGACGTCTGATTGCCGCTGACAGCTTCCTCTTGGCGCGGAGCCTGCGGAGCCTCCAAATTGATGTCAAAAGACAAAGTGAAAGGCAAAAACAACCCAAATCAAACCAAACCCAACATAAAAGGGAAAGGCAAAGTGGAATTTTTAAGGTGAAGCACAAACACTGTCAGAAGCATCAGAGCTAAGTGGGGCTGGGCTGCCTCTGTGGCGGGCGTAAATCAGAGGCAGTGGCAGCGGATCACTGCCAGCTGCAGGAGGCTGCAGGTCTCACCTGCATGAGCATCACAGTTGGCACAGCAGCTTCCCTGCTTAGTTATTCATGATTTCTGGTACCTCACAGAATCAAACAGGTTGGAAGAGACCTCCAAGGTCTGAAATTTATTCCTCTCTTCTAAACTTGCTTCTCTTTTCCCTCCCTCAGTCTTACAAATGACTGAAAGGAAGGAATCACTGCCACGCTCTCACCCTGATGTGTCACTGAGCTTCTGCTGCTTCCACACTTTGAAAACCAAACCACTCTGCTCTTCCCTTCTTCATGAAGCTCTTCTCTTCTTCATGAGGCTCTTCCCCACGTTACCATCAACTAAGTCAATAGGGCTCTGCTTCCCATGGGGCTGGGAGCACGCTAGGGCAACCTGCAAGCAAACCAAGGGACATGAAGGATGGACTGGGTGATAAAAGGTTGGCTTGGATGATCTTAAAGGTCTCTTCCAACCAAATGCATTCTGGGATCATCCAGTCCAACCTATCACCCAGCACTATCCAACCAACCAGACCATGGCACTAAGTGCCCCATCCAGGCTTATCACAGAATCAACCAGGTTGGAAAAGACCTCTGGGGGCATCAAATCCAACCCATCACCTAACCCTCCTAATTAACTAACCCATGGCACTAAGTGCCCCAGCCAGGCTTGGCTGCAACACCTCCAGCCACAGCCACTCCACCACCTCCCTGGGCAGCCCATTCCAATGCCAATCACTCTCTCTGACAACAACTTCCTAACAACATCCAGCCTAGACCTGCCCTGGCACAACTTGAGGCTGTGTCCCCTTCTTCTGTTGCTGGCTGCCTGTCAGCAGAGCCCAACCCCACCTGGCTACAGCCTCCCTGCAGGGAGCTGCAGACAGCAGCAAAGTCATCCTTTCAGATGCTTTTATGCACTGCTCAGCTGCCCTCTGGGGCTGCTCTTCTGCAGACTCTCAGCCCCAGGGCCCTCAGCCTTTGCTCCTCATAGAGCTACTCCAGGCCCCTCAGCATCCTCTCAGCCTCCACTGGACTCTCTCCAGTATTTCCCTGTCTCTCCTGAAGTGGAGAACTCAGAGCAGGACACAAAGCTCTGGACACAAAGCTCCTTCCTGAGCTTGCTGGGGGAGGAAGCTGGGGGCCATGAGCATTCCTTTTCCTAAGGCAATGTGCTTCCACATGCCAGGGCAGGTTTGCTGCTCTGCAGCTAAGCTGAGAGAACATCCAGCAGCTAATCCCTTGTTTGCCCAGCAGTGCAGGCATGAAGCTCCCCTGTTTACCATCACCCCAGCCAACCTCCTTTGTTTATTCATCAATAGCAGCCATTTGGGAGAGTTTCAATTTGGCACAGCTCTGCCCCGGACTCAGCAGGTTACCTTCCCATAATGTCAAACACGCTGCAGTGAGGATAATTAGCCATCAGTAGCAGATTTTAGTCCTACATTTTTGTCTCCTAGAGAAGATAATTTGTTGCTTGGTGAGCTGGGTACATCATCTGAGAGGAGATAAACATCCAGAGAGGTGCTGGAATCAGGTGGGATGAAGGAAATAGATGTTAAAAGAGAAGGGAAATGAGAGGGAGTTCACAAGGCTAAACAGAGGCTGATTCTGACAGGCAGGGTGGCTGGGCCTGGCTAAACTGGCCTGTGTTAGCAGCTGCAACAGTTCCCATCCTCTGCCCTGCCCCAGCCAGGCCACACTGCAAAGAATCAGAATCAGCACAGAACCAGCCAGGCTGGCAGAGAGCTCCAGGCTCAGCCAGCCCAACCTAGCACCCAGCCCTGCCCAACCAATCAGACCATGGCACTAAGTGCCCCAGCCAGGCTTGGCTGCAACACCTCCAGCCACAGCCACTCCACCACCTCCCTGGGCAGCCCATTCCAATGCCAATCACTCTCTCTGCCAACAACTTCCTAACAACATCCAGCCTGGACCTGCCCTGGCACAGCTTGAGGACTGTGGGATCTCGTGAGCCTCTTCCAGTTGAACCAATTCTCTGCCTCTATGAATTATTACACAACCAAACCCTTCTGTGATTCATATTTCGAGGGGGAAATGAAAAGGGTTATTGATTCCCTCGTGGAGAAAGGGGAGAGGAGAGGAAAGGAATCTGCCACACAGCTACTTTTAATTGTTTTCTGTTGGTTCTGCCTTCCTGGAGAGAACTATTAACAATCCCCAGCCAGGGACCTGCCATTCTGCCAGCAGCAGAATGGAGTGGGCAGAGCCTGCAGAGAGCACAGGCGCTGGAACTGCTCTGGTGGAAGAGAGATGCAGAGCAAAGGTTTGGAAGGGCATTGGGAATGCTCTTTGCTGAGTGGATGAAAGCACAAAGTCCTTGAGCAGTAAAGTGGTGGCTGTGAGATCACCTAGGACAGAAGACACTCCTGAAGTGCTTTGGCTTTCCATTGCACCCCAGGGAGAATCAGAGAATCACAGAATCAGTCAGGTGGGAAGGGAGCACAAGGAGCAGCCAGCCCCAACCCCTGCCATGCCCAGGGACACCCTACCCTAGAGCAGGCTGCACACAGCCTCAGCCAGCCTGGCCTCAAACACCTCCAGCCATGGGGCCTCAACCACCTCCCTGGGCAACCCCTGCCAGCCTCTCACCACTCTCCTGCTCAACAACTTCCTCCTCACCTCCAGCCTCACTCTCCCCACCTCCACCTTGGCTCCATCCCCCCCAGGTCCTGGCACTCCCTGACAGCCTCAAAAGTCCCTCCCCAGCTTTTTTGTAGCCCACTTCAGATGCTGGCAGGCCACAAGAAGGTCACCTGGGAGCCTCCTCTGCTCCAGCCTGCACAGCCCCAACTCTTTCAGGCTGTGCTCACAGCGGAGGAGAAAACAAGCCAGAGAGCAGCTGGAACAGAGTGAGCTTTGGGGAGGGCAACACAGAGGCTGTGACAGCTCTTTCAGAGCTGCAGAGCCATGTCACTGCCTGCCAGCTGAGAGCTCAGCAGCAATAAAGGACCTGATGGCTGCACACTGCCCTGGAAATTCCTCTCTGTGCTTCCACAGTGCTTTAGTGGTTATTAATTTCTCCTTGCAGGGCCAGCCCAGTCCTATGGAGCTGTATTACAACCTGACTTGGGGAGCAGCAAATTGGTTCTATTAATCTTATTTACCAGAGCTGTTTTGAATTGGAGGCCACAAGCACAGCATTGTGTTGGAATAGGTCACCTTGACCTAATCAATACTCATCAGCTTCCAGGCTTTTGAGAGCAGAATGGCTTGTGGGGGCCTCTGTGTGTCCTTCTGCCGGGCTGGTCTTCTGTGGGGTAAGGACATGAGGGAGCTGGGGGGGTGCAGCCTGCAGCAGAGGAGGCTCAGGGCAGAGCTCATTGCTGCCTGCAGCTGCCTGCAGGGAGGCTGCAGCCAGGTGGGGTTGGGCTCTGCTGCCAGATGCCCAGCAGCAGCAGGAGGGGACACAGCCTCAAGCTGGATGCTGAAGCATGTCCAGAGCAGGGCCAGGAGGATGCTCAGAGGGCTGTAGCAGCTGCTGCTGGGTTTTGTCCCTTCATTGTGCTTCCAGCCAAGGACTCAGAGCCCCCCAGCACAGCCATCTCCCCAGGCTCTGCAGACCCTCAGCCATGTGCTCCTCTGGCTGCTTCCACTGTCCCCCACTTCTTCCCAGCTCCAGGAGCTCCATTAAGAGGGTGGGAAACTGTTCAGAGAGCTCAGAGGAGCTATCAGCTTTCCCTGCTCTCAGTCACCTGCAAACTCTCCTTGTCAAACGTGCACTTTCCTCCCCCCTCCTCCTCCCCCTGTCAGGCTGGGTGTAATTAGTGCTGTCCTCCTGCTCTCCCAGCTCCTGCATTCCTTCCTTCCCCTCTCTCCGTGCCGCTGCTGCCTTTGCAAGTTCGAAGGAGATGATTATGCTGCTAAAGAGGCCAGAAAGAGAGAAAAAGGCTTTCCCTTGTGCCAGCAGGAAGATCTGCTGCAGCTTGGCTCAAAACCTGGGGCAGGATATCCATCAGAATGGATCCAAGCACAGGGGAAAGTTTGGCTTGCAAATGGAGCTTCAAAATCTCCCAGTTCCAACCCCCCTGCCCTGTCCTCCCAGACCCCATCCAAGCTGCCTCTGAGCTCTCCCAGGCTTGGAGCCTCCACAGCTTCTCTGGGCAACCTTTTCACAAGCCTCGTGGGCAAGAATTTCTTCCTAATGCCTAGGAGAAGGTTGTGCTCCCAGCCTGGCACAGGCTGCCCAGAGGAAGCTTTAGGTTGGACATCAGAAGAAACCTCCTCCCTGAAAGGGTTCTCCAAGCCTGGCCCAGGCTGCCCATGCAGGTGGAGGAATGCCCATCCCTGGGGGTGTTTCCAAGAGGCAGAGCTATGGTGCTGAGGGCCATGGCTTAGCCCCATCCAAGGCTCTCATGACCTGGGGAGCCCAGAGCTGGACACAGTGCTCCAGATGTGCCCTCACCAGGACAGAGGAGACCCTCCCTTGGCCTGCTGGCCACACTTCTCCCTGCCCCCCAGCATCCCCTTGCCCACAAGGGCACCCTGCTGTCCCGTGGGTCACTTTACTGCCCAGCAGCACCCCAGAGCCCTTCTCCAGGGAGCTGCTTTCCAGCAGGCACTGCAGCAGCTGAGGCAGGAGGGCTGAGAGCAACTCTTCCTCTGCAATATTTATGTTCAGCTGCTGCACTCCAAGGGGGCAGGGAGCTGAAGTTTGGAGCTGATTCAGCTTTCCACAGCCAAAGGACTTTTTTCCCTGGGTTTTCTGTTGGCTTTGGGTTGGTTGCTTCTCTTTGGTTTAGAACAAGGCCCATAAAAAATGGATCTGTGGCTCTTCATTTTTAATAGGGATGCTGAAGCCTCAGAGCAGAGAACTTGTTTCTTTCTGGGGGCCACAGCAAAGAGCCCTCCCACAGCACCCAAAGGCCCTCGCTCCTCAGCCCCATCCACGCCAGAGCCTGCAGCCATTTGTAGCCATGGGATGCAAGAGGAGAGTCTCCTGCCAGGAGCAGCCTTTTCCCTTCTGTTTGCTGGGGTTTCCAATATGTTCTCTGAGTACTTCCAAGCAAAACACTTCCAGACACGTCTGCCAGCAAGGAAGTGAGCTGAAGTAGCAGCTCTTCTCTAGGTGATCATCTTACATCTTGGTGGGGGAGATGGCAGCCTCCAAACTCCAACTTAGAATCACAGGATCCTAGGATGGCTCTCTAGGAGGGAGCTTAGAGTTCATCTACAACCTCCCTGCCATGCCCAGGGGCACCTCTCAACTAGACTTGGTTTTCCAAGGGCTCACCCAACCTGGCTTTGGGTACCCCTAGGCAGGAGGCAGCCACAGCCTCCCTGGGCAGCCTGTGCCAGGCTCTCACCACCCTCACACTCAACAGCTTCTTCCTCAGCTCCACTCTAACCCTGCTCTGCCTCAGCTCCAAACCATTGCCCTTGGCCTGGCTCAGACCCCCTCAGCACAAGTCCCTCTGCAGCCTCCCTGCAGGATCCCTCCAGCTACTAAAATGATTTTGTGGTTCACTCCACACCCTGATTTCCCCTTTCTCCACACCACTGCCTCCTGTCTTTAAGTTCTGGGTGCTTTGTGGATCCACCTCTCCTCCTGGGACACCTGTTGGGTGGCAAGGGTCAGCAGCACCCTACCTGTCAGAGGATCACAGAAGTGTTAGGGTTGGAAAAGCCCTCCAAGATCATCCAGTCCAACCTTCCAGCCAACCCCACCGTGGCCACCAAGCCATGGCCACAAGTGCCATGGCCACAGGCTTCTGGAACACCTCCAGCTCCCTGGGCAGCCTGTGCCAGTCCCTTCAAGGACTTGCAGACTCCAGAGCTAACTCAGCTGAAAGCTGCAGTGAGCAGAGCCCAGGCTCAGTGGCAAAGCTGCAGCTGTTTGCAGCTGTGGTGGGGGCAGTGGGCACAGACTCCAACGTGAGAAGTTCCACCTGAAGGTGAGGAGGAAGTTCTCTAGTTTAAGGGTGCTGGAGCCCTGGAGCAGGCTGCCCAGAGAGGGGCTGGAGACTCCATCCCTGCACACATCCAGAACCTACCTGGGTGCATTCATGTGTGGCTGTCTCAGCTGACACTGCCTTGCAGGGCTTGGACTCAGTCACCTCCAGAGTTCCCTTCCAGCCCCTGCTGTTGTGTGGCTCTGTGATGTTTCCCTTCCAGTTGCCTCCTAAGGACAGGAAAGCGACTTTGAAAGAGAGAAGCTCTTCCTCCTCAGCCCTGAGCTGTGCTTTGAGTGTGTCTAGAGCAGAGCTGAGCTGTGTGGAGGGGCTGGGAGAAGGCAGAGAGGACTGATTTGGAACTGGGAGGAACTGGGCTTGGGTACCACAGAATCACTTTGGTTGGGAGAGACCTTTAACATCATCAAGTCCAACCCTTAACCCAGCATCTCCAGGCCACTCTTAAACCATGGCCCTCAGCACCACACCTCCATGGCTCTGAAGCCTCTGCAGAGATGAGGACTCCACCACCTCCCTGGGCAGCCTGGGCCAGAGCTTGGCAGCCCTTTTGGGGGAGAAATTGCTCCTCCTGTCCAACCTAAACCTTCCCTGGGGCAGTTTCAGGTCATTTCCTCTCCTTCTATCACCCGAGACAAAAGAGCAGATCCCAACCCCACCTGGCTACAGCCTCCTCTCAGGGAGCTGCAGCCAGCAATGAGCTGTGCCCTGAGCCTGCTCTCCTGCAGGCTGCACCCCCCCAGCTGCCTCAGCTGCCCCTCCCCAGCGCTGCTCTCCAAAGCCTCATGCCCCCGGCTGGGGATGCCCCTGCTGGCTGCAGAGGTGCCCTGTAACGACTGCCACCGCTTACAGCGACACAAAAGACCGAAACCAACGTCCAGACCAGGGAGGGAGGAGGGGGGGGAAGCAAACTGAATCAAGGTGCAGCTGCCTGGTAGAGCCCCACACGTTCAGCAGGCATTTCTTCCTGCCCCCCCCAGAGGAGCCCAGCGGCAGCAGCAGCACTGCTAGGAGCATGAATAAGAGATGGGTTTGTTTCAGATGCCAGTGCCTGGTGCCAAGCATTTTGGGGAGCTCAGCAGCTGCCAGGTAAACAGGCAGGTGAGCGGCAGAGCTGGGGCTCGCCTGCTTCCAGCCCTCCACAAGCCAAACCATCTGTGGCTTCCAAGGAATTTGGAAGGCAGGGGGCGGGGGGGGAGGGGGGGGACCTGCCAAAGCGAGGCACACCTGACTGGAATTCCATGAATGAGGAGAGCTCCAGAGCGGGCAGCACACGACAAGCCTTACATAAACGTCCTACATCATCCAAGTGCTCACTTTCTGATCTTCCAAATCCAACAGAATTATTTATAGCCTGGGATGAAATATTCATGGCAAAGTGTCCACTGCCTGGGATGGCTTCTGCTGCTAAAGACAAATTTAACTCAGGGTTGGCTTCGCTGCTGCTTCTTCTCTCCTCTGCACCTCCTACTATGCTGATGGCTTAGGTCAGGCAAGAGCCAGCAATGGCATTGGGCTGCAGAGTCTGTGAGGGGTAGGGCAGGGGCAGGGCAGAGCTGGGCTGGGCAGCAGCTGAGTGCCAGAGGCTGGCCAGGAGCCCCTCTGCATTCCCACAGGGAAGAAGGGAGAGAGGCTGCTGGGGTGGGGAAGAAACTCAGCCAGCTGGGATGGAAAGCAGAACAGTGCCATGGGATAGAGACACAGACACAAAGCAAGAGCCAACCCAAGCCCTGGTGGCAAGGAGGGTACCACTGGCACCACTGGTGCTGGGGCAGGCACTGGGTAAGGCCCAGCCTGCACTCAGAAGCAGGTGGGAAGCAGATTCAGGAGCTGGATTCTGGCAGGGGGCTCAGGAGCAGAGGGAAGGGGATGGGAGGCAGAAGGGACAGAGTCCTGCTGGGACACAGCCAGGGAAGAAGAGGCTTGGCCCTGGGCATCCCTCAGCTGGCTCCTGAAGATGCCCTCCCTGGGCTGCAGTGCCTTGGTGGGCACTTGAGGCTCACCTTGTAAGCTGCAGCACAGCAGGTTCCAGCTCAGCACAAGGGGAACTTCTTGCCTGGAAGGGTCCCAGAGCCCTGGCACAGGCTGCCCAGAGAGGCTGTGGAGTCTCCTGCTCTGGAGCCTTTCAAGGCCTGTCTGGATGTGCTCCTCTGTGATCTGTGCTAGATCTGTGCTCTGGGAGGGGAGTTGAACTTGATGAGCTCCTTGGGTGCCTTCCAACCCCTGACATCCTCTGAGCCTGTGATCCTGTGCTTCCCAGGGCTCACCAGCACAGCAAACCCCTCCTGCCACAGCCCCCTCCCCCTGCCTGCAGCTGGCTTGGGAATTCCCTTTTGGTTTGAAATGCTAAACTGGCCTGTGTTAGCAGCTGCAACAGTTCCCATCCTCTGCCCTGCCCCAGCCAGGCCACACTGCAAAGAGTCACAATCAGCACAGAATCAGACAGGTTGGCAGAGAGCTCCAGGCTCAGCCAGCCCAAACCTAGCACCCAGCCCTGCCCAACCAACCAGACCATGGCACTAAGTGCCCCAGCCAGGCTTGGCTGCAACACCTCCAGCCACAGCCACTCCACCACCTCCCTGGGCAGCCCATTCCAATGCCAATCACTCTCTCTGCCAACAACTTCCTAACAACATCCAGCCCCAACCTGCCCTGGCACAGCTTATCAATGAGGAGAGAGGCAGAGGAGCAGCAAAGAGTGATGCTGCTGGGCTGAGTGCAGACACCTCCCACTAGAACAGGTCACTCAGGGACTCATCCAGCCTGGTCCTGAACACTTCCAGGGAGGTTGTGGAGCACAGAAGCACCCAATGTGATCAAAGATCACATTGGGTGCTTCTGTGCTCCATAACCTCCCCGGGCAACCTGTGCCAGGGTCTCACCACCCTCACTTCTTCCTCACATCCACTTTCAGTCTCCCCTCTGCCACTTCAAACCCATTCCTCCTCCTCCTCCCAGTCTCATCCCTTGTCAATAGTCCCTCCCCAGCCCTCCTGGAGCCCCCTTCATATCCTGCAAGGCCACTCCAAGCTCTCCTCCAAGCCTTCTCCTCTCCAGGCTGCAGAGCCCCAACTCCCTCAGCCCCAGGGCTCTCAGCCTTTCCTCCTCACACAGATGCTGCAGCCCTTCATCATCCTCACAGCCTCCACGGGACACTCTGGAGTAAATTCCTTGAAGTTGGAAGCCCAGAACTGGACACAGCACTCCAGCTGTGGCCTCAGCAAAGCAAAGCAGAGGCAGGGAGGAGAACCTCTACACCTCTAAACCTCCCAGGCCCTTTCAGGCTCCCCTCTGACTGTTTCCCACTCCGAATCCCTGCTCAGCACGTTAGGAAGCAGGCAGGTTTCCAGACACATCTCTCATGTTGCTGCTCTCTCCTTGCTGCTGTTGCCTTTATCCCTCTGCATATTTTATGCAGCTGTATTCATAATTAAAAAGCAGCATTTGCTGCACAGGGGAGGCCTGAAAGGTTTTGCATCTCAGGAAGCAGAAGGGGGCAATGGATCACGGGCAGGATGTCTTCACTTCACCTTCTGCCAGCCATTTGCACCTGAGGATCAGAACAATCTACCCTAAATGTCAGGTCCTGCGGCAAAGAAGAATGCCCAAATTCCCTATTTTTCACACCAGGTTGTCATCACCTTCTTAAATAATACATCTCCAGCCTCTGCCGGGTAATTGAGAGGCAGCAATGTTCTCAGGGAGCAGGTGGGGGTGGGTTTTTTTTCCTTCCTCCCCATCCCTACCAAACAATTTCGGCTGCCACACAATATTTTGACAGTGCCTCCCGACGCCTGTGCGCCTGGCAGGCAGGAACCCTCCTCCGAGACAAAAGCTCTGCCAGATGCACAACAGGGGATGACATCAAAGGCTCTGAACCCCGAGGAGGTCAAGCTGAGACCAGAAATGTGACACTAAGAATCAGCTCTCCGTTGTTGAATGAAGGAAGAGGCAGGGGGGGGAGGAGGGGTGGGCTCCCGTTCTCACCTCCCAGCCTCTGCAAAGCAAAGCCCTGGGAGCTGAAACTGTCTCCTTAATAAGGCACTGAGGTGTTGGGGTTGATGGAGATGGGCAGCAGGCTGTGGGCTCCACACACTCTGAGCAGCTGACAGGGTGAGCAGAAAGGGTTTGAGCAACTGGAGGAGAGATGTCCACAGCTTGACTGATGAGCTGGAGCAGGGCATTGAGTCCAGCAGCAGTGAGTTTGCAGAGGACACCAAGCTAGGAGCAGCTGTGGAGCTGTTGGAGGGTAGCAGAGCCCTGCAGAGGGACCTGGCCAGGCTGCATGGGTGGGCAGAGGCCAAGGGGATGAGACTGAACAAGGCCAAGGGCAGGGTTCTACACTTTGGCCACAACAACCCCAGGCAGCACTACAGGCTGGGGCCAGAGTGGCTGAGAGCAGCCAGGCAGAGAGGGAGCTGGGGGTGCTGGCAGAGGGGAGCTGCAGAGGAGGCAGCAGTGCCCAGGTGGGCAGCAGAGCCAATGGCATCCTGGGCTGGCTCAGGAGCAGTGTGGGCAGCAGGACAAGGGAGGTTCTTGTGCCCCTGTGCTCAGCACTGCTCAGGCCACCCCTGGAGTGCTGTGTCCAGTTCTGGGCTCCTCAACTCAAGAGAGATGCTGAGGTGCTGGAAGGTGTTTGGAGCAGGGCAGCAAGGCTGGGGAGAGGCCTGGAGCACAGCCCTGTGAGGAGAGGCTGAGGGAGCTGGGGGGGTGCAGCCTGCAGCAGAGGAGGCTCAGGGCAGAGCTCATTGCTGCCTGCAGCTGCCTGCAGGGAGGCTGTAGCCAGGTGAGGAGCTATGGATGTTGTGCATCAAGTCCTGCAGCTCCAAACTGGTGTCAACACCCACAAGCATTTGGATGGAGCTGGAGAGAGCTCTTCTGGGTTTGGGGGTTTAGAGATGACAGCAAACAAGGATGGAGAGAGGGGAAAAGAAGAGAATCAGCAGAGAATTCAGGTTGCATCCTTAGCTGTTAGCTACTGAAGCCTGCAGCAAGGTTTTCCTGAAGCCAAGGGAGCCCAGGAGGCTCTGGCTGAGCCTGCACAGAAGCCCTGCTCTTCCCTGAGCCCTTTGTCTCCTCCCAGGAGCATCTCCAGCGACCTCACAATATGTATTGCCAGCATGAAGAGGTCATGCCAGGACAGGCTTTGTAAAGCAGCCTCTTGGAGGAGGAGGAGAGGATCCCTTGCCCGAAGAGCAAACGATCTGCTTCTCATTATGATGAGATGGGAGGTGACAATCAGGTGTTGGGCAACAAAGAGGGCTGGAGCCACCAGCAGATCAGCTTGGCCTGAGCCATGATCTTGCTTTCTGCCTTCAGAAAGCCAAACCTTTGCTCTACTCAATCAGCAGGGCAAAGCTAATGAACTTCCCCGGAGCATCCACGATGGGAAAGCTTTGTTCTGCTTGCAGGAGGGAAGAGGACTTGAGCATCATGCCCTGCTGAGGCAGAACAGACGTGAGAGGCTCTGCCTGTGTGTGTGCAATGCTCAGCTGCCAGGAGCAAGGAAAGGCAAAGATCACGGCCAGGAGACCTTAATATCAATGCCATTTCTATCTGCAGTGCAACCTGAAGGCACTGAGAAGGGCAAGGAAGCTGGGGTAGGGTCTGGGGGGCAGCAGCTGAGGGGGCTGAGGGCAGAGCTCATTGCTGTCTGCAGCTGCCTGCAGGGAGGCTGTAGCCAGGTGGGGTTGGGCTCTGCTCCTTAGCATCAGGTGATAGAAGGAGAGAAGATGGCCTGAAACTGTGCCGGGGGGGGGGGGGGGGTTAGGTTGGAGATGAGGAATAGTTCCTTTGCTGCCAGAGTGGCCAGGGGCTGGCAGAGGCTGCCCAGGGCAGTGGTGCAGTGCCATGGCTGGGGGAGAGCTGCAGAGCTGCGGGCACGGCTGGCTGGCAGCTGGCAGCGCTGGGGCCAGGGCTGCACTGGATGATCTCAAAGACCTCCTCCAGCCGACATCAAGGCAACTCAGTGCTCAGCAGAAGCCAAGGGGCAGTGCCTGCAGGGCTGGAAACCACCAGAGAAGGTTCTCAGGAGGTACACCTAAGTGTGCCCCAGAGCCAAGGCTCCTCCTCACAGCACCGAACTGCAGGGGCCAGCAGAGACCCAGTTTGCCTCCTTCCTCAGAGGTGCTGGCCCAAAGCAGCAGACCAAGCACTCTGCTCGGTGGCAGGGAGCTTTTCCCCTTCCCAGAGCTCGGCAATGACCAGCAGAAAACAAAGGAGTGCCAAGGAGCCCCCGAGGAAATAAAAGCCATCAGCTGCTGCCGCGGAGCAGGAGAGAGCTTTGTTCTTTACAAGCAGATATAAAAGGAGCAGGTTTGATGAGGCTCGTTGCAAAAACAATCACTGCACAGATTGAACTCTCAATTCCCTTCCAATCCCACCCTGACCTCTGCCACCGCTACTGGCACCCAGCCAGGGCAGCAGGATTAAAGAAGTGTCCCTGCTCGTTAAGCAGCACTCCTGCGGCTCAGCAGCTCCAGCTCAGCTCCTCTGCCTGCTGCCCTGCTCTGAGGGAATTCCTCTTCCTTCTCCACTGCATCAGGAGGGAAATGCTGCAGATGGAGGCAGGAGCCTGGGTAGTATTCCAGAACCACAGCACAGTGCCCAGCTGGCCTTGGCAGCTCTCCACACCAGGACACTCCACAGCCTCTCTGGGCAGCCTGCTCCAGGCCTCCAGCACCCTCACAACAAACAACTTTCTCCTCCTGCTCACATGCAACCTCCTGGGCTCCAGCCTGTGCCCAGTGCCCCTTGTGCTGTGCCTGGGCAGCACTGAGCAGAGCCTGGCCCCAGCCTCTTGCCCCCCACAGCTCCTTTGTCTCTTGCTGAGCATTGCTCAGCTGCCCTCTGGGGCTGCTCTTGTGCAGGCTCTCAGCCCCAGGGCTCTCAGCCTGTGCTGCTCCCAGAGCTGCTCCAGGCCCCCAGCAGCTCTGCAGCCTGCCCTGGGCTCTCTCCAGCTGTTCCCTGTCTCTTTTGAAGTGAGGAGCCCAGAGCTGGCCCCACTCCTCCAGCTGTGGCCTCCCTAGGGCAGGATAGAAGTGGAGAAGCAGGACCTTCAGCCACACTCCTCTTCCTGCACTCCACCAGAAGCTAAATGCAACTGGAGGAGGATGCAGAGTGGGTGAACACCACAGGGAGCTGCCTGCTCTGTCTCAGCATCCCAGAGCCCCAGCAGGCTGCCGGTGCCGACCCCCCCGGGGCAGTGGTGCCAGCAGTGCTCCTGAGGTGATGAGTCAGTTCCTCTATCTTGATCAAATTCCTCTGGAACTGCAAGAGCAGCAGAATGCTCTTCTATCTGCGGGGGGGGAGAGAAATAGAGGGCAGAGATTAGCCTCAAAGGACAGCAGCAGCACATTCCAAACCCTGAGCTTCTCATTCGGCCAGAATCAAGGGGAAAAAACCACCCCCCACCCCCCAGTGACAAATGTGCTGTGCTGGGGGAGATAATGGGGAAGGCAAAGGGAAATGGTCGTTATGCACAGGGCATTTCACTCCTCTGCAGCACCAAGGCTGGGCTCTTCCAGGGCAGACAAACGAGGGAGCAGGAAAAAGCCTCTGGAGAGGAGGCTGCTGCCAGGCACCTTCTGCAGGCTCAAACATTAAACCACAGAACCACAGCCTCGTGGAACCATGGAGCCATAGAACCATGGAACCACAGAATCGTGGGACCAGAATCTTGGGATCATGGAATCAGAATCTTGGGATCATAGACTCAGGGAATCACAGAATCAGGGAATCACAGAATCATAGCCTGAGGGAATCATGGACTCACAGCACCATGGAATCATAGCATCATAGAACCATGAGATCATAGAAACACAGAATCACAGAATCAGGCAGGTTGGCAGAGAGCTCCAAGCTCAGCCAGCCCAACCCAGCACCCAGCCCTGCCCAACCAACCAGACCATGGCACTAAGTGCCCCAGCCAGGCTTGGCTGCAACACCTCCAGCCACAGCCACTCCACCACCTCCCTGGGCAGCCCATTCCAGTGGCAAATGTGGTGCTGAGGGATGTGGCTGAGTGGTGACTTCCCAGTGCTGGGGTGAGGGATGGGCTGGATGGGCTGGAAGATCTCTTCCAGCCCAAAGGAGTCTGTGTTTCTGTAACTGCTTTTGTTTGCTTTGACTCAAACGTGGAACTTTGCAAGATGTCATCTTCTGGGACCCTGATGCAGTTCTTAATGTCCTCCCCTCTGCTCTTTGGAGCTGAAGTACCTGCAGCCTCTTGGAAATGCAAACTGGACCATTTCATTCCATTTGATAAACCTGGGCTCCTGCAGCACTGATGGGGAAGGCTCCAAAGGCTTTTCTGCCTTGGCTTTTCATTTAGATAACTTGGCCATGGCCAGAGAGGTTATTTCAGCTCATCCTCATCATCACCACATCTCAGCTCTGTGGGCCAGGGCTGGGACTGCACCTCACAAGACCTTTAGGAGTGTCAGCAAGTCTAAATCTGGAGTCTGCTGGGGCATGGCAAATGGGGGGAAATTAACTGCTGTCAGAGCCTTCAAACATGCAGGAGTTCCAGAACTGCTCACAGGTTCCTCCAGAGCATTAATCAGGACACAATCCGAGGCAGTTTGTATATCACAGCCTCACAAACAGCTGAGCATGCCAGAGAAGGCTACACAGGGGCCTAAGCAGCACCAAATGGGGCCTGGAGCATCTCTGTGAGGAGCAGAGGCTGAAAGCCCTGGGGCTGTTGAGCCTGGAGAAGAGCAGCCCCAGAGAGGCTGTGGAGTCTCCTTGTGTGAGAGCTCCCAAGCCCAGCTGGGCACTGTGCTGCTGGGCAAGCTGCTGGGGGTGCCCTGCTCTGGCAGGGGGTTGGACTGCAGAGGTCCCTTCCCACCCCTCCATGCTGGGGCTCTGTCAGTCTGTGGTTATAACTTGCTCTGTGCTTGGAGATCAGGGCTGAAGGTTGTCCTGTGATAAGAGTCAGGAGCAGAGGGATGGGGATGGGAGGCAGAAGGGACAGAGTCCTGCTGGGACACAGCCAGGGAAGAAGAGGCTTGGCCCTGGGCATCCCTCAGCTGGCTCCTGAAGATGCCCTCCCTGGGCTGCAATGCCTTGGTGGGCACTTGAGGCTCACCTGTCCTGGCTGCTGCTCCCCACAGGTGCCAGCTCTGCCTTGCTGCCCCCCAAGGGGTGGCACAAGCTGTGGCAGTGCCCTTGGTGTGGCTGGCGGCAAGTGTGGGGCAGAGGCTTTGTGCATGGCAGCCCTTGGCAGGAGCTCTGCCCATCAGCTTCTGCCTGCTGGCAGCAGCCCCTGGCTGTGCCAAGCTGCCCTGGACTTCAGCAAGGGCCTCCTGAGCAGAGCCTGAGCTGGGCAGTGCCAGCCCTGGGCAGCTCAGCTCTGCTCTGGCTCACTCCAGGGCACACAAGTCTGAAGGAGGAGTTCCCACCCCAGGAGCTCATGGCTTGACCTCTGCTGCTGCTCTCTGCTCTGCTCCATCCCAAGCCCACTCCCAGGCAGGCCCTGGGAGCTGGCAGAGGACATCAGGTGGATGTTTATAGCCTACCTCCAATCGCAGGCACTTGAGCAGCTGCAGAAGAGGAGGATCAAGGCGACGAGGGAGGATCCATCTGAGGCCAGGCAGGAATCGCTCCCCCTGGAAGCGGCTCCGAGAGGCGGCAGCAGCAGCGCCGGGCTGGGAGCTGCCTTTCAGCGCAGCCCAAGGCAGGGCAGTAAGGGACAGTGGTGAGCAGCGAGGAGCAATCCAAGCACCTGCTCCATTAACAGTTCATCAAAAATCAATTATTCCATAACCACTGATTAATAGAACCCACTGTGACTCCCGGGAGCCTTCCAGCCTCTTCTGCTAACTCAATAAGCTGCTGAGAAGAACCATAAGGGGGGGAAAAAACAACATAAAGCAGTTATTATCTACAGGTCTGTAGCCCCCGAATTGCCTCAGGGGCTGAGCTGGAGAGCTCTGCTAAATGAGCAGCTTCCCAGGCACCTGCAGCGTGGGTTCTGCACAGCAGGCTCTGGATCAGACTCTCAATCCTTGCCCTGGAAAGGTCTTGCCCCTGGAGGAGCAGCCTGGTTGTGGAGTTAGAGAAGGGACTGGACTGCAGCAAAGCCTTTGGCACCTTCTGCCACCAGCAGCTCCTGGCACAGCTGCAGCTCAGGGCTGGGACAGAGTCACTCTGGTATGGGGCAAGGACTGGCTGGAGAGCTGGGCACAGAGAGTGGTGGTGAATGGTGCCACATCCAGCTGGCACTGGTGCAGTGCCCCAGGGATCAGTGCTGGGCACAGCCCTGGTCAATATCTGTATTGATGAGCTGGAGCAGGGCACTGAGTCCAGCATCAGTAAGTTTGCAGAGGACACCAAGCTAGGAGCAGCTGTGGAGCTGTTGGAGGGTAGCAGAGCCCTGCAGAGGGACCTGGCCAGGCTGCATGGGTGGGCAGAGGCCAAGGGGATGAGACTGAACAAGGCCAAGTGCAGGGTTCTGTGCCCAGCTGGCCTTGGCAGCTCTCCACACCAGGACACTCCACAGCCTCTCTGGGCAGCCTGCTCCAGGCCCCCAGCACCCTTAAATTACAGAAGTTCCTCCTCCTGTTCAGGTGAGCTTCTGCTGGTTCTGTGTCTGCCCATCTCACCCTGAGCTGTCACTGCTCAGCACTGAGCCAAGCCTGCTCCCATCCTCCTCCAGTACTGACCAGCACTGCTCAGCTCCCCTCTGGGGCTGCTCTTCTGCAGGCTCAACAGCCCCAGGGGCTCTCAGCCTTTGCCCATCAGAGCTGTTTCCCCATCTCCCTCAGCATCTTCACAGCCCTTAGCTGTCCCCTCTCCAGCAGTTCCCTCCTGAACTGGGGAGCCCAGAACTGGACAGAACACTCCAGATGTGGCCTCACCAGGGCAGAGTGGAGGGGCAGGAGAACCTCTCTCAACCTGCTGGCCACGCTCTTCTTGCTGCCCCCCAGGCTGCCACTGACCACCCTGGTCACAGGGCACACTGCTGGCTCCTGGTCACTAAATCCTTTTCCAGCAGATTAGGGAGAAGCTCTTTTGACCAAACAAACCCCAGGAAGCCAAAGCCTTCCAAGCACATTTCTCCTTTATCCAGTGTACTCACAACTCTCTTAGCAAGGAGCCTTCTACCAGGACTTATCTCTCCACACAGAAGCTGTCAGAGAGGTACAACAGAAATCCAGTGACACCTCACTGAAGTCATCCCTCTGTGAACTAATGAAGCCACCAAAGGAGGCAAAGGCCACCTGAGAGCAAAGTCTCCAGGGGAGCTCAGTCCCTGCTCCTTTGCTGAGCTGTTCCCAGGAAAAGAAGACCTTGCAGCTCAGGAGAGGTGGGAGAGAAGCTGACACAGTGGAGAAGTACTCACTCTGGTGGCACCTCCAAGCTGGCTGTGGATCAGGCTTCTCCACTTCCAGTGGGGGGGGACAAATCTGCTTCATTTTGCTTAGCTGGATTCAGCCTGTGAGGGCAGCTGCCCGAGGGCACAGGGCAGAGAGGCCCCTGAGTGGCCAGCAAAGGTGGGGATCCAGATGGATCTCCCCTGAATCTCTTTCCATGACCCTGCTCTGGCAGGGGGCTGGGCCAGATGATCTGGGGTGGCCCAGTGAGCTGGGTGGGGAAGGTGCCAGCAGTCAGGGGTGGCCCAGTGAGCTGGGTGGGGAAGGTGCCAGCAGTCAGGGGTGGCCCAGTGAGCTGGGTGGGGAAGGTGGCAGCAGTCAGGGGTGGCCCAGTGAGCTGGGTGGGGAAGGTGGCAGCAGTCAGGGGTGGCCCAGTGAGCTGGGTGGGGAAGGTGGCAGCAGACAGGGGTGGCCCAGTGAGCTGGGTGGGGAAGGTGGCAGCAGACAGGGGTGGCCCAGTGAGCTGGGTGGGGAAGGTGGCAGCAGACAGGGGTGGCCCAGTGAGCTGGGTGGGGAAGGTGCAAGCAGTGCAGGCTTCTGCTCAGTGCACAAACAGCCACAGCCTTGCAGCCTCTGCACTCCTAATCCTCAATTCCTCTTGAAGTCAGCTCCACCCTGGCAGCAGACCTGGGTATTAACCTAGTTTCTGCAGGAAGCCAGAGAGAAAAACACATCCAACAAAAGGATTAAAACTTCCCCGAGCCTAATTCCTGGCTCCTGCTCCACGTTCAAGCCTTATTTCTCCCTTGGAGGTGGTCTCTTTGCTCAGCTAAATCACAGCAATTACACTTCATTCAGGGAGATGCTTTGCTGGCTTCTATTTGCTCCTGCAAGCACTCTTCTTAAACCACTCACTTCAGGAGCCTGAGGCCTGGTTCGTGTCCTGAGTAGACAATAGGAGGTGGCCTTTTAATGCCACCCTTCACCACTTGCCCCCACTGCAGTGCCAGCTCTCCTTGGCTGCTGTTCTGCAAGCTGGGCAGGCACAGCCAAAACAAAAGATGAAATACAAGAAAGATTAACTCAGGAAGGCTAAAAACTTCCTTCCTTGGACTTCTCAGCTGCAGAGAGAAAGGGAACTGCTGGAGAGAGGCCAGGGCAGGCTGCAGAGCTGCTGAGGGGCCTGGAGCAGCTCTGGGAGCAGCACAGGCTGAGAGCCCTGGGGCTGAGAGCCTGCACAAGAGCAGCCCCAGAGGGCAGCTGAGCAATGCTCAGCAAGAGGGAAAGGAGCTGTGGGGGGCAAGAGGCTGGGGCCAGGCTCTGCTCAGTGCTGCCCAGGCACAGCACAAGGGGCACTGGGCACAGACTGGAGCCCAGGAGGTGCCATGTGAGCAGGAGGAGAAAGTTGTTTGTTGTGAGGGTGCTGGAGGCCTGGAGCAGGCTGCCCAGAGAGGCTGTGGAGTGTCCTGGTGTGGAGAGCTGCCAAGGCCAGCTGGGCACTGTGCTGCTGGGCAAGCTGCTGGGGGTGCCCTGCTGTGACAACAGCTTTGCTGTTCACTCTGCACACCCCAGCAGCCTCCAAGGGTGCAGAGCTGTGGTTCTGCAGCCAGCTCCATGTGCTTCACTAAGAGGAAACTTCAGCTCTTACACTGAAGTCTCTGATTGAGCATCAACAAGAAGCACTCAGCCCAGGAGTTTGCTTAAGTACAGTGTGGCTCTTGAAGTCTAATTTTAAAGCCAGTTTGGGTTAATGTTAAATGATAATTCACAAAATCACAGAATCAGGCAGGGCTGGAAGGGACCACAAGGAGCAGCCAGTGCCAACCCCCTGCCATGCCCAGGGACACCCTACCCTAGAGCAGGCTGCACACAGCCTCAGCCAGCCTGGCCTCAAACACCTCCAGCCATGGGGCCTCAACCACCTCCCTGGGCAACCCCTGCCAGGCTCTCACCTGGGGAGTGGTGGCAGTGCCCATGGCAGCTGAGGACACACAAGTCAGCATCACCAAATCCACTCTGTGGCCCACAGGCTTTTAGTCTGCTTCAGGTTCCACAGCACAAACACTCCCCCACACAAGCCAAGATCTGTGCAGCTGCCTGCAAGCTGTAACCTCCCTGAACCCAACCAAGCATGAACCTATCAGCAGCTACACATCTGACTGCAGAGCTACAGAGTGAGTGGGCTTGCAGGACTTCTCCAGCCAAAACTATTCCATGATCCTCTTGCCCACTTGCAGGGAAACAGGAAAGACAAAGGCACAACCAAGACTGCAAACCCCCAGCAGCCTGCAGCTTTTCTCTCCACGGGCTGCAAACTTCCATCATTCCCCTCCCACTCCTCTCTTGCTTCCAAGAGCAAATGGAGAATGACCAATCCCATGCCAGGACATGTTTAGATTTGAAGGACTTTTCCAACCAAAACAATTCCATGAATGTCACAGAATGCCAGGGGCTGGAAGGGACCTTGAAAAATCATCTGGTCCTGCCTCCTGCCAGAGCAGGAGCACCCAGAGCAGATCACACAGGAACACATCCAGGCAGGTCTTCAGTATCTCCAGGGAGGGAGACTCCACAGCCCCCCTGGGCAGCCAGTTCCAGGGCTCTGGCACCCCCACAGGGAAACAATTCCTGCTCAGGTTCACATGGACCCTGCTGTGCCTCAAGGATTCCCTTGCCCACTTGCAGGGAAACAGGAAAGACAAAGGCACAACCAAGACTGCAAACCCCCAGCAGCCTGCAGCTTTTCTCTCCACGGGCTGCAAACTTCCATCATTCCCCTCCCACTCCTCTCATTCAGCTTTGCCCACTCCTGTTTCCAAGAGCAAATGGAGAATGAACAACTCCATGTCAGAACATGCTTGGATTTGATGATCTTGAAGGACTTTTCCAGCCAAAGCAGTTCCATGATTCTATAATTCCCTGCTCTGACCTGCAGCTTTTCTCTCCACCTGCTGCAAACTTCCACCATCTCCTTTCCACTCCACTCATTTCATTCTGCCCTCTCTTGCTTCCAAGAGCAAATGGAGAATGAACAGCTCCACATCATAGCATACTTGGATTTGAGGACTTGGAAGGACTTTTCCAGCCAAAACAGTTCCATGATTCCACATTCTGGAAACTTCCATCATTCCCCTTCCCCTCCTCTCATTCAGCTTTGCTCTCTCTTGCTTCCAGGAGAGTGACCAAGCCCACGTCAGAGTATCAGCACAGAAGCAGACAGGAGCTGCAACACGTCCAGCTGGCTGCCAGCACCTACAGCCACCTCGCTCCTCTCCATCCAAGGGCTGCTGCTGCTCAGCAGGTGCTTGGGATGCTGGCAGGGTGCAGACAACACTTTGGATCCCCCAGGGCTGGTTCAAATGGGAGTAGCTGCTATAAAGCAAACCCAGATCAATGAGAGCAGTGCAGGACTTGGCTAGGGGAGTGCAGTCCTGACTGCAGTGTGGAACAGCCTGGAGCTGGCCTGGTGCTGCTCTGCAGAGTGCAGTGCCCAGAGGCTGAGTTACTCCCCCGAAATGAAGCATCCATTTGGAAACTCAGCCTGAAGAAGAGCAAAGCAATTCTAGAAACTGGGTTTAAACAACCTCAAATCTGTCCTGCTTGCAGTGCCAAATTCTGCTCAGACATTCTGGGCCTGCACAAAGGCAAATAAGAGCAAAATCTGGCCCCAAAACTGCCAACAGTGCTGGGAATGCTAATTTGGGCTTTTCAGCTATCCAAGATTGTGTAAAAGCAGAGCTCAGAGCTGAAAAAAACATCAGAACTGGCTTCAAAATCCCAGGCTCCAGCATGGTAGGGTGGGAAGAGACCTCTGGGGATCACCCAGTCTAAGCCTCTGCCAAAGCAGGGCACCCCCAGCAGCCTGCCCAGCAGCACAGTGCCCAGCTGGCCTTGGCAGCTCTCCACACCAGGACACTCCACAGCCTCTCTGGGCAGCCTGCTCCAGGCCTCCAGCACCCTCACAACAAACAACTTTCTCCTCCTGCTCACATGGCACCTCCTGGGCTCCAGTCTGTGCCCAGTGCCCCTTGTGCTGTGCCTGGGCAGCACTGAGCAGAGCCTGGCCCCAGCCTCTTGCCCCCCACAGCTCCTTTCCCTCTTGCTGAGCATTGCTCAGCTGCCCTCTGGGGCTGCTCTTGTGCAGGCTCTCAGCCCCAGGGCTCTCAGCCTGTGCTGCTCCCAGAGCTGCTCCAGGCCCCTCTGCACCTTCCCAGACTCCCCTGGACTCTCTCCAGCACTTCTGCAGCCTCTCCTTAACTGGGGAGCCCAGAGGTGGAGCCAATCCTCCAGTTGTGGCACTGCAAGGACACCCTCTTTTGCAGACCTCCCCCAGGCAGGCTGCAAGCCCTGCACAGAGCCAGTGCCCCATCCCCAGGGCAACAACTCCACCTTACCATTACTGGTGACAGGACTCACCCGCAGCTGAGGCCCAGCTTGTGGCATGCAGTGTGGTGCCCTTGACCCAGAAGCTGCTCAGGTGCTAGCAGAGCCTCCATGGGATGCAGCACTTGCTTTCAGCAGGAGCTTGAGCTGTCCTGCCCACTTCTTAGGGATGCAGTGCAGTGGCAGTGGCTCAGCAGCAGCGCTGGGATTGCGAGCGGTTGGGCTTGATGACCTCAATGGTTCCATGAGTCTGTGATCCTGGATCCTGCATCACAGGGTGT